>NC_139217.1:314376054-314818554 GCF_055691185.1 Crinia signifera
ATAATCTACAGGGCATAGTCTAATGCTGGGTACCCATTGGGTGATAGATCATTCAAGATTTAGATATTGTTAATGATATATAATGCAAATCGATCACTGTGTATTTTCAATGTCATTAACAATGTGCACTCCCATGCATAGGTAACAACCTCCCTTGTCATTTGTACATGCAGCTTAATCTTGACTATCTAGTCACTGACTGCATGTACAGAGCAAGGGGGTAACAATATTGACCGATATCATTACAGATATCAGTCAGTGTGTGCACTATATCATGACTCATGCGGCACCGCCTATATAGTTAAAAATATCGGCGTGCCAGGAATAGTCCATTGTCTAGCCAGCATAAAAGATTTGTTAACAAATGGTACTTCTCTACAACAGTCAGGGATAAGTACCTAGAGGCAGCTTCTGGTAGCAAAGGAAAGACTGTTTTTTTACAGTAGTTATTGAAGGCACCGGCATGCACAAACAATGGCTGCTAGATAGGGCTTCCACGATGGCTTCTTAATTTGGTCAATCTGTATTTGCTAGAGCTTGCTGCCACATTTGTATAAATAGGTGTCCCAAACATCAAGCCTTAATACCCCACACAGTGAAAATTGTCTGGTGAGACTGAGCCCTGCTACTGACGGGTGTGGTTTTTTTTGTTTTTTTTAACCAAACATGCATTAGTACCAAGTTGACATGACTAAAATGCACAATGAGGCTGTGCGGATTCATTTTATGAAACTTGTATATTGTGTATGACTGACTGTATATTGAGCACAATATTTGTTAGGAAAAAAAAAAAATTATACAAGTGTTGCATATTAAATGAATCAACAGTCTCCTGGTGCATTCATAGCTATATTAATTTGCTGGACGCCCATTGCTAGAATCTTCTCTTTTAGGACTTGGCATACTGAGATAGGTTGTTTGGCACGACTGCAGAAATGATGTAGGAGGACATATCTGTAACAATCATGAGGACAAGATTTGTCACTTCAGCCACCCCTATTTACTGCTACAGCACAGTGTCCCAGAGGTGCCAGGGAAAGCAGCAGTGCTATTCAACAGGAGGCTGGCCTGTTCATTTTTTGCAGGTATAATTTGAGGATTCACTCCTGCATTAACTATTACTTACCAGTGGTACCCGTTTGATAGATGACAAATACTGTAGAAGGCCTTTGGTATGGTAAATCGTAGGGTGCAAATCCAGATTAGGGTTTTGCCACTGCCTGTTCAGATCTTCCCCACTTAAAGAGCAACGATGACTAGAAAATAATGGAAAATAACTTAAAAATTCCCTCAGTGATTTGTAAGTCAGACACTTTACACATACACCCAAATTAGAACACAAGTATGACTGAACTTGAGTAGAAATATGCCTGAACAGCAGGATAGTGTATTATTCACAAATCTAAAAAAAGAGGGCAGAGCATGGTAATTACATGTAAAATAATAATAAAAAAAAAACATCAAATTCTACAATAAGGGAAAAAGTGGCATACACGTTACCAAATGTGACCTAGAATTACAGAAACAAAGTCATACATTAACAAACACAGCGACTTACTTTCCATTGATGACTCCATCAGGGTTCAGCATAGGAACAATTTTAAAAATATAGGAATCTCTAAGGTTCTGTGCATTGTTGCTGTTCCCCATGAGAAATTCCAGCGTCCCTTTCATTACCCAGCTTGCGTTGGTCTCTCCAGGGTGAACTCTGGATGTTAGAAAGATGTAGGGGCGGTTTCCTGGCATAGATACAGAGGTGGTTAATTATGCCAATGACAAAAGTCCTTCTGGAATCCACTTATAGGATAATACATTCTAGAGTTTAAATCTTATTAACATGACATTACTACAATAAAAATGTCAGGAAGGGTTGAAATTCATTGTAATTAATTTAAAATCCCCATTTGGTTTCCGAAATGGTATCATACAACAACTGTGGTAATAGGGTGCCGGACGCGGTCCCGACATTCAGGATCCTGACAGTCATTTACCCGACGTCGGGATCCCAACTGTCAAAACGCCGACAGAGGGGTGCCCGACGGCCACCCGCTATTTTCCCTTGTGGGGGTCCACTACCCCCATAGAGGGAGAATAGAATAGGTGGTGAGCGTAGCGAGCCCGCAAGGGGCTTTGTTGCGCTCACCATGCTGTCTGAGTCCGGGCAGTCGGGATCCCGACGTCGGGCTAATGACTGTTGGGATCCTGACTGTCGGACCCCTATACCACACCCGTGGTAATATGTAGAGGTAATTCTATAAAACTAAATACTGATACCTGGAGTGAATAAAATACAAACTTAATATTATTTGGAAAGAAAATTTCTACTTACGAAACTGGTAGACGTGCTCATAGTAGTTGGACTCTGGCATAGCAGTTATGGTGACCACTGGGCACCCATTTCCACCCAGAGTGTCACATAATACGTCATGGCGATAATAGATCTGTTGGGGATTGTGCAGAGACTCCAATTTTTGAAGGTGCATCTGAAAAAAAAAATATATATATAAAACAGATCATCATCTCTATATTTTGACAGCAATGACGAAATTACACATTAAAGCGGACTACTTAGAAAAAATCCCTACTAAAATGCCTATTTTCTTTACTAGAAGTCCAAGAGGACTGTTCCATGCAACCACTTTTCCTAAAGATCCTCCTTTTCGCTCAAGGGCTCAGTGGAATTATTGGGGAGTTAAGATAACAAATATTGAATGCTAGATCAACAGTATGTTTTCCGATCTTGCTGGTTGGATCGAAAATCTGGTAATGTATGGGAAAAGATTACAATCAACCACTTGCTCCCAAAAGATGGAATATGGACAAAAACATTTACATAAATTGGTTAATTCACTAGGCTTTAACCAATTTGTCTGAATTACCCTTTTTGGGGGGGTATTCAATCCGGGAATCCGACTGTCGGAACGTCCTGACAGTCGGAATCCCACACCGTTTCTGGATGATCCGACAGTAACTCAACAGCCAGAATTAAATGTTCCAGCTGTCAAGTGATGAAAAGTTGGGGGGAAAAAAACGGCCATGAATTCAACAATCCACGCCCGTTTAAAAAAAGTTGGATCTGCTTTGTCGTGAAGTCTAATCTGTTTTGTCTAACATGGCCTTCAATCCTGTAATGGCAGCAACATTTTTGCCGCCGGAAATAGCGGCACAGATTGAATATGCACCTTTTGTCTGTTTTCCATGTTTGGGAGCAAATAGTCAATTGATATTTGCTCCCAGAAATGACCAGATTTTCATACCAAAAAGATTACAAAGATAATCTTATAGTGTGTATCCAGCTATTAAATCACCAGTGTGACTCGTCTCGTACTCTTCTTCCATTGCCATTTAAAGATGGTCAAATTAACGGATTTGATTTGCTAGGTCTGACTGTATTAATTGAACGGTCAGAAGCATGCAAAACTGCAGCACACCAATAGAAGGAATATCGTAAAATAAATTTTCTTAGGTGGTCATGCAGATTTAGGATGAAAATTAAATCACAAATACAATACACTCAAAACGGTGTAACTATCCATCAATAAAGTGATTTTTAGGATTAATGCATTCATATAAAGAGTTTTGTATTGAATCAATGTTACAGGAACAAGACATCAACCTCTGGAATGTACAACACTATGTGGGGAGAGAAGTAGTCTGCCAAAACCTTCGAATGACGGAAAATGATGCCTAACTGTCAGCAACTTGCCAGGCACTGAAATTAGTGAAGGACTTACCAAAAATAGTACTTAGTATATACTTCAAAAAGGTACCTGTATTTATTCTACTATTCTTAACCAGGGGATCCGGATGATAGGTTGACACAATATGGGCAATATGCAGAAGGTCGAAATAGCCCAAAGGCCAACACAAGCAAAAGGTCGACATGAGCTTTTTTACGATTTAAAAACAAAACAAAAAACTTTCATACTTTATTATCCACGTGGACTATAATTGGGAATGGTAAAGTGTGCAGAGCGCAGCAATGATTGCACGCAGTACATTCATTATGGGTCCATCTATTAAGGTGCCGACCTGGACACTAAAAAGGTGAAGAACTCACGTCAACCTTTTTATGTGTCTACCCTATAACCAGAAAATTAGTAGTACATTTATATCAAAACAATTAACTTTCTGGGTAGACAAAAGAGGACATATACCATGTGATTGGTCAGAGTCCCTAAGGAATACCTGATACGGTTTGGCGATGTTCTGCTCCTGTCCATAAATAGTATGTTCAATGCTATCAATGATCATTACATTTTATCCCTGCCCTCTATGGGGGATATTCAATGTGTGCCGATATTTTAGACAGACGTTTTTGTCCATCTTTTCCCCACATGCACTTTTTAAATAGTCGAATCTGAATTGTAGAAAACGCCCACTAAATTGTTGAATCTCTGGTTGTTTTTCGACAAAGTACACATGGATCGGCGAGTTTTCCAGACTGTCAGAACATTTCAAAGTTGGAAATTAAATAGCTTTGGTCGAATTGGCTGATATTTCTAACTGTCAAAAATGTTCTGACACTTGGAAAAAGAGACTAGACACCACCCTAAAAAGGTGTAAACTCAGATGTTTAAGAAACATAAAAACTATAAATAGTAAAAGTAAACCTTACATTTATACACTAAAAGGTGACCATACATCAGAAAGACCGGTCTTGCAACCATGGATGAGTCCAATTTCCCTTCAACTCCCCGGCAGTCCTTGGTGGTTTTTGGACACACAATGTACTCACAATCTGTCATACAATCCATCTGCTCCATGATTGTATGACTGAAGCTTCATTTAAATAGGGGGCTGGCCTACTAGGATCAAAAGGATAGGAGTACCAAATATCCAGTTTTTATTTATTTGTTTAATTTACAGGTTGTCAGCAACTACCAATCTGCTGTTATGCCATTATTAAATAGCCCAAATGCAGCAATCCTCTGAAAACTGTTTTCAGTGTAGTGACAGAATTGTGCAAAAGGACGTCCACCGCTCTCTTTAGCCGCCTGCCCATCTGCCACTAGAAACTTCTGTGGCTCCAAGCATCTTCACTGCCAGGGGCTGCCCGGAAGCTGCACCTCACTTCTCTGCTAGTCAGGGAGGGAGTGTCACATGACTCTGGTTCTATGAGAAATCTAAAGACAAATTGCATGTGCTTAAAAACACATGCAATCTGCTCCCAATCCCAACTGATCTGATGTGCAGCACGTCAGATCAGAGGACCAATCCTCCAATCTCCCGGGGCCAGAATTGTATGATTGTATGCACATGATGTGCACACAATCTGCATGCAATCCATTGAGATTGTAGGATTGGGTGCAATATCTTTCTGATGTATGGCCACCTTAAGACATCGGTTTTATATCAATTTACCTAATTCTGTAATATTTGTATCTGGTTGCGGAGATTCTTACCTTTAATGTAGAATATGTATAAGGATAGTGATAAGCAAAATAGCAGACATCGTCTTTGTGAGAAAACATGACAGTGAATGTCAAGGTGTAGTAAGATTTTCCCTTCTGGCCACCAGTGGCTATAGAACTTCTGGAGAAATGATTTCTAGAAAACAAACAAGCATTATTACTGTAAAGGGGTGTACACACAGGGCACTAGGTGGAAGATTTTGACTAAACAATTTTGCTTAGTCAAAATAGCAATGTCACTGCCGGAGATAAGCCAGTAGCCCGGGTGTACATTGCAATAGACACTGCAGCGTATAGTCAAAATATTCTTGCCTGCAGTGTCTGTTTGGCCAGGTGACCGCCACACTGCAGGGCCGTGCATGTACACATGCGGCGATTCAGGCAAACCTTCTAAGCTATTTTGACAATGTCGTCAAAATCACTTCAAAGAAGTGCCCCATGTGTACACCCCTTAAGCCTGTTTGCATTAGATTTGTATATGAATTTAAATGAAATCTACATTGTACCACTTTGTGTACAGATTCAGAGACTCAAGGCCTAATTCAGACTGGTTATTAAGGCTGATGGACAAAACCATGCTGCACTGCAGGTGGAGCTGATGTAACAGGTGCATAGAGAGTTAGATTTGGATGATGTGTGTTCAAACTGAAATCTAAATTGCAGTGTACAGTAAGAATAAAGCAGCCAGTGTTTACCCTCCACCCTCTCTCTGCATGTTACCCCCCTGTAGTGCAGCATGTTTTTTCCCCATCTGCAAAAATTGCAGCCTTGCTAACAGATCTGAAATAGGCCCTCAGTAACACACAACTTACAAGTGTCACATAGAGTATGAACCTAATCAGCATAGTCTAGCAGTCTCCTTTTGCATGAGATCAGGTGTGCTAACTGGAAATGTTTGGTGTCACTGTTAGAATTCAGAGACTGATGTGAACCACTTGAGCAGCAATGATTTCAGTCACACCTTTACAGTAATTGCATACTGTACTTCTTCAATGCATAATAGATGTTTTCCTGTTACAGAAACCCTTCTTCAGGTCCAGACACAACATGTCTACCTGTTCTTATGTTCTGGAGAGTGACCAGATTCTCGGATATTCTACTGAATAATTTGCTGGAACAATTCAAATTCATAATTCCATCAATAAGTGCACGCCAACCTGATACTACAGTAGCAATATAGCCACCATCAACACAATGCTGCAGTCAGGACTGTGCTATTAGAATCTTTCATTTAGGAGAACTATACAGCAAGGAAGGCAGACGTGTGTTGGGGGTGGAGTCACTTCATTACTCAATGATCCTGTTCACAACGTATGGGTGAGCAGTGCCACAATCACTGGATGGGAGTAGAAGACCCGGTAGAGCAGCTCTAGTGATATGAGGTTCTAGGGTAGAACAAGAGGGATTCACAGATGGGATGAGGTGCTTATCTTAGAATGCAGAGTTTCATTTTCAACAAATGGAACGTTTCATAATCAGAACTCTGATCTCCCAAAATGTTATATGCCTATTGGCTATTCATTAGGAGAGTAATATTATTAATTCATTTGCTCCATTTATACGATATCTTTTAAATACCTACTGGCAGCTACAGTTTACTACCAAATAATGTAAAACAATGCACTTGGATCAAAAAAAACTAACTATAGAATTGATGGCACTATATTAGAAAATACAGAATAGGAAAGGGTTCTACTATTTCAGGCAGTCAAGCAAAGTATTAAAGCAATGAGGAAGGCAAGTCAGATACTTGGCTGCTTAGGGAAATGAATCAGAAAGAAAGTATTAACCCCTTCCCGACATTTGACGTACATTTACGTCATGGCCGGGATGTACTTCCCGACACATGGCATAAATGTACGTCATGACTTTAAACTGTCACTGCGTCTCGAGACGCAGTGACAGAGGGACGATGTCTGCTGTCCCTGACAGCAGACATGTCCCTGCATGCCCAGGGGGGGCTGCGATGTCGCCCCCCCCGTCGGCGATCGCTGTGATTGGCTGTTCAGTGTGAACAGCCATTCACAGCGTTTTCCTGTGTTACCAGCGAATCAGACGCTCGGTAACACAGGTGTCAATCACCGCCGGGCGTCAGGGGGCATGAGGGGGTCATCGGTGACGATGACACCTCACCCCACCTGCCCCCAAGGCTGTGATTGGTCCGTGGGACCCACGGACCAATCACAGCCAAGGCGCGACATTTAAACTAACGGTGACTGCGCTGCAGACGCCATTCCGGTCTGGAATAGCGTGCAGAGCGGTCACCGTGCCTATCTGCCGTGATACTGACCTGATCCTTGCTAATAGTTACCTGATCCTTGCAAATACCTTACCTGATCACTTGATCACTGCTTGTAGCGTGCTGGACGCTTCCTGGATCTGACTTCTTGGGACTTCCTGCTGCTGCTGCAGTGTGATAGAGAGATAGAGAGATAGAGAGAGAGATAGAGAGATAGTGACAGAGAGAGCTATATTTTGTGTCTGCTACCCCCCCTTTTTGGGGGTGCAGGGTTTTTTTATATATAAATAACTGTCAGTGCTGCTGCTGCAGTGTCATAGAGTGATAGATAGTGATAGATAGTGATAGATAGTGAGAGATAGTGAGAGATAGTGAGAGATAGAGAGATTTGTGTCTGCTACCCCCCCTTTTTGGGGGTGCAGGTTTTTTTTTTATATATATAACTGTCAGTGCTGCTGCTGCAGTGTCATAGAGAGATAGATAGTGATAGATAGTGAGAGATAGAGAGATAGAGAGAGATAGTGACAGAGAGTGATAGAGAGTGTATATTTTGTGTCTGCTACCCCCCCTTTTTGGGGGTGCAGGTTTTTTTTATACATATAACTGTCAGTGCTGCTGCTGCAGTGTCCTAGAGTGATAGATAGTGATAGATAGTGAGAGATAGTGAGAGAGAGTGATAGAGAGTGTATATTTTGTGTCTGCTACCCCCGCCTTTTGTGCTGATCACTATATCTGAGGTGATCAGCAACTTTTTGGGGGCGCAGAGGTTTTTTTTTTTTATATATACCTGTCAGTTGCTGCCAGTTGCACTGTCAGTTGCACCAAAGGTTGTGCACCTGCTGCCCCTCACTGGTAATCAGTGTTGCATCACTGATCACCTTTTTTTTTTTTTGAGGCTGCTGTGGGTCTTTTTTTAATTTTTTTTTTACACACACTGTGATTTTGTGGGTGTCCTGTGGCCACTGTGCGCTGATCAGTGACGTACATCACTGATCAGCTTTTTCGGCACAGGGTTGATCTATTTTTTTTTTTTTTGATCAAATTCCTGTTGCCTTTGAGCGCTGTTCAGTGACGGACGTTACTGACCAACATCTGTGCTCAATTTTTGGCGCAGGACCTTTTTTTTTTTTTTTTTTAACCCCTTCAATTTTTTTTTTTTTAATTGGGTTCAAATTCCTGTATAAAGTATTTTTTTTTTTTCTGCACTACATACACACTACACACTACATACCCCCCGGGTTGAAATAAAGTTTGTACCCCCCCCTACACTATACACGTGTTGAAACATTTCACTACCAGTAACACAAAAATAAAAATGGCATCCCAAATGTCATCCCAGTCATCCAGAAGAATGTATTCAGCGGAGGAGGCATATGCCATGCTTGCCTTTGATTCTGACACAGCCAGTGAGGCAAGCGGGGAATTTGAAGGATTCATCTTAACCTCATCTTCCTCCTCTAGTGATGAGGGACCCCCTCAAAGACGCCCCCGTAGAGCAGCTGAGACCCCCCCCCCAATAATTGATCTCGTATGGACCCCACCACCAGACAATTTTGAGCCCCAGGTTCCTGAGTTTTTGGCCATGCCAGGAATCCAATTTGATTCCACAGGTCTCAGAGAAATTGACTTTTTCAAATTATTTTTCTCTGATGATTTTATAAATTTAATTGTGGACCAAACTAATTTATATGCCCAGCAGTTTATTGCTCAAAACCCCACGTCATCATTTGCTAGGTGGACCCCTGTAGATGCAGTAGAGATGATGACGTTTTGGGGTCTGGTGTTTCATATGGGCATAGTAAAAAAGCCAGAAATTAGGCAATATTGGAGTCCAGATGTTCTGTACAGCACCCCATTTTACCGTATGGCCATGCCCCGGGCTCGATTTGAGACGATCCTTAAATTTTTGCATTACAACGATAATGCACAGTGCCCACCCAGAGATGATCCCACCTTTGACCGGCTATTCAAAGTCAGGCCGGTCATTGATCATTTCAGTGCCAAATTTGAAGAGATGTACATCCCAGATAAATTCATTTGCATAGACGAGTCCCTTATACATTTTAAAGGAAGGGTTAAATTCCGCCAGTACCTTCCCAGTAAGAGGGCAAGGTATGGCATAAAAATGTATAAGCTGTGTGAAAGCACCTCAGGGTACACCCACAGGTTTAGGGTATATGAAGGGAAGGATTCAAGAATTGAACCGCCAGAATGCCCCCCCTCCCTCGTAGGTGTTAGTGGAAAAATTGTCTGGGATTTAGTGCACCCTTTCCTGGATAAAGGTTATCACCTCTATGTGGATAACTTTTACATTAGCATCCCCCTGTTTAAGGCCCTTGGTTCAAGAGGTACAGCAGCTTGCGGTACTGTGCGCAAGAACCAAAGAGGCCTCCCAAAAACGCACATTGCCCAAGTAATGAGAAGGGGTGAAAGCAGGGGAATATGCACCGAAAATATGTTGTTGGTCAAATATAAGGACAAGAGGGATGTCCTTATACTGACAACAATTCACGGAGACAGTACCACCTCCGTCCCTGTACGAGGTACCAGTACCCACACCTCCAAACCTAATTGTATCCTGGATTACAATAGGTACATGGGCGGAGTGGATCTTTCAGATCAGGTACTGAAGCCGTACAGTGCCCTGCGGAAAACAAAAATCTGGTACAAGAAGCTGGCCGTGTATATCATCCAGATGGCACTGTATAACGCTTACGTGCTATTCCGTTCTACCGGCCAGAGGGGGACATTTATGCACTTTCAAGAGGAAGTCATAAAGGGCCTAGTATTTGGGAACCAGCAGGCAGAGGGCCCCAGTACTTCTAGTACTGGCCCCCGTATTGTACCAGGGCAGCATTTTCCGAACGAAATCCCCTCCACTGCAAGAAAGGGCAGGACACAAAAAAGGTGCAAAGTTTGCTATAAAAAGGGAATAAGAAAGGAAACTATTTTCCACTGTGAAACTTGCCCCGACAAACCCGGCCTATGTATAAAGGAGTGTTTTAAAATATACCACAAATCTATGGATTTTTAGGTTCATCATTTCACCGTGCTTCGGGGGTCTTGCTAATGCCACATAGCACCCACCATTCATTCCACCAGAATCTGAGCCGCAAAATCCAAAAATCACTCCTTCCCTTCTGAGTCATGCCATGCACCCAACTGGTATTTTTTGGTCACATGTGAGGCATTGCCGTACTCGGGAGAAATTGGGGCACAGATTTTGGGGTGCTTTTTCTCCTTCATACCTTCTGAAAATGAAAAATTTTGAGCCAGAACTGCATTTTTGTGTAAAAAAATGTAATTTTTCATTTTCACTCACCAGTTGTATCAAAATTGGTGAAACCCCTGGGGGTTTGAAATGTACACTATACCCCTAGATGAATTCCCTGAGGGGTGTAGTTTGCAAAATGGGGTCACTTGTGGGGGGGTTCCACTGTATTGGTGCTTTGGGGGTCTTGCTAATGCGACATAGCACCCACCAACATTCCACCAGAATTTGTGCTGCAAAATCCAAATATCACTCCTTCCCTTCTGAGTCCTGACACTTTTTGGTCACACATGAGGCATTGCCGTACTCGGGAGAAACTGGGGCACAGATTTTGGGGTGCTTTTTCTCCTTCATACCTTCTGAAAATGAAAAATTTTGAGCCAGAACTGCATTTTTGTGTAAAAAAATTTAATTTTTCATTTTCACTCACCAGTTGTATCAAAATTGGTGAAACCCCTGGGGGTTTGAAATGTACACTATACCCCTAGATGAATTCCCTGAGGGGTGTAGTTTGCAAAATGGGGTCACTTGTGGGGGGGTTCCACTGTATTGGTGCTTTGGGGGTCTTGCTAATGCGACATAGCACCCACCAACATTCCACCAGAATTTGTGCTGCAAAATCCAAATATCACTCCTTCCCTTCTGAGTCCTGACACTTTTTGGTCACACATGAGGCATTGCCGTACTCGGGAGAAACTGGGGCACAGATTTTGGGGTGCTTTTTCTCCTTCATACCTTCTGAAAATGAAAAATTTTGAGCCAGAACTGCATTTTTGTGTAAAAAAATTTAATTTTTCATTTTCACTGCCCAGTTGTATCAAAATTGGTGAAACCCCTGGGGGTTTGAAATGTACACTATACCCCTAGATGAATTCCCTGAGGGGTGTAGTTTGCAAAATGGGGTCACTTGTGGGGGGGTTCCACTGTATTGGTGCTTTGGGGGTCTTGCTAATGCGACATAGCACCCACCAACATTCCACCACCAAAAATCACTCCTTCCCTTCTGAGTCCTGCCATGCACCCAACTGGTATTTTTTGGTCACATATGAGGCATTGCCATACTCGGGAGAAATTGGGGCACAGATTTTGGGGTGCTTTGTCTCCTTCATTCCTTGTGAAAATGAAAAATTTTGAGCCAGAACTGCATTTTTGTGTAAAAAAATTTAATTTTTCATTTTCACTGCCCAGTTGTATCAAAATTGGTGAAACCCCTGGGGGTTTGAAATGTACATAGTGTTCATTCTAGAACCCGCCATGTTTGAAAACCCATGCAGTTCCTCTTCCATGCCTGGGGTGTCGCTGTCTGCTGTAGTGCTTCTATCACAGTGTGTTCTGTATATCAGCACTGATATGCAAACCAGACATGTGATAGAAACACCAGAGCAGACAGCGACACCCCAGGCAGGGAAGAGGAACTGCATGGGTTTTCATATATGGCGGGTGCTAGAATGAACACTATGTACACTATACCCCTAGATGAATTCCCTGAGGGGTGTAGTTTGCAAAATGGGGTCACTTGTGGGGGGGTTCCACTGTATTGGTGCTTTGGGGGTCTTGCTAATGCGACATAGCACCCACCAACATTCCACCAGAATTTGTGCTGCAAAATCCAAATATCACTCCTTCCCTTCTGAGTCCTGCCACTTTTTGGTCACACATGAGGCATTGCCGTACTCGGGAGAAATTGGGGCACAGATTTTGGGGTGCTTTTTCTCCTTCATACCTTCTGAAAATGAAAAATTTTGAGCCAGAACTGCATTTTTGTGTAAAAAAATGTAATTTTTCATTTTCACTCACCAGTTGTATCAAAATTGGTGAAACCCCTGGGGGTTTGAAATGTACACTATACCCCTAGATGAATTCCCTGAGGGGTGTAGTTTGCAAAATGGGGTCACTTGTGGGGGGGTTCCACTGTATTGGTGCTTTGGGGGTCTTGCTAATGCGACATAGCACCCACCAACATTCCACCAGAATTTGTGCTGCAAAATCCAAATATCACTCCTTCCCTTCTGAGTCCTGCCACTTTTTGGTCACACATGAGGCATTGCCGTACTCGGGAGAAATTGGGGCACAGATTTTGGGGTGCTTTTTCTCCTTCATACCTTCTGAAAATGAAAAATTTTGAGCCAGAACTGCATTTTTGTGTAAAAAAATGTAATTTTTCATTTTCACTCACCAGTTGTATCAAAATTGGTGAAACCCCTGGGGGTTTGAAATGTACACTATACCCCTAGATGAATTCCCTGAGGGGTGTAGTTTGCAAAATGGGGTCACTTGTGGGGGGGTTCCACTGTATTGGTGCTTTGGGGGTCTTGCTAATGCGACATAGCACCCACCAACATTCCACCACCAAAAATCACTCCTTCCCTTCTGAGTCCTGCCATGCACCCAACTGGTATTTTTTGGTCACATATGAGGCATTGCCATACTCGGGAGAAATTGGGGCACAGATTTTGGGGTGCTTTGTCTCCTTCATTCCTTGTGAAAATGAAAAATTTTGAGCCAGAACTGCATTTTTGTGTAAAAAAAATGTAATTTTTCATTTTCACTGCCCAGTTGTATCAAAATTGGTGAAACCCCTGGGGGTTTGAAATGTACACTATACCCCTAGATGAATTCCCTGAGGGGTGTAGTTTGCAAAATGGGGTCACTTGTGGGGGGGTTCCACTGTATTGGTGCTTGGGGGGTCTTGCTAATGCAACATAGCACCCACCAACATTCCACCAGAATCTGAGCTGCAAAATTCAAAAATCACTCCTTCCTTTCTGAGTCCTGCCATGCACCCAAATGGTATTTTTTGGTCACATGTGAGGCATTGCCGTACTCGGGAGAAATTGGGGCACAGATTTTGGGGTGCTTGGTCTCCTTCATTCCTTGTGAAAATGAAAAATTTTGAGCCAGAACTGCATTTTTGTGTAAAAAATGTAATTTTTCATTTTCACTCACCAGTTGTATCAAAATTGGTGAAACCCCTGGGGGTTTGAAATGTACACTATACCCCTAGATGAATTCCCTGAGGGGTGTAGTTTGCAAAATGGGGTCACTTGTGGGGGGGTTCCACTGTATTGGTGCTTTGGGGGTCTTGCTAATGCGACATAGCACCCACCAACATTCCACCAGAATTTGTGCTGCAAAATCCAAATATCACTCCTTCCCTTCTGAGTCCTGCCACTTTTTGGTCACACATGAGGCATTGCCGTACTCGGGAGAAATTGGGGCACAGATTTTGGGGTGCTTTGTCTCCTTCATTCCTTGTGAAAATGAAAAATTTTGAGCCAGAACTGCATTTTTGTGTAAAAAATGTAATTTTTCATTTTCACTCACCAGTTGTATCAAAATTGGTGAAACCCCTGGGGGTTTGAAATGTACACTATACCCCTAGATGAATTCCCTGAGGGGTGTAGTTTGCAAAATGGGGTCACTTGTGGGGGGGGTTCCACTGTATTGGTGCTTGGGGGGTCTTGCTAATGCGACATAGCACCCACCAAAATTCCACCAGAATCTGAGCTGCAAAATCCAAAAATCACTCCTTCCCTTCTGAGTCCTGCCATGCACCCAACTGGTATTTTATGGTCACATGTGAGGCATTGCCGTACTCGGGAGAAATTGGGGCACAGATTTTGGGGTGCTTTTTCTCCTTCATACCTTCTGAAAATGAAAAATTTTGAGCCAGAACTGCATTTTTGTGTAAAAAAATGTAATTTTTCATTTTCACTGCCCAGTTGTATCAAAATTGGTGAAACCCCTGGGGGTTTGAAATGTACACTATACCCCTAGATGAATTCCCTTTAGGGGTGTAGTTTGCAAAATGGGGTCACTTGTGGGGGGGTTCCACTGTATTGGTGCTTTGGGGGTCTTGCTAATGCGACATAGCACCCACCAACATTCCACCACCAAAAATCACTCCTTCCCTTCTGAGTCCTGCCATGCACCCAACTGGTATTTTTTGGTCACATATGAGGCATTGCCATACTCGGGAGAAATTGGGGCACAGATTTTGGGGTGCTTTGTCTCCTTCATTCCTTGTGAAAATGAAAAATTTTGAGCCAGAACTGCATTTTTGTGTAAAAAAATTTAATTTTTCATTTTCACTGCCCAGTTGTATCAAAATTGGTGAAACCCCTGGGGGTTTGAAATGTACACTATACCCCTAGATGAATTCCCTGAGGGGTGTAGTTTGCAAAATGGGGTCACTTGTGGGGGGGTTCCACTGTATTGGTGCTTGGGGGGTCTTGCTAATGCAACATAGCACCCACCAACATTCCACCAGAATCTGAGCTGCAAAATCCAAAAATCACTCCTTCCTTTCTGAGTCCTGCCATGCACCCAAATGGTATTTTTTGGTCACATGTGAGGCATTGCCGTACTCGGGAGAAATTGGGGCACAGATTTTGGGGTGCTTTTTCTCCTTCATACCTTCTGAAAATGAAAAATTTTGAGCCAGAACTGCATTTTTGTGTAAAAAATTTAATTTTTTCATTTTCACTGCCCAGTTGTACCACAATTGGTGAAACCCCTGGGGGTTTGAAATGTACACTATACCCCTAGATGAATTCCCTGAGGGGTGTAGTTTGCAAAATGGGGTCACTTGTGGGGGGGTTCCTAACTTTTAGCATCTTATGGTGCCTAGAAACCTACATGGTGCCTAAAAAATAATCTCATAAAAAGGAGGCTCCAAAATCAAGTAGGTGCTCCTTCTATTATGAAGCCTGTGGTTTGGTCAACGTGCACACTAGGGCCACATATAGGATATTTTTGAAAACAAAAGAATTGGGGGAATCAATTTTTAGTCACATTTCTCTAGTAAAATGTACTGTGTTCCTTAGAAAAATGTATTAAAATTGCAAATCTGCAAAAAAAATGAAATTTTGAAATTTCACCTACACTTTGTTTTAATTCCTGTGAAACACCTAAAGGGTTAACAAACTTCCAAAATGCTGTTTTGAATACTGTGAGGGGTGCAGTTTTTGAAATGGTATCATTTATGGGGGTGTCTCACATACAAGTCCCTCAAAGTCACATCAGAACTGAACTGGTCCCTAAAAAAATCAGTGTTTGAAATTTTCTTGAAAATTTGAGAATTTGCTATTCATATTGTAAGCCTCCTAGTGTCCAAAAAAATGAAAAGGAAGTTGAAATAATGATGTCAACATAAAGTAGACATATGGTCTATGTTAGTTATTAACTATTTTGAGTGGTATGATTATTTGTCTCACAAGCAGAAAATTTAACATTTTGCAAATTGCTAAATTTTCCATTTTTTCACGACATTTTGGTATTTTTCACAAAAAAACACAGACTGTATCGACCCAAATTTACCACTAATTTGAAGTACAATGTGTCACGAAAAAACAATCTCAAAATCACTGGGATAAGTAAAAGCAAAAAAAAGTTATCCCCACTTAAGTGAGACATGTCAGATTTGAAAAAAAAGGGCTCTGTCAGGAACGCAAAAACTGGCTCTGTCAGGAAGGGGTTAATAGTGCCACTTAGAGGTCACTGGTACGGCCTCATCTTGAGTACTAGGTCAGTTCTGGAGGCCATATCTCCAGGTGGAAATAAATATATTAGAGGCTGTACATTGAAGGACATCTAAGATGGTGCGTGGTCTACATAACAAAAATTACATGGAAAGACTAAAAAATGCGTGGCCTACATAACAAAAAAAAAAAGACAAAAAATGATAATTTTCTTAGAATCCTATATAGGCTGCCTACTTTACTAAGGTCCCTGTTATAGGGGGGCCCATAAACAAAAATATCAACAGTGAAATTGGTGCCAATACAGAGATACAATTGTCCCCAACTGAAAATGTCAGGAAAAACTCAGATGAGGTTGCACAGATAATAGATTTATTAAAACAAATAAGAGATTCATGTATTTAGTAGAGACACTTATACAAACATCCTACTGAATATATAAACTTTTTATTTATTTTAATATATATATATATATATATATATATATATATATATATATATATATATATATATATATATATATATATATATATATATATATATATATATATATATATATATATATATAGTGTATCTGTTCAACATCAAAGTTTTTTCTGACATTCACAGTTGGGGACAATTTTATCTCTGTATCCATTGGCGCCAATTTCACTGTTGAGAGATTATATATATATATATATATTTTTGGAAGCAGAGAAAGGAAAAGGGAAACAGGAGTCAAATATATAAATGGTTATAACAATGTCCAGGAGGAAAATAGTCTTCAATGGAAGAGAAGCACAAGAACACGAGGCTCTGTACTCAAACTGGAGGGAGATGCTGGGAAAATTATTTATTTTATTACAATCTTCCCAATATACACTTTACATATACTTAATATAGTGCTCATGCTGTTTTAGCAAGGTGCCTCGCCCCGACTGATTTTAAATAGCAAAACATGCGCTAAATTTTACCAGCGCCCTACTAAAACAGCCTACCTGTGCAGTGCACATGACATCTATTCACTCTGATCGGAGAGATTTGCTATTACTACAACTACATAGTTGCCAGGCACACGCCAACCAATGACGTTGGCGGCCAGACATGACCCCAATAATGACGAGCCCACTCCTGGGCTGGCCACCTTCCCTTTTCAAACATGTGCACTAGATTCTGGTCACCTTCCGCACCTCTCCGCCCTGCCCACATTCTATCAGGATCACTATAATATGATGGTGTTAAACACAGTCTGTATTAATACTCGAAAAGTGTGCATAACAGCCAAATATGCCCGCAGAATTTCCCATAGTCCACTTTGGTCAGGTCTGTTAAGTTTTGTTTTAGCTATTTAGAAACTACAAATCCTGCTCAACAATAAAAAAAATGGGACATTTATATCAGATGGGGATTACACAAACCTATACATTACAAGGGGACTAACAAATGCTAAAATTCTACTTTGGGTGAGTTCATGGGCCCTTATCTGCTCATGTGGTCCTTTCCAGCACATACTGTACCTATTGGGATGCACATCATATTCAATAATCCCTTTGTTACATACACAAAAATATCCAAAAGCTTTTAATAGTTTATGAGTTACAAATAGCTGGATTTTATTCATATACTCAAACTGGAATTGTACACTTACTTGTAATAACATATATCTGTCCCAACACGTTTCCACCAAGGCCGAGAAATCATTGCTTCCTGTAAAGAATACATAAGAGGCTGCATACCTAGGACACAAACCACATATAAATTCCATATTAATTTTAGGTTACTAAATCTAAAAACACATTATTGATATAGTAAAACCATTTACAGGCCTCCTAAAGCACATTTATATAAAAATGGAATAAAATAAGACACCCTCATTGTCCAACCAGAATAGCCCATCACATCCCTTACCAATAATACCGTGCCAATCATGACTGTCTACACCTATTATCTCCTATTATACCCAAAACTGTACAATGAAAAGCAGAAAAAAATTATAGGAAAGACGTTTGGCTGTATATATATATATATACAATCTAATTAAAGAAACAATAGCTACATAAAGTGTATATGGTCTATCAGAAATAGCTGAATGCTGTTGCTTTATTATCCATTAAAGTAGAAGTCATGGACTACACATTAAGGCACAAACATGTAACTTTCTCCAAAAATTGGAATTTAGGTTAGTACAGCCTGGTATGTGTATATAAAAGAGTCTGTTGTAGTACACTGTGAGGTAATGTTCTCTTATCAGCCATATGAGGCTTCATAAGACTAGTGACACTGTACTTGACTAAGTATTTGGAGGACACTGCCAAGGTCATTATAGTACATACACAAACACAGTGAGGAATACTTACTACACTATAACTGCTTTAAGATGCAAAAGGTGCAAAAGCTATTGGCTGCTGTGATAAATATTATGTGCACCTTTGCATGAGTAAATTAGTACACCAGTATGAGAAGTCAATCTATAAACCAAATACCATACCGGGATGTCAAAATACAAATTCATTTGTAATACACGAGAAAAAAAAAAGACTTTCTAGATCCTAATATTATGAGCAGTTAAGATATACATCATATGATTTCTAGCTTCATGAACTACAATACACATGGTAAAGAAACTGTATACAATAAAACAAAACAAAGTGGATATGTCATGTGATGTTAACAGAAAATGGAATTTACCAATGAACTGTTATGACATTATATAAATCTCAACTTCTGCCTTACCATAATTGAATTGACTGTTAGACTTCTCACAATTGATGATGTTGAATCGATATGCAGTGTTGGTCTTCATGCCACCTACTTCAAAGTAAAACCACTGATGATAATGATTGCTGTTTATATCAGAATTTAAGATGAGATCATATTCATTTCTGGAAAAAAAAATATACATGTGCAGTTTTTGACAGGACATTTTGAATGGACTTCCTGAAGTGGGAGGACAGAACGGCTGTCTTACTTTCTAATCTGAATGACTTTCCGCAGATTTCCAGACTCAAACTTAGAGTTGAACTTGAGAACATCACTCTCGTCTGGTATGGAGCAGCTGGAATGCATTAAAAAAAGGAAATACCTTAATTCCACAATACCCACTTTCAATTTACTGCTAGTTATATAAATCCCCACAGAACACGAAAACTTAACTGATGTAAAAGTGAGGTAAAGGCAACTATGAGTATCATCAACAAAGATAAATGTTACATGACGTACAAATCCTTTACAGCTCTTTTTCATTAAAATGGCTGATCTATTGAGAACAATGAAACTATGGGCCCAACTCTGGTTTGCTCAGTAAACTGCAAACATTGCACTTGAGATTCCCTTTGGTACCATGCAAGGGGATGTGTAACGAAAACACATCCCCTCACATGCCTCCGCTGCATGAGAAAACATGATTTCTCCTGCCTACGTGAAAACGGACTTATCTGTGTGTGGCTGAATGAAGACCGGGCGGGTGGCTGATGTCCTGTGACGTCAGCCATCCCCCCTACAAGGCATCAGCATGTCTGTGTACCCATGGGAACACCCAATGTTTTCCTGGGGACGCCCATAAAACACTGAGTGCTCCCATGAGCCAGCCACATTCCCGCCGCCATCTGCCCCCAGCCATCCCTGATGTCATAAAAGTCACCAAAGCCATTCGCAAAGGGGACCTGAGCATGCGTACCATGTCACCTCACCAGCGACTGGTGGCTTTTTTTCTGAAATGCAAGCTCACATCGCAATGTGACTAGTTCACACAGAGTGAATGTACTTTTTAATTTTAATAAGCAGATTCAGAGACTCAGTTGCACACAGATAGAAGTAAGTTGTTGCAAGTCAGTACAATCACCTGGTGCATTTTCGTGTCCCCCCCCCCCCCAAAGAAAAAAAAACACCTGGCACTGGCAGAGTTTTATGGAGACTGGCGTGCCAAGAAGGGCTGCAAGGAGCGACTGCAGAAAAAATGAATAAGGATACATATGCACACAACTGACTAAGCTTACTTTCTTTTTTGTTATGGAGTGGTTACGAAGTTAAAATTTATTTTACATTTAAATAGTAGGTAATCAAATATTTAAATATATATTTTAGAACATTTAAAAATGAATAAAAAAAAAACTAGAAACCTTAAAATAAAAAATAAATAAAAAAGTGACATACCTGGGATCATCAAGATCATATATCACCCGATCTATTATATCATTGGGATGAATCATTCTTTCAACGTCTTGAGCAATTTTTGTCCTGTGGAAATAAAGGAAGTGGTAAGATGGCACTGTTATATTCAAAAAGTGGGGGGTTTCCAGTTGTCCAGAAACACCTCGCACTCTAATCACGGCAGTGCTGTGGGTTAGAAGAATCGTTAGAATTGTTCAACTAGATTACATTGTGGGGATATACATTTCTGTGGGGATCAGCCTATGTTTTAATTAAGTTATAGCCGCCATTCTTACACTAATTTTTGCTTAGCTGTAGTGTATTTTTTAATTATGTTTAGTTCTAGAGTGGTCTGTGAGGTTAGGAAAAATAAGATGTGAAAAGTACTGTAAGTTACCACCTACTTGGTTCAAACAATGATGTGAAACACTGGGTTAGCACCTGTGCCACTAATACCCTTTTCACATCGCCAAAATAACCTGGTTCAGACTCGGGTCACTGATGTCATGACCCTGGTCAAGGTGCGGTGTGAAAGCACCAATCAACACGTCAATTTGACCCGGTTTAAAAGAAGGGTTTAACACGGGTCGCACTCTGTATAATGGGTGACCCAGGTTTAGTGTGAAAGCATCAGGCCCTGGTCTGCGACAGCTTTGCCATGTGAAAGGGGTATAATAGATTTTTTTTATTTGGATGTAAGACGTGATAAGGAATACTTTGTAGCATTTTATCCAACTACTGGTGTCTTTTTTTTTTTTTTTTTATAAAAAAACTCTCTAATTCCTAAAAATGAAAGTAGAAATTACCAGCATTTGGTCTCCTCCTTAAATTGTTGCTATTCTAAGCTAAATATTTGGTAGCATATACTTTGGTCAAAATAACCATATTCTATAGCCACTGTACAGGCAGCTGACAAGCTGCTCCAGTTCTCCAATATTTCAAGGGTTACTTCTTTTAACTGGATTTTATAGCATAGCTTCAACCTATTCTCCTGTAGTTTCTGAAGTGTGTTTAGGGTCATTGGGCCTTATTCTAGTTCACTCTCTCTGACAAAAATAGGAATTTGGTACTCACCGTTTATTCCCTTTCTCCGAATCCATAGGGGACACTGAAGTCACTACACTGGGGATAGAGTGGTGCATTGGAGGAGTAGGCACTTTAAGAAATTGAAGTGTGGCATGGCTCCTCCCCTTTATCCTCCCCTCAGACCCCAGTCTTAGGGCGGTATTCAATGAGGCTGATTCGCCAGGTTTTTATGGCGATTTTGTGCTGTAAGGCAAATTTTTGACTAAAACGGTGAATCACCCTATTCAATGACCAGATGGCGAATACATTTCAAGGTTTTTTTCGCCATGATTCACCGAGTAGCAATCGCTATCTTTTTATGGTGAAGTGGAATGTGAACTTTTAAAATAAGGTGTTTTGTTTTTTACATTTGGTGTCAAAAAATCAGGAATTTTATTCTGAGGAGGGGCATGCTATTTTTATTCATGTGCTGTAAGCACATGAATATATATTTAATTTAAAAAACACAGACCAGCCAGCAGGGGGCCGGAGCCGAGCCGCTCATTAGATATTCATATATTCACTTCACCCGATCATTACATATGCATGATCCGGTGTAGTGAATATACCCGGTCCCCTGCTGGCACCCCTGGGGGGCAGCCTGTGCTGCCTGGCACCCGGGGAGCCCACCTCCCCCCCACAAACGTTCTGGGGCAGGCAGGGAGACTTCCATCTCCCTGCCTGCCACCGTCCTCAGGCTCCCTGCAGCATCGCCGCAGGAGATAAAATTTGCCGGTCAGGGGCAGCGAGCCCCTGACTCGTTGAATACTGGAGCCGGCGAGGCTCCGGAACGCGGCGACCAGTGGCGAATGTGCAGCGAATCCTAAACAGGATTCGCTGCACATCGCCAAAATCATCATTGAATACCGCCCTTAGTTAACTGTGCCCGAGAGGAGAAAAGAGACCAGGGAATCTCCGAGAGAGAGAGAGAGAGAGAGAGAGAGAGAGAGAGAGAAAGAGAGAAAGAGAGAGAGAGAGAGAGAGAGAGAGAGAGAGAGAGAGAGAGAGAGAAAGAACAGCAAAAGTAACATGAGTATAACTGTAAACTGCAGACAATCGCATGCACAAACAAACAACACATGCGAACTGGACACACCCATGCCCAGAAAAGCACAGCGCCGGGAGGGTGTTCAGTGTCCCCTATAGATTCGGAGAAAGGGAATTAACGGTGAGTACCAAATTCCTATTTTCTCCTTCATCCAAGGGGACACTGAAGTTACTACGCTGGGGACGTCTCAAAGCCATCCCCACGGGCGGGAAGGTGCTGGGCATCCTGCAGCACAGCACGGCCAAAATTTGAAGAAGAGACCGCAAAAGTATCAAACTTGTAAAAATTGATAAATGTGTTCGGACCAGACCATGTCGCTGCTCTACACAGCTGAGTCAGAGACACACCTCTAGCTGCTGCCCAAGATGGCCCCACTGAACGTGTGGAGTGGGCCGAAACTTTAGAGGGCGGAACCTGAGCCGCCTGCACATATGCCTGCTTTATGGTAAGGCAAATCCATCTTGCCAGATTTTGTTTGGAGGCTGGCCAGACCCTCTTGGCAGTAGCATACAGAACGAACAGTGAGTCTGACTTCCGGATCTACTTGGTTCTGTTCACATAAACCTGTAAAGTGTGAACAACATCCAGTGATTTTGAATCACCCGTCAGTACCGGAACAACAATAGGTTGGTTCAGGTGATGCGCGCCTTTACATAGTTACATAGTAGGTAAGGCTGAAAAAAGACTTGCGTCCATCTAGTTCAACCTGGTATAGATATCCATTGCTGATTTGGTAGGTTCTGGTATTTTACAGACAAATTATATTTCTTATTTGTACCCATGGATGTTTTTCTCCAGTAAATGTTTGTCCAACTTTGCCTTGAACGCATTTAATGAGCCAGCCGACACCACCTCTCCGGGAAGAGAGTTCCAGAGTTTGACTGTTCTGACCGTAAAGAAATTCTTTCTACTAGCTGAATGAAATCTTTTTTCTTCTAATCTATACTCATGCCCTCGCGTCCTAGATTCCTTTCTAGTAGAAAAGAGGGTGTGTGACAGTTCCTTATATTGGCCCTTGATATACTTGTACATGTTGAGCATGTCCCCCCTTAAACGTCTTTTTTCTAATGTAAATAGTCCCAAATTGCTTAATCTCTCCCCGTAGCTTAAATTCTCCATTCCCCTAATAAGCTTTGTTGCTCGCCTTTGGACTTTTTCTAATTCTATGATGTCCTTTTTATAGTGTGGGGCCCAGAACTGTACTCCGTACTCTAGGTGAGGTCTCACCAATGCTTTATATAGTGGCATAATTACCCTCGAGTCCCTAGTTTCCATTCCCCTCTTAATACATGCCAGAATTTTGTTGGCCTTTTTTGTAGCTACATTACAATGGGCACTACATCCTAGTTTGCTGTCTATTTGGACTCCTAGATCCTTTTCAAGTATGGAATTACATCTATATAGGAATCAGAAAGGTTCAAGAAATGGTCAGTTTTACCCCTTAAAATCCATAAGATGTCCTTTCTGTAACACTACCGACAATATCTGTATGGTTGGTGAATAGATTACATTCCCAGGAAACACAATTGTGTGCATGGTAATGGTTCACATTAAATGTTATACGTTTTAAAAGTTAAAAAAATAAACTTTGAGAAACAGCACATTGTGCAATACAGGGTGATATGGTGCCTTATAATAACCATAGATCCAAAACAAAGTACTGTACTAAAACCCATGGAAAGATAAGTTAGAGGACCAATCAGCTTCTTGCTCATTTTTTGGTGGACAATGTCCCTGTTTATGAAGTGTATTGTGAATTTTGGCTTAATCCATGTGGCAATATGTGAATTCTGGCTCAATCCGTGTGGCATGTGAATTTTGGCTCAATCCATGTGGCATTATGAGAATTTTGGCTCAATCCGTGTGGCATTATGTGAATTTTTTCCCAATCCGTGTAGCATTATGTAAATTTTGGCTCAATCCGTGTGGCATTATGTGAATTTTGGCTCAATCCGTGTGTGTTATGTAAATTTTGGCTCAATCCGTGTGGCATTATGTGAATTTTGGCTCAATCCGTGTGGCATTATGTGAATTTTGACACAATCCATGTGGCATTATTTGAATTTTGGCTCAATCCATGTGGCATTATGTCAATTTTGGCTCATTCCATTTGGTATCATGTGTAAGGGGCAAGTATAATGGGGTCTAGTATTTTGTTGCATAATGTGTAGAAGTTGTATATGGTGTTGACACGCCCCCTGTTGAGTGGCCACACACCCGTTTCTGGAGCGCTCCTTTGGCGCGCGCACAACTACATCCTTCAATTTTGTCGCCATGGTGGGCCTGCGTACTTTAAATGCCAGGGCCTATTTTTAATTCCATTCCCACCCTCTCCTGCCGCTCTCTTAGCATGTACACTGGCACCACTAACACCGCCCCTCCCCCACCCAAACCCTTTTTTATCATGGTGCCCCCCCTGTCATTTTATCCTGGATCCGCCCCTGCCACCGCCGCTGGGTCCCGTGACCTGGAGCAATACCTTGCAGTTGTGCTTTGATATACAAAATAGTAGCGCTGACAATTAAAATATAAAAATTTTATGACAATAAAAGGTACACAATAAAACAATTATAATGATCAGCAATTATAATAATAATCAGCATGAGCACCAGCATCTGCAATAGGTAAACTGCTTATATTGGATCCATTCCTAGTATGCCGTCAAATTCTATCCAGAGAAGGCAAACAAAGTCTCCTTATAGAGTAGTGTTGAATATATTTACCGCAGTGATAGTCCAAATGAGGTATTATTCCTTTCAGGATTGCGTTCTGCAAAGTCCATCACTTGGAGGAGTTACCACACCAGCCTACTACCTGCCATTTACTGCCTATCTACTAATTTGGACCCAGACCAGCCGCCACCAGAGTACTATTTAAAACTACAAATATCCGCTTGTTTGGAAATCCTGGGGAATCCCCCCTCACCAAGTGATGGACTTTGCAGAACGCAATCCTGAAAGGAATAATACCTCATTTGGACTATCACTGCGGTAAATATATTCAACACTACTCTATAAGGAGACTTTGTTTGCCTTCTCTGGATAGAATTTGGCGGCATACTAGGAATGGATCCAATATAAGCAGTTTACCTATTGCAGATGCTGGTGCTCATGCTGATTATTATTATAATTGCTGATCATTATAATTGTTTTATTGTGTACCTTTTATTGTCATTAAATTTTTATATTTTAATTGTCAGCGATACTATTTTGTATATCTTTTTTGTTTCCTTCTCTCGATACCTTGTTTAGTAGCTGCTCCACATCACAACCCCCTACAGCGCCCATTTGTGTTGTTTTACAACCATCCCCGTTTTTGCTAGTTGTGCTTTGATGCCATCATGTCTATAAGGGGCATCCCCCAATGGTTGACAATCTGAGAGAAGACCTCCTGGTGTAGGGCCCATTCCCCCGGGTGGACATCCTGGCGGCTTAAGTAATCCGCCTCCCAGTTGTCCACCCCTGGTATGAACACAGCTGAGAGAGCCAGTGCCTGACGTTCCGCCCACTGGAGAATTGGGCGTACTTCCTGCATAGCTTTGCTACTGCGGGTGCCGCCTTGGCGGTTGACATATGCCACAGCCGTGGCATTGTCCGATTGGATGCTTACAGCTTTTCCCCGCAGCAGAAGGTCTGCTTTGAATAAGGCCAGGCGAATCGCCCGAAGCTCCAGGATGTTTATCGGGAGCTTCGCTTCCTGTGGAGACCAACGCCCTTGGAAGTGATGTTCCATCACCACAGCACCCCAGCCCCTGAGGCTGGCATCCGTGGTGACTATGGTCCATTCCCAGACACCGAAACGGCGGCTCTCCAACAGGTTTGGTGTATGGAGCCACCATTGCAGAGAAAGACGACTGCATGGCGACAGGATAATTCGCCTGTGCATGTGCACATATGAACCGGACCACTGTTTCAGCAGATCCAGTTGGAATGTCCGGGAATGGAAGCGGCCAAAGGGAAGTGCCTCGAAGGAGGCGACCATTTTGCCTAATCGGGTGCACAGATGTACTGATAATCCGTGAGGACCTGTCTGGCCAACTCCTGAAGAGAAAGAATCTTCTCCAATGAAAGGAAGATTTTCTGTAGAGACGTGTCCATGATAAGACCCAAGAAAATAATCCATCGGGACGGAGTCAGCTGGGACTTTTTGTAATTCATAACCCACCCATGTTGTAGTAACACTTGACAACAAACATGAATGCTTTGAAGTAGAACTTCCTTGGATGGTCCCTTGATCAAAAGATCGTCCAAGTATGGGACCACATTTACCCCCTTCGTGTGATCAAAAGATCGTCCAAGTATGGGACCACATTTACCCCCTTCGTGTGTAGTAAGGAAATAATCACCGTAATGATTTTTCTGAAGAGGCGCGGAGCAGATGCCAGGCCAAAGGGCATTGCCCAAAACGGGAAGTGATCTTCCTTGATAGCAAAGCGAAGGAACGGTGGGTGATTTTCGTGTATTGGGACATGTAAATAGCCATCTTTTATGTCTAGAGAG
Organism: Crinia signifera; assembly: GCF_055691185.1. Classification (NCBI taxonomy): domain Eukaryota; kingdom Metazoa; phylum Chordata; class Amphibia; order Anura; family Myobatrachidae; genus Crinia; species Crinia signifera. The sequence goes on from NC_139217.1 coordinate 314,403,199, forward strand.
GCCAAAAATTCCATTGGTTCCAGACCGGCCACTACTGATCTTAGCGATTCCATCTTGAACTTGTAGTAGGTTATGTACCTGTTCAATGTCTTTACATTTAAAATTGGGCGCACAGTCCCGTCTGGCTTTGGTACCAGAAAAAGAGGTGAATAAAAGCCTTCTGTGCGGTTGGCTGCTGGGACCGGTATTATGACCCGAGCTGCCAAAAGTTTTTGAATGGCCTGTATCAGTAGTAATCGGTCCTTTTCGACATGGGGGAGACCTGTCGTGAAAAACTGAAGTGGAGGTCTGCAAGCAAACTCCAGCTTGTAACCCTCTGTCACAATTGACAGAACCCATTGGTCTGTACATGACATAATCCAGTGATGATGAAAATCCTGCAACCTTCCCCCCACTCTGGGGTCCCCCAGATAAGATGGGAGACAGTCATGCTGCGGGCTTTTCTGGTTGCTTAGGGTCAGTGCGGCGGGCTCCCGCGGTTGAGGTAGTGGCCGCGCCTCCAAACCCTCTGCCTCGGGAAGAGGCAAAGGCACCTCTAGGTTTCCACCTAAACTTTGGTGCTCCATGAAAGGAACGGAAGGAGGGGCCTTGATAAGGCTTTTTAGGAGGTGGAGCTGAGGTGGGCAAGAAGGTGGACTTGGCCCCCGTGGCCTGAGCAATCAGCTTGTCCAGCTCAGGCCCAAATAGTACATCACCTGTAAAAGGCAGACCTTCTACAGCCTTTTTTATGTCTGCCTCCACCTGCCACGATTTGAGCCACAAGGAACGCCTAGCTGTTACGGACAAGGCGGAAACTCTAGCGACCAAGGCTGTTGAATCTCTGGCAGCTTCTCCTATGTACACGGCAGATTCGTGCATATTAGCCGCCAGCAAAGCCAGGTCTTCTATGGGCCTTTGTTCCTCTATTCCTTTAGCTAATTCCTCAGTCCAAGTTTCCACGGCCCTGCTAACCCAAGAAATAGCTAAAACAGGGCGTAGGGTGACTCCAGCGGTGGTAAAGATATGTTTCAACCCCGATTCTAGACGCCTATCAGGAGCATCTTTAAGTGCAACAGCCCCTGGTATAGGAAGTGCTGCTTTTTTTGAAAGCTTTGACACTGACGCGTCAGCCAAGGGCGGATTTTCCCACTTAGCCCTTGCCTTGCAAAGGGATAAGTAGTTTTAAACCGTTTTGATAATTGAAACTTTTTCTCTAAGGGCTTTCCAAACATCCAATATAGGTTTGTCTAACTCCAGAGATTCTGGGAAACACACCACCACCTTAGGAGGGCGGCCAAAAATGGGGACAAAGGCCGGAGGTTCTGGTTCAGTTACATTCAACGTGAACTTAACAGCCTGAATAAGGGCCTCTAGGCCCTGAGATCCTTCTATGATCTCATCATCCCCCCCATTAGCCTGAGGGAGGGGATCATCCTGTACATCCACATCCCCTAAGGGATCTTCCTGTTCATCCCCAGAGGAATCCCCCCTTAAAAGCAAGAGAATACTCCTTTTTTTTTGGTGGGGGAGGAATGCTTACAGGTTGAGAGGTAGTAGCTCTTACCAAAGAATCCACTGAGCTGATAAGGTCCACGGCCCAGGAGGGCTCAGCTGAACCCATAGAAGCTAGATGGGAGTAGAACACCTCCCTGTCCCTGCGGGACTTAGCCAGTTCTGCTGCCAAAGTGGATAAAACACTAGTGACCCCTTCCATATTGAGAGGAGAAGGGGCCTTGTCTGCTTCATCCCTCTCATAACAATCCTTGCACAGGGTTACACCCTTAATGTGCTGAGTAAACTATGGAGTGCACTGGGTGCAGACAACCAGTTTTTGAGACGCCTTTAAAGTACTTTTTGCCATTGCAAACACTACCAGACTCACAGCACCTCAGCCTGTCACACACACAAGATTAGGTAGCAGTGAGGGAAAGAGAGAGATAATAGGGGGAGAGAAGCCCACCCTTCCCCGAATTAAGCCCACAGTAAAGGATATCACTCCAAAGGGGATCCCAGCAGGATACCCTGTCACTCACCCAGCGCAGTGAACCGGCTGATGAGGAAGAGGAGCAGCGCTCTGATGCCCTGTTCAGGAGATCTATTGAGGTGCACCAGCAGGAGAGGCAGCGTGGGCTGTAAGATGGCGCCTCCGTGTAGCAGAGAAGGAAAGCTCCGCCCCCTCTGACGACCCACTCAGCGTGCGCTGTGAACAGCGGCGCTGTGTGACCTCTGCCCTCCAAGCTGGACCAGCGCGCACTCTGGTCCAGCCATCACCCGTAAGTTAGGCCCTGTACCTCCGGTGGTTGACCGGGTCTTGGACCCGTAATGCTGCGGCGGGTCCCCAGTGCCGATTCACTGGCGACCAGGGTCAGAGGCGTGCGCCGCAAGTGGTGCCGCGCTGACCCCACCGGAGGGCATCCCACGGAGCAGGCAGCCAGCAGGGTATTCTGGCTGCCTGAGACACTTCTTTAAATAAAAAAATTAAACACTATAGAGCCCCCATAAGAGGAGCCCTAGCCCAGGGATCCGACTCCTCTGGGCACTTAACTAAGACTGGGGTCTGAGGGGAGGATAGAGGGGGAGGAGCCATGCCATACTTCAATTTCTTAAAGTGCTGACTCCTCCAATGCACCACTATCCCCAGCGTAGTGACTTCAGTGTCCCCTTGGATGAAGGAGAAATCCTTCTTAGATGGACAAAACCATGTGCACTGCAGGGGGGCAGATGTTACTTGTGCAGAAAGAATTAGATTTGGGTGGGGTTTTACTTCAAAGTGAGATCTGTATTGCAGTGTAAAAATAAAGCAGCCAGTATTTACCCTGTACAGAAAAAAAAATAACTCACCCAAATTGTCCTTCTGATAAACCCATGACAACGAGAAACATTTCTAACACTGGATTTGGCATTGAGCTAAAAAATTGCCTGAAACCCCCTTATCACATGACTTAAGCAGATTTGTATCAAGCTTTGGAGCGAAAGAGAAAATGGAGAAGCTGCACAAAGCAAACAGAATTTGTCCTTTATCTAGCATACTCATGCTAACTGGTTGCTGTGCGCCACTTTTCCATTTTAGCGTTCAAAGATTTGATACATCCACATCTTAATGTTTGTCTGTACGGAAGTGTTCTCTAATTTGGTCTCATCTGTTTACAGGACATTTTACTAGGAGCATTTTGGTTTCTGCAGGCGTGTTTGTCATTCTTTCTTGCATCTTTTCCATCTTAAGGGGGGTATTCAATCACCGGGGGAATCCAATGGGGGAAATAGCGGCGGGTGCCTATTCAATGCTGTCTTGTCCGACAGCATTGGAGAGGCAGATCGACAGAATGGGCCCGACTTTGAAAGCTTACGGCCATGAATTATCGCAATCACGGCTGAATCTCAACAATCCATGGCTGTTTCCACAGACACGCCCCCTTTTCTCTTAGCTAGGTGCTGGTTCATTTCTGTATGAAGGTCCTTTGAAAGTTTGTATCAACATTCAAAGCTATGCAGATTGCATGCTTTCATTTTAGGGTTTATCAAAAAGAGTTTATCCTCATATATCACAAGTGGTAACATACCATGAAAAAACAACACTTCCAAATGTGATTGTTGCTCATCTGGTGACTGAAAGAGGACAACCTCAGACACTGTCCCTTTGGCATTGTACAATTGTGAAGACCAACACAAGTCTCCAATTCCTGGCTGGTTTAAAGGTCAATGCTCTTTGGGAAAGTCAAATTTGTCTTTGATGCCCGTAAATTAGATGCCACTAAAGTAGAACGTCCAGTGCAGCTACTGTGGAGCAGAAACCCTATTAAAATACAGTCAGACAACACCACCATGTTTACATATATTAACCATCAGAGATGTACAAAAGGTCCCTTTGAATGAAGCCAACCATCAGAATGACCTGTTCAAAAGAACAAAAAAAAAAAAAAAAGAGCCATGGGAAGTAAGGAAACATTTCACTCTTCGTTGATCGGTTAACCTGGACATTGTGGGAAAATCACCTGAAAAAGCTGGTAGTGAAACGGATGCACCTTTCCATAAATGTTGAAAAGATTCTGCTGTTGAGGACACTGGATTGACCAATATTGTCATGGTACATGGGTATTTTATGTCAAACTGTGAGCATACACAAATGAAGGAGCAATTTGGAGACCGCACCATTGTTGAGTATTCTCAAAGTAAAAGAAAATTAATTTGTATACTTACATTGAACCCAATACTCAGAATCCATTAAGAGGTGATGTTTTATCTGTCTCTGTTTATGGTTTAAAGGCATAAATGATGGTTCACTACAGAATGGAGCTATAAAAAGGCAGGAGCACATAATATTGAAAATGTTACAGTGCCAAAGTCTAAAGAACGTTTTTTGCTGCATAGTCCACTGTTCCTATATGCTCAGATAGGCTCTTTGGAGGCCAGCTGTATCAAGCTTTAAAAAAAAGGTGATAAAGTGGAGAGTGATAAACAACCAGTTAATCAGCTCCTGTCAATTTTCAAAACCAGCCTGTAACATGACACTTAAGAGCTGATTGGCTGGTTGTTTATCACTCTCCTTTACAACACTTTATGATGTTTGATACATCTGGCCCTTAGTGTGATACATATACAAACTTAAAACCAAGATGGTTGGTGCAATTTTGAAATGTTACCTTTACATCTTAATGTATAGAGTGAACTAAATTTAGTTTATGGTGCACTGTTACTTATATCTTGATAAAAGTGTCTGCAATTAGTCAACACAGCTGATGTATTAGGTGGGGTTAAGGTCACAATGTAAATGATTTCAAAAGTTTGTGACTATAATATTATATTATTAACTCACCTTTGTACACCATAGGGCCTTTCTAATATGGGCTCCTTGAAAAATGGTGGGACATGACCAAAATAGTCCGGATATGCCACTTCTGAATATTCTGGAACAGATTTGGTATTTTTCACAGTTTCAATATACAGCTCTGGATCATGGAGAGGTGATAAGTGTTCTGTGTCTAGCATGTCATACAATGAGTGTCCACCTAAAGGACTTGCATCTTCATCCTCATCAGGCAAGACTCCAGAGCAGCATAAAGGGCCTACATTCACAGAATGCTTTTCAAACAGCTTGTTACCACACAACAAATTCTGTGCAGTCATGCTGCAGGAATGAGATAAAACATTGGACTTGTCTTTAGCGGACACACATCCATTTCTGCAATGGTTGGTGACTGAAGACTTCTGTATAGAGAGTCTGTCAAGATCTCGGACAACATCATTGTTCAAGTAAAAGCATGAGGACCTTTCGGTATCTCCCTGAGTCTGTGGAAAGGAACTATTGTTGTCTCTCTTAATGTCTTTCTTTGGCACATTCAAAAATGAAGGTCTTTTGTTGCATTCATCTTCTAAAGAAATACTACTGCTTTTGCCTGAAAGCTCTTTGATAATATGCCTTGGTTTATAGGATGGCTCTTCTCCTGCAGTTGGGACAATGATAGGCCCACCTTTGTTTGCTCCAGTCTTTTGTTCATTTGAAACCAGGTCAAAGTCCTTTGATAAAGTGGAAACACAAAGTTTTTGGAATGTAAAATAAACAAAAAAAAAAAAACAACAACTCTCATCGCTGACTTTATTTATACGTTTTCCATGTGAAATGATAGAACACAATTAAAGTGCACACACAAGTCATTATCTGTTAAAAATTGCAGTACAAAGATTTGCTTGAAAACAAAACTAAAAAACATACTGTATGCCTAAAAAAACGGAAATAAAAGAAAAATCAAAGTCTAAGATTTGAAGGTTGATCAAGTTTCATTGAAAAATTAATGAATCATCAACATTAAACAAGTAACTGAGTAACAAGTAATTGAGAACAACAATAGGCTACTACAGTCGTGAGGAACTGATGAAAAAAAAACTGAACCTAAATTACGTTAAAAGTATTTTCCTATAGAAATTGTATGCTCTAACCCTTTTGCCTCTTTGTGGATACTTGTTTTAAGAAATAGAGCAGTGGTTCCCAAACTGTGCACCTAGGCTCCCTGGGGTGCCTCCGGACACTTGCAGGGGTGCCTCAGGTTGGTCGTCCAGGACCAATTCAAATTATTTATGATCAATTATTTCTGGACAAAACCAGTGCTGGTGGCTGGCAATCATAAAATGTGACCAATCAGAACCAAATCCTGCCCTTTACCACATAACTGAACCTAAGAAGCACATATAAACACAATCTACTTCATTTAATTTTTTGGGGCCTAGGGTGCCTTAGAAAAATTCTGATACTCTAGGGTGCCGTGATTAGAAAAAGGATTGGGAACCCCTGGAATAGAGGATTCCCTTACTACTGTTAATGGTCCCGACCGACGCGATGCCCCCGATATTGTGTCCTAGCCGGCAAAATGGACCTGATTTCAAAGGAAATCGGGTCCATCGTGTGGATCGTGTACCTTAACTTAAAGGTACATGATCCATAAGATTGTGGCCGTGCTAGGAAACAAGTACCATTAACCTTTTACATGCAAAGAGAACTAAACTATAAAAATAGGAATAATCAAAAAAAGAACGACAATGTAAGTAAAAAAATGTATAATAAACAGTAAATTTGCATTTATTAATTGCATCCCGGATAAAAAAAAATACACAGTACAACATTTTCCCTGGTGCAGTCCATAATTGATAAAATGAGCTGGACACAACGGAGCGTGTATGGGCTCCTTACCTCCTTAACACCACCAGTCTGAAGATGGGAAAAATCTCATCTGAAAAAAAAGGAAGCTCGCTCTTCAAAGGGTGCCTGGTAATCACACTTAAGCTGTGTACACATGGGGAGATATGATTGCTGGCAATCGTATTGCACAGTGTCTCCTTTTCCTCAGTGATGAAAAGGAGACACTGCTACAGTCACGGGGTGGGGGTGCGGGGGGGCGAGAGAGAGACCCGAAGGGAGGAGGGAGGGAGCGCTGACCTCCTGCTCAGCCGGGGGAAGCCACTGGTCCATTAGGGAGTACACACGGCACGATTTATCGACAGCAGCACTCCAAATCACTGGCAATATGTTCGCTCAGCGACCATATTGCCAGGGATTTCAGCCAATATCACCCCCGTGAGTACACACCTTATAAATGCTGATTGTTAGTTAGTGATCATCACATATGTGAGATTGTACTGAGCCAGTGACAAGACTGCCAAGAAACATCACCCTTTAGATAGCACTAGGTGTTAAGGAAGAAGCAATAACATGTAAGCGCCCCATAATGTTACTGCTCCCTATTTTGTTATAGTGGTTGCGTTATTTATACAATCAGAAACCATAAATGGAAAAATCTCTTATTTCTCCAATGGCCAGAGTTTTAATAAATTTGACAGAAACTGAAGTACTTTTTCTGTGGAAACAAAGAAAAGAGGACGGTCACCTCTCAATACAAGTGCCTTGTAGATTCTTCACTGTTTTGGAGGCTGGTCTTACCGAATACCAATGGCATTAAGCCAATAAAAAAAAGAAGCAGAAACAGGAAAGTACAGCAAAGAGAAGGTAATTCCAAAAACTCCATTCTGCCCTTATATTAGGTTAAACGGCATACATATATTGTTTGTGGGACACTAATCTAACTAGGACAAAAAGAAGTAAACAGTCACTCACATTTTGAGGTGAAAGACGCATTGTTCATAATAATGGGTTAACATGTGCATTCAATTTTATTTACCTGGAAATCATCAGAAAGCTCTGGGAAAAAGCGCTCATACATTTTCAGATCTTCTATTGACCTTCCCAACTCCTGTGCAGGCTTCAGTTTACTAATATCAGTCTCTATGTCATCATTCTCAAAATAGAAAAATAACAATATTAAAACTACAGTATGTGAAAATTATACTAAAAATTGACATTTAAAAAGGGATTACATTTAACCCGACTAATACAACTACGAAACTAATGGTGTGTACACACGGTACTTTTTGCCTTCCGATGTTGACGATATAGTCAACATTGGATCGGAATCGGATGCAGATCGCAAGGGTTTTAACCCTTCAGATCCCAATCCGATTCCGATGCGCGTTCACGTATCGCAAGGCAGAAAGTCTTGTCTGCCTTGACTATATAGTGCAGATCTGCACTATATAGTCAGACTTGTATGCAAATCGGATGTGCCTTCAGATACTATCCACGATCCGATCGGATCGTGGATAGTATCTGAAGGCACATCTGACCGTGTGTACACACCATAAAACTACAAAGTCAAAAAGCAGCATCCAAATGCAATACACGCCAAAAAAAATAATAGGTGGGGGCTGCATTTAAACACAGTGTGCCGGGTGTAAGTCTGAGTTCAGCGGCCATGCGGGATACCAGCTGAAGTCGGGAATTTTTATAAAGCGCCAATAATTTACAAGTTTTGCCTTATAAATGATTGCCCCTTGAAAAATAAAAAATTTGAGTTCATCTGGCATCCCACATGGCTGCTGAAATCAGATTACATTTGGCCCAGTATATTTAATACAAAATATACAGTACATGGTGAGTATCCCGTATCCGAATATTTAAAAACTGAAATATCCCAAAAACCATTTTCAGAATTTTTTTTTTGTTGTTGTTGTTGTTCCACCCCCCTTGCCCCTTTTTTTGATACTCACCACATCCCCCGTCAGGCTTCAGGATCCTCTTCAGCTGCATCTTTGGTCCCAGGGGTGCATTGCGTGAGTGCGCCGGTGACGTCACTGGCGCGTCTGCAAACGTACGCAATGCACCACTCGGACCGCTGAAGAGGATCCTGGATGCCGGGGGACACCATGAATGCCGGAGGACCATTGGAGCACCACCAGGGAACCAGGTTAGTATGTTCAAAAAAAAAATCCAAAAACCGGAAAAATCCCTCATCCGAAATGCTTGTGGTCCCGAGCAATTCGGATAAGAGATACTCAACCTGTATTTAAAGCAAAAATCAAAAACATAACCAATACTGCTGCCTCTGAGCGATATCGTTTATAAGATCTTCTAGTGTGTACACTCAATATAGTTAACGATGCTTTATCCTCAGCCAAGCACAAAAGCACACAATATTGTATACTAGACTGGGGAAAAAGGCAGTCAGTTCTCTCTCTTCCAGAATGTGCAGGGGTGAGGATCGTTTGGTCTACAAGAACTAGGTCGACAAGCATTGGGTAGACACCACTAGGTTGACAGGCAGCAAGGTCGACATGGGTCAAGGTTGACATGGGTCAAGGTCGACACAAACATTAGGTCAACAATTGCAAGGTCAACAGTCAAAAGGTCGACATGGGGTTTCCACTGTTTTTTTACCTGAATGTCAACCCTGTCGACATGGACACAGTTTGAAGTGCACCACATTGCTCGCAATGCTTCGGGCACGGTGCCTTGCTACGCACGGCACACTATTTTATTCTCCTCTCCTACCATGCCCTACTGGATGGTAGGACATGAAATACTGCCTTTTGGCACATGTCGGCTCAAAAAACAGTGAAAAACCCCATGTCGACCCTTTGACTGTCAACCTTGCCCCTGTCGACCTTGACTCATGTTGACCCAATGCTTGTCGACCTAGTTTCTGTAGACCTTATGACCCCTATCCCGAGGGGAGAGGGGTGGGAGGGGTTAGTGATTGAATCTGTCGCCATCCATCTATCCCAACATCGGTAACCGCAGCCGCACAGAAATTACATAAACCTGGATAGGCCACACCCCTCCTGCCAGTACTTGAGCATGGCACAGCTGTGAGCACTCCTGATTCTGTATATTGCATGCAAAATGCATCAAACCATCATAGTAAAGAGGCAGCCTCAAAGCAGCACACCACTTAAAAGGAACAGAGGGGGAGTGTGTGAAGCAGTGAGAATAGTTGAGAGGTGGGCCAGCGGTTAAGGTACCATGGCAACCAATAAGCAATGAGTTAACATTTTTCAAGTGCAATCTATAGAATTATAAGTACTGTAGCAGCTGATAAGTTGCCCATGGGAAGCTTCCCCGGTCTATTCACTACCAGAATTTAATGTAGAGTACTGTGTGCAGGGTCAGCAACTCAAGCACATCCAGTACATTGCAACAGAGAGTGAACAATGACGTCTTACCTTAAACACTTGCTCATTATCATCTTCATTTTCAGCTTCTACTTCTGCCTCAGCATCATCATTGTCGTCACTTTCATCCACAACATCATCCACTGCATATCAAGTATATATAAATTATATAACAAGGGAATTTTTTTTAAACAAACACAGAACAGTAAACCAATGTATTTCATTTATTTTTGTGGTATACAATTAGTCCATGATAACTGGAGAAAAAATACGTATCACTAAGGTACTAGGGAGAAACCAGATGTGCACCATTTTCAATTTAAGGACCCTTAATCCTAAAGGTTATATTTAGAGTTTGAGAAAAAAAAATATTTTAAACTAGACTAGAGGTAGAGATAGAACATCCCTGTCTTTGGTTTTTATAGTCCGACATAGCAGTTTTTATTTATTTAGTTAACTTATTATTGCATTTCTTTTATTCATTTCTTTCATAAATTACTATCATAAACTTACTTTTTGGTAGCAAAATTTTAATTGTTGTAAACATTATTTATGGACCAACACTTCTTTCAAAGGCTATTATTAAGTGGTGCACATTGGCAGGAGATTGTGGAATGCACGGCCATTTTTAACTATGCCTGAAAGTGGTGGACCGCACATCTATCTTTGAATGTGGTATGTGTGCGCATGAACACAGGAAATGACTGTGTGACTGTTTTTCGACAATGTCGACTATTTGATTCATTTACAAATGGATCAGATTTGTCTTGGTGTTGGGGTACATATACATTCCATGGTATATACAACCATATGACGTTACTCCTGATGGTTATAAAATGTGTTTTAAAGCTGAAAATCAGACTAATATTTTTTAGGAGCGTGATCAAAGATGTAAGTTTATATACGAGCTATATTGAAGTAATGGTGCAAATACACTAGACGATGTACTTCCATTGTACTTCCCCAGTGTCTGGACAAATAATATTGTACATATACACTGAACTATGTGACGAACAATGAACAATCCACGTGTTTTTTTACCACGCCAATGGTTTTTTTACCTACAGAGAAATCGGCACATTAATGGTACAGGGCGAATCAAAATGTAACCTAAAAAAAATGGCAAAAACTGTAAATGTTTTGCCTAGGCAGTATTATACGAATACATTTGCATTCTTACTCCTGGATTAATTTTCGGGTCTATATATTTAGATAATAAAATGTTCACCAGAGAGAAGTCCGGGAAAAGAAAAAGTATAGATACATGCTCTTCTCAACATTAAATAGTGAGAGCGCAATATATATGAGATTTTCAGCATTTACACACACACACACACATTTTAATTATAGAAAAAAAAAATATATATTATATATATATAATATATATATATATATATATATATATATATATATATATATATACACATACATACATACATATACACATACATACATACACACACACATATATATATATATATATATATATATATATATATATATATATATATATACATATACATACACACACACACACACACACACACACACACATATATACATATACACACACACACACGCACATATACATACATACACACACACACACACGCACACAAACGTGTGTGTGTATTCTTACTGATGTGTTAGGTGACACATTGGCCATTATTCTGGTTCAATCGCAAAGGCAAATTCCTTCTCAAATGGACAAAACCATGTGCACTGCAGGGAGGCAGATGTAACATGTGCAGAGAGAATTAGATTTGGGTGAGTTATTTTGTTTCTGTGCAGGGAAAATACGGACATCTTTATATTTACACTGCAATATAGATCTCACTTTGAAGTAAAACCCCACCCAAATCTATTTCTCTCTGCACATGTTACATCTGCCCGTCCTGCAGTGCACATGGTTTTGCCCATTTGAGAAGGAATTTGACTTTGCGAGTGAACCAGAAGAGGGGCCAATATGAGCATAGCCATTTTTGAAGTCCCTAGTGTGTGAAGCGGTTACCTAGAAAATCTTTTAGGTCTAAATATGTATGTGTAACATTGTAAAGAAAACCCCTATGAATGCTTCCCAGCATACACATTATATGATAGTGACTGAAATTATTATGCCATTTACCTTCAGGGGGCATGCTGAAAATCTGAGCCACAGGCCCACTTGTAGGTTCAACAGGCAATTGGAAATGAAAAGCACTTTTGATGGTTGGTAAAGGAAGACGGTTCTTGGGAAAGCATTTTCTCATTATCAGGCTAGATGTATTCACAAGGGAGTCTAATGTTCTAACAGCTTGGCAATCCTGGAAATAAAAATACAAGTAAAACATCATATTGCACTACACCTGCTAACACCTGACCCAACTAACCAGATCTACATACCACACATATATTACTTTGGGGTGAATATACAGCAGTTAGAAGATGTCATTAAGTGAGGAGCACCTGTACTTCAAAATGAGTCATGTGACATCACTGTCCCCCAATTAAGTACTGTGTTTATCACATATTTTACAACATAATGTCAGCATACAGAAGCTGTATTCATGCTGCAACCACAGTGGTCAGTGTGTACTTTATTATAATTACGACTAAGGAACTACAGATTTTGTCAGGCGCAAAAACCGAATTACACTATTATATTCCCAATCCAATACATTTTTTGTCTCTATGTCAGTGGTTCCCAAACTTTTTTGAATCATGGCGCCCTAGAATATCAGAATATATTTTATGGCTGTCCTAGAGCAATCGTTTCTCACCGATAACATCAGAAAAAGTATAAAATTACGTAAATTGAGTTTATATCTCATTTTTAATGTCAATTATTTGGTAACATACAGGATTCACTTTTTTTTTGCCCACAATTTGACTATTACTTTGGTCAAAAATAATTTGAATAAATTTGAATAATTGTTGTGGACCACCAATTCAGAGCACCCCTGCAAGTCATCCACCTCTGGCACCCCAGGGCACCACTGCTCTATGTAAAAAAAAACATGATATATGTTTATAGCTAGTATACTGTATATTACTGGTTCATTACTAACTAAACATCAATTATTGTATAATGTATACACATATATTAATTGCATTATTCTGCGTGTGGGCTTGACCAGCAAATATGTTACCCCTCTGATTAATGTAGAATAGAAATGAAACATGTACACGTAGATGAATAAGCAGTGAGGCCAACATGTACAGATGTAGCCGTGCGCAGCTTTGCCGAGATATGGCCACTTGTACACATTTGGCATGCCAAAGTCGCACCCATGGGATGGAAATGCCATGCTGTGTCATCTCCGTGCAATGCTTCTTCTAAGAGCCATGGAAGCAGTAACGATGAGCGTGGCTACAGCTGTATATCCAATTGTTATGTTCTGTAAGGGCTCGGGAGAGTTTATGGGAAACTTTTACCTGTGAGGTGTTGTACAAAATCTTCATACCATTGGCGTCAATGAAGGCTTTTCTACCCAGTTTGATGTTTGTAACACTTTTAAGGCACTGCAGAATGCCTTTGCGGATCAACATGTGTCTGTGCCGAGTGTCATGTCGATGCCAGTCTACATAAATTGTTAAGAGCCCTTGAACGTATCCCCGATCTACTGCTTTTCTGGCATTTGTTTCTACAAATAAATGGAAAAAATAAAGGAAAATAAATAAATTAAAGTATGTTAATAAACTGAAGTTTGTGAGTTGACCTTCCATGTGTGTATGCCTTTAGCACAAGCGGGCAAAAGTTTAATATGAAAACAGTTCGGCAGAACACTCATTTTCCATAGGTCCAGAGAACAAAGAAATCAACACACAACGAGTAACTGTCAAAATACTACATTATCATTAATCCCTATGAACAATATGGCCCCTGGGCAACAAATATTCAAGGTAAATACTGTATGGCTCATGGGTGCAGCTAGATAGGACTTTACTATGAATACTGCGTAAACAGTGGCCACATACTGGGGCAGATGTATTAAGCTTTAACAAGAGATAAATGCAAGGGTGATAAGGAGAGATAAACGTCCAGCCAATCACCTGCTAACTGCCATGTTACAGGCTGTGTTTGAAAAAAGTCAGTAAGGAGCTGATTGGCTGGACGTTTATCTCTCTTTATCACCCCTGCATTTATCTCTTGTTAAGGCTTAATACATCTGCCCCACTGTAACTTAAAAGGGATCAACTATCACTATTGCATTTTTTTACTGCCTTCACCATGCAATCATCAATATAAGCTAGCAATGCTGTTACTTTAATATGTCTATAATGTACATGCAACAATCTTTATATTAATTATTATGTTTTGCTCCAGTAATACCATATCCAAATGAGTAAACATTTTACAAAACTATTGTGAGGAAACTGAATGCAAACATGTGAGATGGAAAATGGCTCCTGACACATTAAATGTAATCACTCAGTCTTATCAAATCGGGGCTTAACGTGGTTGTGGATATGGTGGCACTTATTTCCCTCTGCCACCTAATTCTTCCCCCCCATTAGGCAGAGCCAGGGCCAGTGGTAGGGTGTTTGGCACCCCCCTGCAAATTACAAAGCTTTTCTGTTAGAATTACTGTGCACGGCTAAGGTGAAAGTTGAACTAGTCCAACGCGCCATTACAGATGATAGAACTCCGTTCCACCCCCACAAACACACACACACACACACAAACACACACACACACACACACAAACACTTTAACCCCTGATTTATAATGAATAACAAGGAAGGGGAGGGTGGAAAGGAAAAAAAGAAGGAGGACTGAAATCCTGCACAACAAAGGCCAAAAAACTTACTTGATTTTAGTAAGGCAGCTAATGTATCCAAGGAGACTCTGTGGAAAGAGGACATGTAAACATTATTCTAGATGTCATTCCTCAGCTAAAGTGACCTGTCAGTAACAGGTAACATACATATTCAGTCATTGCTTGTTTACAGGTTATACATTTATAGGAATTAAACATTAGTCAAGAAGAAAAAAAAGAAAGTGGGCCAAGTTCAGATCTGATCGCAGGGCATATTTATTCTCAAAATGGGCAAAACCATGTGCACTGCAGGTGGGGCAGATGTAACATGTGCAGAGCGCGTTACATTTGGGTGATGTGTGTGCAACCTGAAATCTTAATTTCAGTGTAAAAATAACGCAGCTGGTATTTACCCTGCACAGAAACAAAATAACTCCCCCAAACGTAACTCTCTGCACATGTTACATCTGCCTCACCTGCAGTGCAGCATGGTTTTGCCCATTTTGTGAACAAAATTGTCCAGCAATCAGGTCTGAATTAAGTCCTATAACAAGCCAATGAAAAGTTATTTTATAAAACATGATATATTTTTTCAGAAGTGGGAAAATTATAAATGGGCACTATATCAAATTTACAATTAGTCAACTGTGCTGTAATTGTGTAATAATGATCCGCACCGTACTACAAAGTAACGGAATCATTGACCATGACTAAGAACTTGCTTTGAATGCCAGAATGTATGACTGACTAAGAACAAGACTTCTCCCAGACTGATCTCCAAGCTTGACGTCTGAGCCAGAAAGAGCAGTAAATAATGCCATGTGTCAGTCACAGGCTGGAGACGTTGCTATAATAATATCAGCTTCTTGGTAAGCATTTTTTCCACCTTTTTCACTTTGCATGGGGCTACATACAGTACAACCCTGGCCTACTGCAAGAGATGGCGAAAATGTATTCAATCTTTTTCTCTAAGACAAATACGGCAAGCAGGTCATCCTAAAACACAAATGGTTAGTTATTGTCAGAGTAGTATTTTCCGTTACATTTCTCTCAGATCATTCAAAAAGTTTCCCTTTATGGCAAACGGTTACCTCTTTACGATTATCATCTGTAATAATTATGAACTAGCATAAGAGCAGCATGTCATATCAAGCGCAAGTTATTTCCTCTAGGGGGAGCACAACACCAGTGTAATACTGTATTACAAGTAATGCTGCTTTCAGACCGCATAACTGGCTTTGACCCTGTATTTGGAAACGTTTCCAAAAACGGGTCTGCCAGATAAAACCCCTTTCACACCGCAGCACTTAAACGGTATATTACCGTTTAAGTGCCGATTTTTTGACACTGGCAGACCCGTTTTTGGAAACTTTCCAAATACAGGGTCAAAGCCAGTGCAGCCTTCAGCCCTCCCCTCCGTGCAGCTCCCCCCCCCCTCGCGTGTCGACCGAGAGCATGTCGACGCCCCCCGCGCATGTCGACGCCCCCCGCGCGTGTCGACGCCCCCCGCGCGTGTCGACGCCCCCCCACCCCGCGTGTCGGCGCCCCCCCCCCGTGTCGACTTACCCCGTGCCGGTACCTCCGTTGTGGACTGCAGCTCAGTATGCTCGGAAAGCACTTATGAAAAAAGTGTCTTCCAGAAAATGGCTGCCCCATAGGAAACTCTGTTTAAAAAAACTGTCTTCCGTATGGGGGGCAGCCATTTTCTGAAAGACACTTTTTTCATAAGTGCTTTCCGAGCATACTGAGCTGCCGTGCCGGGAACCACAACGGAGATACCGGCACGGGGTAAGTCGACACGGGGGGGGGGGGGGGGGGCGCCGACACGCGCGGGGGGTCGACACGCGGGGGGGCCGTCGACACGCGCGGGGGGGCGTCGACACGCGCGCGGGGGGTGTCGACACGCGCGGGGGGGGCTCCAGTGCTGTGAATACTTAATGAGCGCTCATTAAGTATTCACTGTGCTGAATTTAGGACCCAGCTCATTGGCTGGGTCCTAAATACCGTTTCTGAGCCGATTTTTGCGCTAAAATACCGGTTCAGAAACGGGTAGGACCCTGCATTTTAACCGGTTAGAAAAAACGGCATTTTCTAACCGGTTAAGTGGGACTGGACCTTTCAGACCGCACACATTACCGTTTTAAAACGGTAAAAAAACGGCAATTTACCGTTTTAAAAGTGCGGTCTGAAAGGGGCATATGAGTCAGAAAATGGTTTAATAATCCTATGTACTGTAAGAAAAGGCTAATTGCTGTTCTTCCCCCCTATGGGGGGAATCCAATGGCCACTAGATGGTGTCTGCTCAGCAGCTCACAGCCGCTGACACTGACATTACAGTTATGTTGTTCATCTTTTAAGTTCGTAACTAGTAAGAAAAAAAAAACCTAATGCTGTGTACACATGGTGCAAATCGAAACGCAAATTACATTAAATCACACAGTGCTAGCTGCATCCAATGCAGATTCCGATCCCGATACATGGCCCCGCAGCATCCAATGCAGAGTCCGATCCCGATACATGGCCCCGCAGCATCCAATGCAGAGTCCGATCCCGATACATGGCCCCGCAGCATCCAATGCAGATTCCGATCCCGATACATGGCCCCGCAGCATCCAATGCAGATTCTGATCCAGATACATGGCCCCGCAGCATCCAATGCAGATTCTGATCCAGATACATGGCCCTGCAGCATCCAATGCAGATTCCGATCCCGATACATGGACCCGCAGCATCCAATGCAGATTCCGATCCCGATACATGGACCCGCAGCATCCAATGCAGATTCCGATCCAGATACATGGCCCCGCAGCATCCAATGCAGATTCCGATCCCGATACATGGACCCGCAGCATCCAATGCAGATCCTGATACATGGCCCAGCAGTATCGGAATCGTAAGCAGAAATAGACAGGCAAGTCTAGTTCTGTTTCTATCTGCAGGATCAAAAGTAATGCCATGCTGTTCAATGCAGCACAACCCCATCCCTCCCCATGTGCACTGTCCTCCAGCTATCCCGCCCTTCTCCCCTGGCCGATGGCGGCAACTGCCCGTCGATATCGTCGAAGGTGGTATTGACAGCCGCTGGGTTGGACAGTGATAAGCATAATACTCTCAAATTGCTTCTGAAAAAAAAAAAAAAATAGGTACTTATGTAGTATGTGGGCTGCCGATTTTGTGATTGTATGCCTTACCTTAAGGCATACAATCAGATGCGATGCGATGCGATTTTGCATAGGATTCAATGTTAAGAAGGTCCTGTTCATTTCCCCACTATCCAAGCGGGCATAGAGTTGATTTTATATAGTGTGGCGAGCGCAGCGAGCCACCGAGCCCGAAGCGTGGCGAGCGAAGCGAGCCCCGCGAGGGGACGCATATTTCTTAAAAAGTATTCTGTGTCCCCTCGCGGGGCTCGCTGCGCTCGCCACGCTTCGGGCTCGGTGGCTCGCTACGCTCGCCACAGGTTTATATCCAACTCCATGCCCACTTGGATAGTGGGGAAAGGAAAAGGACCCCTTTTTCCCATTGAATTCTATGTTAAAATGGACTCAGACCATTTTAACATTGAATCCTATGGAAAAATCTTGAGCATCGGATCGCATACGATTTGGTCGCATGCGATGCGATCCGATTTCTAAATCGGACGCCCAGATACTACATAAGTACCAAAAAATATATACACAACACACACACATTATATATATATATATATATATATATATAGAGCACTTACCCCCTTCCCTTGCAGGTGAGGATTGAACCGGCACACGGATGTAGAAGTGAAAAAAAACGTTTAATGTACAGGCATGGTATGCACAGACAGTCAGCTGTAACCTAACAGCCGTTTCAACCACTTCCTAGTGGTTTTCATCAGACCTACGAGTGGCAGTCTTTTTTCTTCTCCTACACTGTCTACTGAGACAGGCACCGGGGCAATTAACCCCTAAGAGGGAGTGCCGGACCGTATTGCGACATATATATATATATATATATATATATATATATATATATATATATACACACATATACATATATACATATACACACACATACGTACATACATGCATACATACACACACTTCAACTGACTACCAGTGTAACTCCATTATTCAAAAATGTTGCTTAAACCAGTGGTTCCCAAACTGTGTTCCGTGGCTCCCTGGGGTGCCTCGGGACACATGCAGGGGTGCCGCGGCTTGGTGGTCCAGGACCAACTCAAATTATTAATGGTTAATTATTTAGGAGCAAAACCAGGGCTGGTGGCTGCCAATCATAGAATGTGTACAAACAGAAGCAAATCCTGCCCTTTACCTCATAACTGCCGCTAAGAATCGCATATAAACCCAATCTAATTCATTTTTTTGGACCTAGGGGTGCCGTGAAAAAAATTCTGATTCTCTAGGGTGCCGTGAATCAAAAAAGATTGGGAACCTCTGGCTTAAACACACTCACAAATCATAATCTATGCTGGAGATAAAGAAAGCACCAATCAGTGTTAGCGGTGGATCTGCAGTCACTAGTGCAGTCACCCAGTATTTGCACATGTCCATG
Source organism: Crinia signifera (assembly GCF_055691185.1). NCBI lineage: Eukaryota > Metazoa > Chordata > Amphibia > Anura > Myobatrachidae > Crinia > Crinia signifera. Next base: position 314,422,458 of record NC_139217.1, read on the forward strand.
ACCATACACAAATTCACAAATTTGGCATTCCTAGTTTATATAGGTTTTTTCCTATATATCCATCTAACCAATCCATACTACATACACTATTACCAATGGAGTAGTTCCATCTGCATCAACCCTATGTGCACAGGTATATACAGCTGAAAGATGAGAGCAGGAAAGCAATGTCTATGTATTGTGGGTGGCAATAAAGCTAAGTAGTAACTAATAAAGTAAGTAGCTATGGAGAAAATCTTAAAAAAAAAAAAGTAAATAAAGTTGTGTCTACTAAGAAAACCAACAGAGTTATTACTTAATATTAACCAAGAGAGGATAATGCTACATATGCAGCAGTGTTTACAGAGGTAAAGTGACTAAGTCCAGAGTGATTAGAATGGGGAGGTGGGTTATATATGCGGGTGACATAAGGTTATGATCAGAGCAGTAACCTCAGGAGTACACAGTGAGGAATGTAAGCATTATGTGAGAGACACTGGATAGCTGGGCTGCATATAATCTTTCAAGTAGTCTAGAGTACTGGTAATGAGATATGCAGATCTAGTTTGCATCAGGTGGTTTGAGGGTATGACAGATATATAGTAGTGGAAGTATGATATTTTCACTGTACAACAGACACATATACGAAAGCTAGTCTACTACCTGCTGTGTTTGTGTACGTGTGAGAAAGATGTAGTTTTACCCTCTGCCAGCAGATGGCAGTGTTTCGGAGACTCACGGACACTAGACATTTATATAGATGATAGCAATGTAGTTTGTGAGGTTGAATAAAAACATTAGTCCTTCAAGTTCAACCTGTAACTGATCCCCTGCAGTGTAAATGACCCGGATGAGGTTACAGTCTATTCATAACAAGTCCCTGATGACCCAAAGGGGCTGTCCAATCTTAGTCCAGTACAGTACATTATACTTAATGATTATATTCCTGGATACTATTTTCTGTTAAAAACCCATTTTCAAACTTATCAACTGAAACTGCCATCACAATTTTCTCTATATCTTAACTGCCCTTAATGTAATGAAACCCTTCTTAGGGCAGTATTCAATGAGAAAAATTCGCTGTGATTTCTGGAGAGTTTGTGCTTTTCACGCGGTGGAGAGGGGTTTTTTTTCTCCAAAGGCGAGCCACCCTATTCAATGTGAAATATTCTCCGTCTTTCTAAGTGATTCTCGCCGTCTCTCTCCGTGTAGAAATTCTCCATCTTTTGATGGAGAGCAGGAATGTGAACTTTTAAACTAAAAGGGTGTTTTTTTAAATTTTGGTGTAAAAAAATCAGGTTTTTTTTTCTGTGAAGGGCCATGTTATTTTTATTCATGTGCCTATAGCACATGAATATATATTTAATTTAAAAAAAAAAAATTTTTTACATTTTTTTTTTTTTTTTTTACACAGTGCAGCCAGCAGGGGGCCGGAGCGCTCGAGCCGCTCATTAGATATTCATATATTCACTGCACCCGATGCACGTTCGGGTACAGTGAATACTGGGTCCCCCGCTGGCTATAGGGGGGGCAGCCTGTGCTGCCTGGGTCCAGGGGAGCCCTGCTCCCCTCCCCATATCCCCTGCAGCAGCCAAGAGAGACTTTAATCTCTCTTGGCTGCTACGTCCCCAGGCTCCCTGACAGCTCCCTGCCGCGGACGCTTGTCCGCTGCAGGGGTTAAGACTCGCCGCGAGTGGCGGCGAGTCTTTAACACGTTGAATAGGGGGAGCAGGAGGCTCCGGAACACGGAGAGTGCATGGCGAGAGAAAAAATCTCTCGCCATGCACGGAGAAAATTTCACATTGAATACTGCCCTTAGGCTGGGTGAGAAATTTTCTCTCCTCTAACCTTAGGGGCCAGCCGACACTTGCTTGATTGTAAGTTCTGGTACGCAGAACAATCTCATGAGAAATATACATCTCCATTACTTCAATACTGATCCCCAGAGGTGGAGGTGTTTCCAGCTAAATCTAATACACGCCCCCTTGAAAGAACGCACTTGGGAACTTTCTATTTATACATGACCTTGAATGTACTACACATTGGTTGTTTTTACTTTGTTTACATGTACACTAACTTCCTTGAACACTGCTGAGAGGATCAAATTGAAATCTTGACAGATTCACCTCTCAAGGGAAGTAATTCTATCAGCACTTATCGTCTATTTAATATAACCTTTTTTTCTCTTTGTATACCCTGACACAGTATTGCTATTAGGGAATGCTATAACTGTGGCAGGGCATGCTGGGATGTGTAGTTTCACAACAGCTTGAGAGGCACAAGTTTGCCAACCCTTATATAGAGAGCCTCACACAAAATCGCCCTATAAATTGGACAGAATTAGAGCTGTTAATTTGGGCGAGTTGCATTTAGCAATATTCAAAATCACTTACAAAGTACACAATTACTGAAAATGTGTAACAAGTAAACATTTTTTAAAATTATTTCGAACCTTAAAAGATACAAATATACTTTAATCTAGCGAAATAGCTCTTGTAGAGTACATATAATATTTGCAATTTTCTCCATAAATTGATTCACAATACGAATCCTCACACAAGCAGTTTCTGTGAATTAAAATTATACGCATAATGCCTATATACTGTATGTAATTATTGTATGTATCTGCATACTAAATGTTATTCTACAGTGTTTTCCAACCAAACACTAACATAATTTGGTATGCAGATACAATTATATAGTGCCTGTCTATATTGTGTGTATTATTGTAGCTCTACATTTATGGAAAGAAATACAAAAATTACCTTTACAGTAAATGAACTATCTTAACAGATAAAAATTTTATTTTTATTTTTAACGGTAGAAATAATTTGAAATAAGTTTAATGGTTGCAAATGTGCTCTTATTGTGTACTTGTAAGTGATTTACTGAATACAATTTATCCCCCCATAAAACAGCTCTATTTACAGTATGTTCAACTTTATAGAGCGGTTTTGTGTGTGACTTTCCAACTCGGAGACCATTATAACCTGGCCTACAACTGTTATACTATACGACACATTCCATTTGGTCTGACAAAGTTAGACACTTCCTGGTCTAAAAATACCATGAGAAGTCAGATACCATTTGCATTCGGAGCATTAAAGATGTGCCGTTACATTGGCCAAGTTCCGGGGAAAGTTGGACAAAACGTCCAACTTTGTTAGCAGCTGGAAAAAAGTCACTCGGACTCCCATTACATCATGGCCAATAAATAGGAAAAATGATTAGAACTACAGATGTGTCCACAAACATCTATCCTCCGTGTACTACAAGTTGCATTACATATAATGCTAGAGCACCATACTTTTTTTCATTAAAATGCATCTCCTTCACAAAGTGATGCAATGTACATACAGCTTCTGCTGAATAAAATTATACGTGGGGTGCCTATATTTTGTGTGCTACGTTACAGTGTTTTACTTGAAAATTTTATATGCAGATATAACTGTGGCCTCACACAGAATACAGGCATGGCACATATTTTAATCAGCTGAAACTGCTTGTGCATCATTTTTGCAACACTGAGGAGAAGATGCATTTTAATGGAAAAAAGTGCAAGCAAAGATCCTCTGCGTTACAGAGTCATGCCATGGCATCGCACGACTAGAAGGGTTGTTTAATATGCAAAGAGTCTAGATGTATGTGGACACATCTGTATGGGATGTGGAAGTAAAGCAAAGTAGGTTAACAGTCTATGGGGGTAATGTACAGTAAGTCTAAGATTACAGACCTGGCAGGATTTCAGTGAGTTTTCTGTTAAACTTAAATAGCTTTATTTGTATACACCATAAAGAAGTTATCAAAAACACTGTTTTACATTCCATTACATTACCCGGATTGGGATGAGGGAGAGGAAAATACTAGATAACCACTGAGACACAGATAAAAATATAAAAATATAAATAATAAAAACCATAAACACAGAGAACAAAAGAACAGACAACCATTATTATAAAACAACCCAAAAATTGCATTGAGAGGGGCAATTAAATCATACCAGGGAACATTATATGGAAGTAAAGGTGCCCATACACTGCTGCGATGTCTTGCAGCAGTGTATAGACGCTCGATACCCTGCAAGGTGCCCGGGACCTTCCCAGCGGCAGGGACACATGCGTCCCTGCTTCCCTCTAGTCTCTCCGCCAGGAGGGAGGTCCCAGGATGGGTGGTCGGACGGCCAGCAGGTCCAACTACCTGCTCAGGTCCGATGCGCACGGAACCGCACATCGGACGCAACAGCATGTCAAGGACAGCCGGTGTGGTCCAATGTAACGGCCCGATTGGTCCCAATCGACCGAAAACGGACCAAATCGGCTCAGTGTATGGGGGCCTTCTGAAAAGCACGGGTCCCAGACACCTTGAAATTTAGAAACTCTATCGTGAAGAAGAACAGTAATATATTCCATCCAAGTGGGGTACCATATTTTTATTTACTAAAGCTGGCGTTTTCTGTTAAATTTAAAGGACCAACACTGTAGGTTATAAGGTTTATTTTGCCTTACGACTGATTGCTACCTTAAATGCAGTGGCAAACTCGCTGAAATACTGCCAGCTCTGTAATCTCTGAACATATTACATAACTCACCGGGTGTCTGCTTGAAAGTATTAAGGAAAATAAAAGCATACTGTAACTAAGAGGCCTAGGGCCAGATGTACTAAGCTTGAAAAGTGATCAAATGGAGAATGATCATGTCACAGGCCATGTTTAAAAAATGAAAATAGGAGCTGATTGGTTGTTGACAAGGGCGTAACTACCATAGGTGCAAGGGGTGCAGCTGCTATGGGGCCCAGAGCTGAAGGGGGCCCATCTTTGCTGTCTAAGTAATATGTTTTACATACATGTATCACCATCAGTTGCTAAATAGGGGGCCCTTACAAACTTTTGCTATGGGGCCCACGATTATCTAGGTACGCCTCTGGTTGTTGACTTATCACTCTCCATTTTATCACTTTAGCACATTTCGCCCTTAGCAACACTGAACTACCCCTGTTATATATATTTATGAATAATACTTACTTCATGAGGCCAGTGTTCTTTTTACTAAATGGTCCTATTATTTTGAAGAGAAGTTCTACTGCTCCATTTTTACCTAGGTACACAGCATTTACAGCTAAAATGAAGGAAACACAAATAACACATCTAAGTTAGATTCAGTAATAGTAACAATAAGTACATGCTTTTCTGGAGTGTTGGCTTTATCAATAATTAACTTACAATGATGCTTTTGAAGTGTAGAAAGAAATTGGAAAATACACGCAAACATGGGAAAACATTGTCTGTATCAAAATACATTATCCCAGTACAGTGAGGCAGTGATATGCACCACTGCGTCACAGTGTACTTTATACTCTATAGCTGCCAAAAAGCAATATACATTTAATCCTCTATAAACTGGAAATATAATTACTAACACAGGTACAAAGTCACCTACAGTGACCTGACAAGCCTCTATTTATATTCATATAAACCAGTGCTTCCCAAATCTAATCTCAATATTAGTGTTCATTTTAGCAACCGCCAGCTTTGAAAACCCATGTGTTCCCTGCCTGGGGTGTCGCGGTTTGCTGTGGTATTTCTAGCACAGATCTGGTTTGCATATCAGTGCTGATATACAGACCACACTGTGCTAAAAGCACTACAGCAGACAGCGACACCCCAGGCAGGGAAGAGGAACTGCATGGGTTCTCAAAGCTGGAGGGTGCTAGAATGAACACTACATATATTGATCTACTACATGGTTTTGTATCATTAAATAGAAGAATTCTAGTCAGATCGCTTAGAAAATGCCTAAAAATCACTATGTGTGTAGGACCCTTTAGTCACACAGAGATATACAAGAGTCATATCACATTAATCAGCACAGTCTCCTCATGTTTCCTAATCAAAGTGCATTGCGACTAAGAGAACCTGTGTTTTACTCAAAGGTGGTTACGATTATAAAATAATGTTAATAATGCTCATTATTGTTCTTAATAGTGATTTAAAAGGATGAAATCCCATTGCAACGGTTTTTAAACATCACCACTCTTCCTTGATAGTATACTGTATAAACTGCTTTCTGCTTTGTAGTTTCCCAGGAGTGAGCACCAAGCAGTCATGTGAATGTGGTGGTAAAGTGCACCTGTAAAAACTATATTGCCATACCTGCTGGCCATACCAAACACAGATAGGCATAGTTTGCAGCAGTTAAAATGGCCATGGGAGGGCTACCACACATGTCCAGTTGCAGCAGCTCCTCCCATGTGCCTTTGCAGAGCTTGTGAGGCCACAACTCACGGCCTTTAGCATTCTTGGCTCTTGCTGGAAAAAAGCAGGGGAAGACGCTGCAATGGTTGTAAACTTAAGTGAGATTCAGCCATGAGCTGTGTAATTCAGTGTTAGTATTCATAGGACTTATTTAAGTCTAGTGAAAGTCAGAGTGCTCTCCCTTCTGCCTCCACAGTGCAAAGAAAAGGAGCTATGTAACGTGGCCACGTCCCTATCGTCATGTAGCCACTACCATAATGCTGTGTGACCATGCCCCTCATGACACATGCCCATTATTGGCTATCAGTACCACAAAGATTTTTGTTTTACTTGCACTACTGGTGCCAAGACTTACAATTAATACAGTACACACGTAGCACCTGCAGACACGGCAGTAATAGCTTATGACATTGTAAGCTTTGCTTCACCAGATTCAGAGAGATGTTCAGTGCTCCACAAACTCGTGCTTTTATTCCAAACTTTTTATCTGAAGAGAAAAGAGAAACATAGAAATACTATAGGAGATTGATGTGTGAATTGATTGGTTAATAGTACATAAAAAAAGACAACAATACACACAGGGCTTATTACTTCCCAACATATAATACACATGTAACCTTCTAAAGGTTGTCGAATACTAGCAAAAATAGTCACCTAAATTTCTGGTTTCAGGGTAAGGTTATATGGCAATGAAAGTAATGGGCCACTACCATATCACATCCACACTTTTAGTAAAGTTAAATTGTAAAGTTTAATTAAAAAAAAGTAGTTAATAAATAAAAAAAGGCAGTTCTTATATGTTAGTTGGGCGCCCACTATAGTTAGTACTCTCATACCCCCACTCTCCATGTCGGCATGGAGTTGATTTTATATAGTGTGGCGAGCGCAGAGAGCCACCGAGCCCGAAGCGGAAAACTAAACAAATAGCTTAGTGGGCGCCCAACTAACATATAAGTACCAAAAAAGGCAAATTCAGTATTTTTATTTCAAAATGTTGATATTGATTAAATGTGGAAATACTACTGAAATCGAATGCACCACTTTTCCTTAATGAACTGCAAAGCTGGCCACTGAAATAGAAATGTGGTCGGCCACAACTGTTCTTTCAAGTTTTTACCACACTAGTCCCATATCATAATTCATAAATTAAACTTTTACAAAACTGGATGCAACGAAAGGACACTGAAGATCATCTATCAGAACATTAAATGGGCTATAGAAGGGCATTATAGCATCCAATGATGTAAGCAGCAAGACCTCAGAACCTTTACTGTTGCCATGGCTATGGAAACTTTCTGGTGTTTTATGTTGGCTTAGCTTGATTTAGAGAAAAACTATGTTAGCCCATAATATCAAGGTTGCTTTTATTCCATAAATTTATTTATGTAAAATAAATAAAAAAATCTGAAGAAGAAAAACAAAAACCACCCAGAACAAAAAGCATATTTAACTAAAGAGCATTTGGTATTTATATGTTAGCCGGGCATCCGGCTACGCTACGCTGACAACGTAACTTTGGCTACGTTGTGTGCGTAGCAATTGCCGGGCAGCCGGCTAATAGGTGCGGGTGGGCGGAGGGTACAGTAGGTGCAGCCGGGCAGAGGGGGGAGATGGCGGCGCCCTGCTGTTACTTACTGGCAGGGCGGTTGGCCACGGCGGAGTGGGGTGCAGGGCTGGCGTCGGTGCGGGGAAGGGCGTAATGGCGGCAGAGTGGGGAGATCCCGGCAGCCGCTGGAGGAGCATCACATGGTTTCGCAGCTCCCCCAGCAGCACTACGCTAATAGTGTAGTAAGCACCAAATGTCATGGCGGCCGCAATGCGGGGATCTGAGTCCCGGAGGCGCTAGGAACATGTGGATGGTAAGTTTAATGACACAAACACACACACACATACCGGCCACTAACAGGATCATATGGCCACTATCCACGTCATACCCCCAGTGTCCACGTGGGCGTGGAATTAATTCTAGAAAGTGTGGCGACACACTTTCTTAAATTAACTCCACGCCCATGTGGACACTGGGGGTATGACGTGGATAGTGGGCATATGATTCTTTATGTGTCAGCAGGGCTCCAGTTACGTAATTTGCGTAACTTATGTCATTTGCGTAAGTTACGTCGTTTACGTAGCCAGCATAGTGGTGTATTGGTGTTCTCAATACACCACTATGCAAACTACGTAACATATAAGTACAGAGTAACTTCAACACAGAATAAAATACTATTGCTATGCTTAATTCATAGAACATTAAGAGGTATTAGGTAAGATATTAATGTCATGCCATATCATGTTATGTATGCTGTAAATTGCCTCATAAATTAAAAAAAATATATAATATAATATATATAATATATAAATAAGCCTGTTCCAAAAAACACAATGCATTATTTCATATCATACAATATACATTGGCCAGAAGCATCCATCCAGCAAATCTATAACATGGGACAGGTCAGAATTTTCATTAACTAGGTCCGTATTATACATAAATCAGTGCAGAAAAAAATAAAATAAAAAAAGAAGAACATGATGCCAGGGGAGTACTAGGTCTTAATGTATAGTACCATCTTCAATTAATTCTCTCTGTGACTGTCCAGAATGAAGTATTACTATTTGCATACATGCATCTGGAGAGACAGGACAAGCATGTTCTAACATAAGCAGGGTACTGTAAAGGTCCATACAAGGGCGGATTGGGGATTAAAAGTGGCCCTGGAAATTTTCTGGAAGTGGCCTTATATACCCCTTTAACATCAAAACTGCCGGGTCGCACCCGGGTTTTTGTACCCGGATGCGACTCGGCAGTTGTTCCCTTTTACACCGGCAGCCCCCGGCATTATGCCGGGTAGGGGACTTTGGTGAATTCAGGCCCTGAGCCTCCGCTCGGAGATGACATCATCTCCAAGTGCCGGGAAACCCGCCGACCGTCACCCCCGCAATGCCGCATGACGCGCTGGGGGCAAGCCCAGCACCCAGGTAAGCTGCTGGGCTGCCCACAGCCTATGTGCACCCCCCAGCCTCCGTCCATGAGGTGAATGGATGCCGCACACAGGCATCCATTCACCTCTGCTGCTGTCTGCATTGTACCACAGACCGCAGCGGAGGCTGTACGCAGACCTTGCCCAACCTCCGGACTGACCTCCAGGCGCTGCGGTCCGGAGGTTGGGGCTCCCTGATCGGAGGAAGTGGGTCCCTGGGTCGGATGACCTGGGTTACCCATTTACATGGCCCCTGACTCTGGGGAAGCCCTGTGTCCGACCCTGAACATTTGCCGGGTCGGACACCAGGTAACAGGACTCGGGTTATTTTTTCTTTTCCTTTTTACACCAAAACCTGGCCTGGAGCGGCAATAATCCGAGTCGTGGCTCTGGTGTAAAAGGGGTACTATAGGCGGAAACAAATAATTGGTGGAGCCAGCATAACAGTAGGCGGTATTACTACATCACTATACTTAGAGACATCGGTGACAGGCAAAACTAAAGCATCAATAGTGTCTGAAATGATAAAGAACACATGGCAGTACCCATTGATTGATATGGCACATTTAACAGCACCCTTGCAGTAAGAAAAAGAATAAAAAAAAAAACCTAGCTCCACTAAACTGATACGGCACACATGGCAGCACCCATGGACTGATACGGCACACATGGCATAGTTGCCTACCTTTTAGATTTCCTTTCCGGGTGAAGCCAGGAGAGGAGACCTAAATGACAGGGTGGGGGATGCAGGCGGGGGAGGGGGGAGTCTGACTGCCCCCATTCCATAAAACCCTTTGATTCCTGGGTCTGTGAAGAGGGGACCAGGCTTAAAACGCGAAATGACGCTATTTACATAACTTTAGCCCCCAGATCGCGCAAATTCCAGCATTTGTAGTTGCAGGGAAGGGGGGTGTGGGGGGATTCCAAGAAGATTGAGGGAGACTTTCCCACCATCCCGGAGGGCCGGGAAGAGAACCTGATTTTCTGGTGCCTCCCAGCAATACCAGGAGGGTAGGCAAACATGACACATGGCAGCACCCTCATCACCTACTACCTCTGGATTGACACTGGCAGCATGGAAGGAATTAGAAAAAGCAGGCAGTGGAGGGAGAAGAGGACACAAACTAATCTACAATAATTCTGCTTACTCAGTGCTTCTTACTTACCAGTTACCACTGGTAGTCTTCTGCACCAGCACTGCACACAGTGTTTACAACTCTTTATATTTAGCTGTGGCGGGGACTCGGGGGGGAGCAGGCAGGACCGCAACTCCAGCCACTGGGTGCTCAGACATTTTCTGCTGTGCACCACGCAGTTTGGCGTTCATCCGTCCTGCCTCAGCACAGTTTGCACATGTAGTAATGCGCGCAGTGACATCATGACACCCCGTCGCACATTACATATACAGGAGAAGGAGGAGCAGCAGCCAGCAGCTGAGCACTGTGTGGTGCTGATAGACGGGGAGGAATGTAATTATGGCGAGGAGGAGGCAGGCCACACTTGGGACTGTTTATACTGCAGGAGGAGGCGGGTCCACATGGGCTTGGTCTATGTAGCAGGTACAAGGAGGCAGGGCCACAAAGAGGAAAGGGGGGTGCCTTTGGTGAACTTATGTACACAAAGGAGATTAGGTGGCCGAGGCCACAGGGACTCTCTATGCAGTCAGAGAAGGAGGGCCTGCCCGGGGACATGGGAAGCCACCTGCCACTGAGGCTGAGCTATACAATGTGTAATGAGAGGCCTGGCTGAAATGTGTGGGCTGTTGTCGGCCTCCTGGGAAACTTCCCGGTGAATTTAATGGCCAGCGTGTATGGACAGCAATGACGTGAAGCTCGCTCAATGCATACACACTGAGCAATTTCCCCCCTGGATGGCGATTTTCACAAGGGGTGAAGGTCTTTCCAGAGCAGGACCATGTTAATGGTCACCGGGCAGCTTCGCATCTCCCATATTAACCTATGGGGGATACGTCTGGAGGCGGTGAAAGAGGGATCCGAGATTCCTGCTGCGGCCCCTCCTGATACATTCATGTAATACTTAATATTTGCGGCTAACCCACAAAAACAGGTGTTTTTGGGGATTAAGCCACAAATATTAACGGATAAATGGGTCCCTTAATGTGAATATGAACTATATTACATTTATGATAGTTTGGATAGATGTAAATGAAGAGTTAAATGGGAATGTAAACAAGCACAAATGATAGATTATATGAAAAATGGGCAGATAACTTTCAGAACAACTATTTTTAGATCATAAACTTTCCCCTCTAATGTTGTCCAATAATCATGAATGACCCTACAGATCACATAGTATCCACTTCAGTCACTACCAAATCCAGCTATGTTATTCTGGACTTAAGAGTCTGCCTTATAACAGAACAGTGATAAATACCAGAACACAATAAAAAGCTTTCATGATGGGAGATCTTGAAGGGTTTGTAGTGTATAATATATTAATGTCATAAACCTATTACTAATACGAACCATGTCATTTTTAAACACTGCATTTAACTAATGGGTTGTAAAACAACTGGGAACCATACTCAAAAAGGCTATTTAAATATGCAAATTCCATGTAACCCTCATATGTAAACACATTTTATGCCTTCATTTTAATAAATCACTCAAAACTGTTCAGGAGACAACAATGACATTATCCACATAAGTGTTCTGTTCTAGACAGGCTCTTAGTAACAGGCAGTATTTTAGAGCTTTAATCCAATAGACAAAACACTAACTTAGAGCATAGTTAGTAGGATTTCTAAAATAAACCTATAATGTCAGGGGCTCTTTTCCATTGATGGTGGAGAACAGTTGTATCTCAGCCGTCAAAAAGTAAGACTATCTAATATTGGGGATAAACCATCATAACCACGAATGGTTGATGGCCAACAGTACGTTGGTGATTTTCTTTGCTACACCCCGATTGTCAATTGTGCTATGTGACTACGAAAGCAGACAGAAGACTGTAAACCGATATTTTCCCTGGGTCAGCAACAGCAAGCTTCAAAGTTAGTAACTGGAAAAGAGTACTCACCTTTTGGACCAATCTTTGCCAGCACACTATGGAGAAGTACCATTAATTCTTCATTAGAAGGGTCCTTACTGGCACGAATTAGTAATTGTAGCAAGACTTGTGTTCCTCCTTTGGATATCAGGACATTGATTCGTCTACCTCCACCTAAAAAAAAATAATGAAGGACGGAATCCAGTGTTACATTCAAATACTTGAAGATTATTTTATGTAGAAGTCTTATCTCATCTGCTTCCGCTATCAGGGTGTTCACAAGCGAAGCCAAAGTGGATCATCTTCACTGCCTTATTGACATGTGCATTTGTTGAGGACATCCATCTGATATCTAACCAGCGAGATCTTAGGACATTTCCAGCTCTCAATTTATTGTGGTGTCATGAGGTCTGGGGGAGTGCATTGACTAGGGTGCATATTTGCCATGCTACGGTGCTGCTCATCCTCTAGTTCAGGGGTGTGCAATAAGCGGCCCTCCAGCTGTTGATGAACTACACATCCCAGCATGCCTTGCTTTCGTTTTGTAATTTTGCCATCCTGAAACTTATGCAAGGCATGCTGGGATGTGCAGTTCATCAACAGCTGAAGGGCCGCTTATTATCCGCCAAGGGGGTTATTCTATACCAGTGATGGCTAACCTTGACACTCTAGCTGTTGTTGAACTACACATCCCAGCATGCCCTGCATCAGTTTTAGCATGGCCAAATAGTAAAACTGTAGCAGGGCATGCTGGTATGTGTAGTTCAACAGCAGCTGGAGTTTCAAGGTTAGCCATTACTGTTCTACACCATTGTGACTAGATAACTTTCAACAGGGAAAGTATTTTGATCTTTTTTGTTGTTGATTACTTTATGTATCCTAGTCAAGGTCAGTGCTTTCTCTGGCAATTTTCCCATAATTACTATCTTAGTAATTGTTTGACTTGTGCTAATTGTATAAAAATTTCTGTCCAATTCATATTTTGTAAAAAATACATGTGTAAGTATTTGCGTGCGTGCGTGCATGCGTTGCTCAAGGTGTGATGGTACTGATTGTTTTCTCTCATTTTTCTTTAATATTTCCTAATCAGTTGCATCGGGGCTTCTCCTCCACAGACACAATGGCATAATTCAATGTAAAGAGCATCATCAAACCTCCAGGCTGCCCACTTCACGCTGGAGTCAATGAAAACTGGACTAAATTAGTCAGTCTTCAGGAGAGCGAGCAACTTGTAATAGCCTTGTGCAATGAGAATAAATGACGTATGCTTGCCAAATGGACTAACTACAAAAGAACGTAAATTAAAGCATGGCACAAATGTATCATATCTCATGGCAACAAAAATAAATATGGCCAATTATAAACCTATGGAGGCCGATGCACAGTTGGATGGAAAGCCATTTGCTAGTGTGAATATGCGGTCGCACAGCTTGTGAATGAAGATGTACTGTAATATGGGGGAGGGAGGGGTGATATAACAAAGGTTGAGAATAGTGAGGGTGTGTAAATACCTGTCGTGTGCTTTACGGGTGTTTAAGGGCTAGTGCAAGTACACACAGACTATGGAGAGAGCAGTTGCTAGCACTAGATACCTGCTTCAGAGAGGTCTATTATGAACACTGATGTTGATAGGTGCTTTCTTAAAATTTATTGTTTTTTGATGTTCATTCATATGAGATCCCTAATATTATATCTGCTGTATTATAATGTTTTTCTGTAACAGTGACAGTGCTTTTTGCTATCAAAACAAATGTTAAAAAGCTTTTCTTGCCTTAATGACATGACTGGGTGTGTATAAGAGTATCTGGGTAGTGTATGCCTGGTGCACATACTACTGTGGCACCATGCAATACATACCCCATAGCATTTTTGGCATTAATTAATCTCTAAAAATCAAAGAAGAACGCAAGAAAATGAATACTGGGGAAAGTTAGCATGTGTATAGTAATCAATTCATGTCATCGGAAGATAGACAACTCCCTTTAACTCCATTCTTTTCCTGATTTCACACAAATTAATTATTAAATAACAAAAATTAAAGCAGCCATTTGAAAGAAAAAAAAACAAGTAACTTACCGGCTGACATTAATTCATTGAGAATATTTACAATATTTGTCATGGTTTGTACATCCCTGGTATTCTGCAAGTATAAAAATAGTTTGTTACTGTGGTAAAGGTTACATTATTGCGAAAATTAATATAAAAACAAAATTATTATATTATGAATGGATTATTAGAACATATTGCTTTGTAGATGGTAAAAATCATAGACCGGTACTTGATAAAAACTATTGCACAGAAGATTTGTACAGAAAGACTGCGCTTATAAAAACCAGGTGCATGTATGGCTGAATTAACGCTCACCACTTAATTGTACATAAATTTATTTATTGATAGGAATATATCAAATTAAAAATTACATTTTTTTTTTATAAACATAACAATAAAATAAACACATACAGACTCTACACAGAATTGAAAAATCGGTGGCCACCTATAAATGATAAAATAGTATTCCTTCTCAAAAGGAAGCTTTCTTTGGGCTTTGTTGAGCTCTACAAATAAAAATAAAAATAAATATTGCTTTTCCCAATGGGGGGGGGGGGACAATATTAACAGCCAATGTAGTGATCTCCGGTCTCCGCTTGTGGTTTTAATAGATAATTATCCACTGCACGATTATATAGATTTCATACTCACAGACTCCACATGAATTGGTAGATGTTGGGCCATAAATTGAATTAGCAGGGAGGCAGGAGAGCTTGTACAAGGGGAGATTTCTTCCCAAAAGTGGTATTGTACAGAAGAGCAGTCACAGTTTAAGGAGAGTGGACACAAACATGCATGCACACAATAAGCGTCCCCTCACCTCTAGTGTATAGAGAATTACTTCCACCCCGGTGGAGCCTTTGGCAGTCATTTCCTTTCTTGTTTTCTCTAAAAGTACAAAGCAGAAGCACAGTTTGAACAAAGTGAGAGTTTCAACCATAATGCAAAATACACTGGGAATGTACACCACATACAGTCACCCGTAAGCACATTTGTAATGTGCACCTCATCCCAGATTTTATTATAGGTGAAATAACAAAGATCTCTGTACCTGCATGCCAAGTCTCACTGCTAAGGCTACAAGGGAGTGAGTCATCTCTTCATGTGATTGGTCCCAGAGGCATAAGTTTGTCTCAGTCACCCAGAGGCAAGTTGGAATTTCATGCCCCCCTTCCCTTTAAAAAAGGTGGGTGGTGGATCCGGGTCAGGCTCACAGGATTCAGCTGTCTGTGCAGCATGCAGAATCAGCATTAAACGGTGGGTCCCATCTTACAGTCCAGCCGCAGCAGCCGGTGCACCATCACTTGCTGCAGCACAGGTTGAGCAGAGCCTGTCCTCTGTTGCAGATGTTAGCAGTGCTTCTGGAACCAAGATGATTAACTCTGCAATAGTAGTCGGTGCGCTGCAGAGCCCCACTGGAAGAGAAGTGGTCACCTTTGGATCCCCTATGAACCACACAGGTGCCCCTTTAGGGCTTAGAGCCTGTAGGCTGGTGACTTCATTGCCTTTGGGAGTTGCACCCCCAATTGATCATCAACTGTACTTCCACTGCCAACAATATTGTTGTCTACAATAGGTTTTCTCATTGGCATTTAAAGGGAAGTTGGTACTTCACATTGCACCAAAAGGGCAGTGAAA
Source organism: Crinia signifera (assembly GCF_055691185.1). Taxonomy (NCBI): domain Eukaryota; kingdom Metazoa; phylum Chordata; class Amphibia; order Anura; family Myobatrachidae; genus Crinia; species Crinia signifera. Next base: position 314,438,361 of record NC_139217.1, read on the forward strand.
AACAGCATGTGGAATCTAATTAAATTATGATATTTCCGACCTTCGCTTAGGAATATAACCTGCCCTGTTATCTATTCCTAATTTAGATTAAATCAATAGCTGCAGGTATCGGAATGGACATTGCTAGTAAATGTTCATACATTGTCCTAAATATTGCCATGCTATCTTGTAGATAGGCACAAAAAGAGAAAGAAGAGTATGTCCTTATGTGGTGCACCTATGAGAATTTACACGAGTAAAATGTAACTTTTATTCCTATTTTTAAAAGAGCGAAATATAAGAACACACAGACATAACATAAGGTGTTTTATCTTGTAGATAGCAGGGATGAAAAGGAAAGGGAAGCACACCTGAAACATATCCCCACATTCATGAATAAAGGAAGAAGCGGTATTGATGCACATACATACAATCTCTATCCCAAAGCGAACCTTCATACATCTACCACCTTGACTTCTGTTGTCTTCAGTTGGTGTGTGTGAATTTTTTTGGCCTTCAGAAAGTGAAATACATGCTAAATCAGGTTGCAGTGAGGTAATGGACTCCTTTGTTTTAAAAATAACTCCTGGGTTGCTTTCACAGTATGATTTGGGTCATTGCCCATCTGTACCATGAAGCGCATAGCAATCCACTTTAAGGAATTAGTCTGAATCTGAGAAACCGTATATAACCAAAAACTTCAGGATTCCCCTGACTGCATTTTTGGTCACATCAATAAACATTAGTTACCCACTGCCATTGGAAGTCATGCATGCCTATGCCGCTGTGTTTTTCAGATAATTTGGCATGCTCCAGACCATAAAGGCATAACAAGCCTTCTTCAAATTTCTTCTTCCCATCATTCTGGTACAGAATGACAATTATTACATCAGTCCAAAAAATACTGTTCCACAACTGGTCTGGCTTTATTAGATAGACATTTTTGGCAAAAGTCTCGCCTGTCTAGTCTTGATGCCTATTAAATGTTTGCACCTTGTGATGAACCCTCTGTATTTGCTTTGGTATGCCTACCTCCTGAAGAGTGTTCTTCATCTGGCTGGATGATGTGGATATATTTTTCTTTACCACGGAAAGAATCCTGCAATCACCGACCACTGTTGTCTTCTAAAGACGTTGAGGACCTTTGTGTTGCCGAGTGCACCAGTGCATGCTTATTTTCTCAGAATGTCCTAAAAATAGTTATAATGGATTCTCCTAAGGGTCACACTGATTTTTCTTTTGCAACATAGGGCTGTCCAGTTTCACTTGCACTGAGAGCCCCTTTGACTGCATTCTGTGGGTTCACAGCAACAGCTTCCCTTTGGTGAATTCATTGATAAGGAAATAATGAAGTAACAGCCCATACATTTCCGTAAACCTGCTTTTGGAGTCCATTGTCCAAATACTTTTGGGGTTTTTAGAAAACAGGGGGCTATATACTAAACAGCTGTAATTATAAACCCCTAGAAGGGAATACCCTCCAATTAAAGCGGATAGCTATATCATTAATATGGTTTAATGCAGGCTAACTTGAATATGTTTTGGTAAGCAGCTAAAGTAACAGGAAAGTATGCAAGTAGGCCCAAAAGTCTCCAGAAATAGGGATTGTTAGTTTTGTTTAAATTACTTTAGGTTATAAATATGGTGTGTTGCCATTACTTTGAAAACACATACAGATAATGACTTATTCACATAGTCATCAAGACTTCGCTGAGAAGCTTGGCCCAGAGGAAAGAAGGGTTTAAGTAACAATGTCTCCCCTCCGTTTGCCAATTGTGGCTTAGTAAGGAAGCTTCAGTAAGCAGGACACTGATTATCAAGTATCATAGAAGCATGCGTAGGTGGGGACACAGACGAAAGTGAAGAGCAGATCAACACCAAAAGATTATATTAACTGGCTGATAGAACCATGTGTGATGTACAGAGGGATGAGGGGCACAGCGTGCTGCCACAATAGAAGGAAACGGAGGAGCGGGTAACAGTGGTGTAATGAGCAGTCAGATTACAAGGGATGCACTGCACTAATTTACTATGGTCGGAGTTCTATTTCAGATGGGACGTTTCTATGGGCAACTAATCAGATTATATTATGTTCTAGATACAGCAAAATGGAACACCTGCGCTCCAAATAAAGGGTGCAGCTCTGATCCTAAGGAGAGTCACCAACTTTCCAAATATATTGCACAAAGAAAAAACAGTCAGAACAGAGTGCCCCAAGTGGCAAAGCTCTATTATGTTCTAGAATGTGCTAAATAAGAAGTAGATTCTTATTGGTTCCATAGCAACATCCAACCCTCATTTTAGTAAATAAACCCCACTGAGTTATCACAAGAAATATCATAGTGATCAGCAATATTAAAAGCATATACTATATAATTAAGATCACAAAGTCTCAATATTCAAAAATGTGGCTATAACCAAATTAATAGAAATAATAAAAAACATAATACAAATTGGTAAAGATCAGCACATAAAAATGGAGGTATACCCGGGATGTACCCTCCAAATCAGGCCAGGCAGGTATTCGGTCCACGTTCAGTCCAAAGTCCCATATATTAGGTAACTCCCTTTTCATTCGCTTATGATAATTAAATATTCTAGTTCTCCACTATCTGGGTAATTGGCCATTTTTATCTTCAATGTTCCATGTATAGGTGTGTTTTTGTGTGTATAAAATAAAATGGTATTACACCATATACCATTCTTTCATTTATTTTCGGTGTCACCTTTTGGATGATCCAGTGCCTAACCTCATCCGATTAAGGACATTTCAGTATATGCTTTCTGTTTTCTGGAGAAGAGGATACGCCCCCTTCTTAAGAGGAACGTATGGTATTTGCATGGTATGATTCACTATTCTGCATTTTTGGTGTAAATGTGCACACATTGCGAGTTCTAACTACAATGTGCACAATTCATAAATTGGTTTATATAACATATTTCCACTTTGTTTAAACCCAACGCTGTACAGTATGCAAAACACAAAGCTCATACAAAGTACTGTACATTTGACTACTACTTGCAGGAAGAAAGTTGCACAGAATAAACTATCACGCACTTCCTACATGTTATTCCTGGACAGACCGGTAATCTTATCTGTTGCTTTGCATAGTCAACATTTGTAACATTATGAAATGGACATACAGTATACAAAAAGCAAAATGACTGATGTTTATATACTGTACATGCACAGGTTAAACAGTGTTATACAAGGGTATTCATCTGATAAGGAAATTAAAGCAATTGATTTAAAGCTATCCATCAACAAAAACACTTGCTACGCATAATGACAATGTGGACGTGTGTATGTTGTGTTTCAGACTTACCATCTACAACACGCGGCATACAGATATCACTCTGATGTGCACTCATGGCTAACACTCCAGCAAGGTGCAGTGACAGCACAGTTTACTTAGAGGATACTTGACAAGTTGACAAATGCTAACAAATGCCAACCCACACATACTGGGAATGGCACATAGCTGTCCTTACATCCCAAGTTAAATTATTTTTAGCTATCGTGATTTTCCACTACATGTGATGTTTACAGCAAGTTACGACCGTTACTACAAGTTATGTTCTTTGGCTTGAGGGCACATCTTGTAAATCTGCAATAAGAAACACTATTCCTTTTAAACCAGGCATGCACATTGGCAGAGCTAAAAGGTTAGTAGATTTGTCCAGTTAATTACAAGAGCAGTGATGGTCATGAATGCTGATATCAGACATATCAGAGCAAGGAGGATACTGGAGTAGGCGCAATGCACAGCTGTGAAGTGTTATGTATGGAACTTTGTGGCTATCAGATTACCAGCCTGTCTAGCTCCAGGGGATTAATGCCAATTTGTGCCATGTCATTTAATAACACCAGAGTCCCAATGCAGCCTTGTAATATGGAGTGTTTCAAATCAGGAGCATTCAACTCCAGTCAAGCACCACTAACAGGTCATCTTTTATGGATTTCTTCAAACCTGCACAGGTGAGTTAATAGATTAACTCACCTGTGCAAATCTCTCCCCTGCATTCACAGACAGAAAACCTCAAAACATGACCTACAGTATAGAAAAATCCCTGAAGCTTGATTTTTAAAACCACAATTGATTTAGCACCCAGATTCTTCCAGGGAGATCTGCAGGGCCGGATTTCCCATTAGGCCCGTGAGGCACAGGCCTATGGGCGGCACCTGCTGGGGTGCGGCAAGGCATCACTCTCCCTCACGGGACGTGATTTGTGTCTGCAACCTCAAGCAGCCGGCGAACCCTTTCTTCCCGGCGACTGCTCTTCCACTCAGAAGCGTCTGAGGCGTGGGCATGGTAGGAGGCACAAAGCCAGGTGCTGTCTCCGTCCTCAGTCACTGTTCGATGCGGCAGAGGCGCTCACAGTGATGTGTGGCTCAGCATCAGCGCTGCTGCTGAGAGCCTGAAACACAGCAGAGCGCTGTGTGTACGCGCACCCTCTAGCCGTGAATGAGCCTGTGCGTAAAAGCAGTAAATCACAGGCTGGCGGCACATGCGCAGGAGGTCATCACGGATCCTGGGGCTGCACACAGCACTTCTCTCACTGTCTCCAGCCAACAAGTCTGTTGTTACCATGTGGTAGATGGTGAGGACTCAGAGCCCTTGCCCCCCTAGCCACTGCTGCTGCCCAGGGCTCAGGCTGCCCTAGCAGGGCTTGGACATGCTCCAGCGCCGTGTTTTTGGGCCCACCCTCTTAAGTCCTGTAGCTGCCACTGTGTGGCAGTCTCAGAGGAGTGATAATTTGCCCCACTGGCCCCTAATGCCCTGCCCTAACAGGGCAATCCAACTCAACCTGTTGTCCACAGGGCAGGCCAAGTGCCACTGGCACCACACCAGGTGACACTGGCTGGCTGTCCCAGAGACCCCAGTCTGAGCATGCAACTAGTGGCATTGAGCATGAAACCCCTGGCAATGAGCAAGAAACCCATAGCAACTAGCATGTAGGTAAGTAAAAATTGGATAGTGTGTGGTGCGCTATCAACAGCTGCCGGCACTTGGGTTGTCAGACCCAAATAATTATACAAGGAAGAAAAAGGAATTGTGCCGGCGCTGGCTGTTTTAAGAATAATGCAATGCACGGTTCTCAGTAAATATAACAATTTATTAATAACAATATTGTAACAATATAAAAAATATATATAAAAATATCTATAAAAAGGTAAATCACTTTGATGAAAAAATTGCAGCTAGTTATCACCGGGATAATCAGATATTTGAGCTAGATTAGCTTAGAGTTCAATTTGTGAATAAGAGAATTGAGCTGTATATTACCATCCCATTTGGCCCGATTTGGATGGCCTGGTGCTGTGACACGATGTCCAAATAAGGTGTCCTATAATTTCAAGGACTCAAGGTTCCCACTAGTATCCTCTTGTGTACATCTGGATCGTTTTTTAGGGATCATGCAGTTTTCCCACAAATGGAGCAGTCCAGGAAAAAACGAGGGTCTTTTGGGGAGAGATGGACGGGTCACTTGGCAGAAGGGTGGTGATGAAGGAACAGCAGTATTCACAGGTGCTCAACGCGTTTCCCCGGGTATCACCGGCTTCATCAGGAGCAAGCCGGTGATACCCGGGGAAAACGCGTTGAGCACCTGTGAATACTGCTGTTCCTTCATCACCACCCTTCTGCCAAGTGACCCGTCCATCTCTCCCCAAAAGACCCTCGTTTTTTCCTGGACTGCTCCATTTGTGGGAAAACTGCATGATCCCTAAAAAACGATCCAGATGTACACAAGAGGATACTAGTGGGAACCTTGAGTCCTTGAAATTATAGGACACCTTATTTGGACATCGTGTCACAGCACCAGGCCATCCAAATCGGGCCAAATGGGATGGTAATATACAGCTCAATTCTCTTATTCACAAATTGAACTCTAAGCTAATCTAGCTCAAATATCTGATTATCCCGGTGATAACTAGCTGCAATTTTTTCATCAAAGTGATTTACCTTTTTATAGATATTTTTATATATATTTTTTATATTGTTACAATATTGTTATTAATAAATTGTTATATTTACTGAGAACCGTGCATTGCATTATTCTTAAAACAGCCAGCGCCGGCACAATTCCTTTTTCCAGCATGTAGGTAAGTGGCACTTATGTGGCAGAATATGCAGTAAGGCGTGTGTTCTATATAATGGGAATACAGTGTGTGGCATAATGTGTAATCGGCATTACAGTGTTTTGTAGAAGGTGTAATGGGCATTACGGAGTTTGGTATAGCGTGTAATAGGCATTACGACATGTGGTGTAATAGGTATTACGGTGTGTGGCATAATGTGTAATGGGCATTACGGTGTGGCGTAAAAGTAATGGCCATTATGGCATGCGGTATTATATGTAATGGGTGTGTGATGTGTAATGCTGTGCCTGGGGCGGCCTGACCCATAAATTCGCCCCTGGAGATCTGTGCAGTGGTCATCACATCATCTCCCTCCTTCCTCCGAGGAAAGAATTCCTGATTAACATGCTTCGATGTTTGGGGGCAGCAATCAGCACTATTCTTGAAAACGGGGACATGTTGCCCACATTTATAGGAGGAGTACTGGGTCTGGGGTCTGTGTGGTGGACCTGGATATCCAGACCCTGCAGTCAATCTTGGGCTTTACGAATACGGACCATGGCCTGCTTATATGGTCGCTATGGTGATCAAATTCTGCTACTCAGACAAAGCACTCTCATACATGCAGGTAGAAGGCACCTCATAAAAGCATAGAATTTGTGTCCGATCAGAACCACTTGGCCCATCTAGTCTGCCCCTTTTTTAAACATATTGTTACCTCAAACCCTTATTTCTTTGTAAGGATATTGTAAAGTTTGTTGAGTGAAAGGCACCAAAGAAACAAGGTAACCGCACATTGATACTCTGACACCTTCTGGAAGTCCAGTAACAGTAAACTTCATGTTAATATTCAAGTCTGATGCAGCCCCTAGCTTGAAACGTTCCAGGCTCAGATGTTTGTGTCACTCGAGATTTCTTGATCAGATTTGTTATAACACAAACCCCTATCTCACCATGTTATACATACCATTACAGACTTGGAACACTTTTTGAGGGAACATCCATCCAGGCTTTGAACACTATTTTACAATCCATATTTAAATATTTTATGAAAGAATGAAACTATACTATCAAGTTTACATTGTCTTCCAAGACAAGAGTGCACGCAAGCGCAAGAGAGCTTACGCAAAGAGAGTGAGAGAAGTTTGATTAAAAGCTATATTCTATTACTTGCACTTAAGTGTCTGACAATCATGTTATCATAATAGGAAAAAAACATTGGGTATACTAAAAGCTTTTAAAACAAAATAGGTACTTGTTTCCTAGCCCGGCACCCATCGGGTCCCATCGCATACCTTAACTTAAGGTATGCGATGGGACCCGACGGACCCGATTTTGCAATGGACCCGAATTTACATAGGAACCAATGTTAAATGGCCCCACATACCCAATTTTTGATTGTATACCCACCCTGATGGGTAAGTTCTATGTCAAATGCCCCCCCCCCCCCATTGTTAGCGCCACCCCATGATGAACGCCAAACCAAAGCGTGGTGAGCGCAGCGAGCCGGCAAGTGGCGGCGGTACGCGTCCTCCGACCTTTTCATACCCCCACTATCCACATCGGCGTGGCGTTGAATTTATATAGTGTGGCGAGCGCAGCGAGCCCCGCGAGGGGACGCGTAATACGTCTGAAGTAATGCGAGTCCCCTCCCGGGGATCGCCACGCTTCGGGATCGGGGGCTCGCCACACTATATAAAATCAACTCCACGCCGACGTGGATAGTGGGGGTATGAAAAGGTTGGAGGACGCGTACCGCCGCCCTCGCCACGCTTCGGGTTCACGTTGATCGTGGCGTGCCGTTAACAATGGGGGGGCATACAATGAAAAATGGGGTCTGGGGGGCATTTAACATTGGGGCCAATGTAAAAAATCGGGTCGGTCGGGTCAATCGCATCGCATGGCGCCATGCTAGGAAACAAGTACCAAAAAATACTTAACAAAATACTATAAAAAGATACAAATAAAAATTACTTCAATTCATAGTGTAAGAGATATACAAAACTATGACCCTACCTTTAAGGCTTTTTGGTTTACTAGTGAGAAATGCATCTGCCAATAGTAGTATAGTCTAATGTGTAAGTTAAGGCCCATACACACTGGGCAACTTTGAGCTGAAAGTCGCTTAAGCGGGTTTTAGCTCAAAGCCGCCCAGTGTGTATGCACCGGCGATTAGTACAGAGGAAACAACAGAAAGTCTTTTTTGGCGGTGCACTAAGAGGAGAGAAATTTTTTATAAAATATAGCTTTTATTAATTAGTTTAAGAAATTAGATGCGAAATATAAAATCAAAACATACAACATAAATTGACACTGGACTCATTAAAAAGGGGGAGAGAACCTCCCCTTATCGTAGTGGGGGTAGATATCTGGATTTATTATGTATAATCACAAAATCTGCTGATTGCTTAGTGTGTACCCTAATACAATATGGTGTACAATCTGTAGTCACTGATGTTTCCTATAAGGGGAACCGTGTCCCTGTATTATATAGACATACTTATACAGAGTAACCAAAATCCTTATTTGTATCAGATACACGCGGTGTAACAGTAACTAGTTAACTGTTACTGTTCAAGTGAAAACAAGTTAATTCACAATTGCCGGACACACAATTTCTCTAATATGTGCCGTGCTGCGAGATCATCAGCTACGTTCGCAGTCGGAGGGGGATTCTGCAGGGACGGCGTCCCGTCTGCAGCTATCGCCCCTGGAGGCTGTGCACACTGCCGGTAAGGGCTAGTGGGCACACGGATAAATCGCCTGGAGAGTCAAGCTCTCCTACACTGATAATCACTGCGTGTTACAGCCGGCGGCAGTATATGCTGTCACCGAGATGTGACCCGCATATGTCTCCGGCTGTTGGTCAGGTAATTAGAACATATAAACAATCAATTTACAATCCCCAGCTACCCCCACTAAACGATCCACGCCAACGCGCGTTTCGCAGTTTTGCTTTTTCAAGGCCTTGAAAAAGCAAAACTGCGAAACGCGCGTTGGCGTGGATCGTTTACTGGGGGTAGCTGGGGATTGTAAATTGATTGTTTATATGTTCTAATTACCTGACCAACAGCCGGAGACATATGCGGGTCACATCTCGGTGACAGCATATACTGCCGCCGGCTGTAACACGCGGTGATTATCAGTGTAGGAGAGCTTGACTCTCCAGGCGATTTATCAGTGTGCCCACTAGCCCTTACCGGCAGTGTGCACAGCCTCCAGGGGCGATAGCTGCAGACGGGACGCCGTCCCTGCAGAATCCCCCTCCGACTGCGACCGTAGCTGATGATCTCGCAGCACGGCGCATATTAGAGACATTGTGTGTCCGGCAATTGTGAATTAACTTGTTTTCACTTGAACAGTAACAGTTAACTAGTTACTGTTACACCGCGTGTATCTGATACAAATAAGGATTTTGGTTACTCTGTATAAGTATGTCTATATAATACAGGGACACGGTTCCCCTTATAGGAAACATCAGTGACTACAGATTGTACACCATATTGTATTAGGGTACACACTAAGCAATCAGCAGATTTTGTGATTATACATAATAAATCCAGATATCTACCCCCACTACGATAAGGGGAGGTTCTCTCCCCCTTTTTAATGAGTCCAGTGTCAATTTATGTTGTATGTTTTGATTTTATATTTCGCATCTAATTTCTTAAACTAATTAATAAAAGCTATATTTTATAAAAAATTTCTCTCCTCTTAGTGCACCGCCAAAAAAGACTTTCTGTTGTTTCCTCTGTACTAGTGTATCACTGTCTGGCGGTAGCACACCTCATGACTATATAGAGTATCTACCACGAACTATAATAAAGAGGTTTAAATATATTTTCTTTAATACCAGTGCGATCAATCACCCCCCTTCCCCTTTGCACCGGCGATTAGCGGTGAGTGCTGCACGCTCCAGCATCATCGCCAGGAAAGCCGTTCGTCTGCTGGTATTACCAGCAGATGAGCGGCTTTGAGGAGGGCTTTGCATAGCTCTGCAATGCAAAGCCATCCTCCGCTCGCCATCGGTGTCGGGCAGGCGGAAAGCCACTCAGTGTGTATGCACTAAGCGGCTTTCCCCCCCAGCGATGAACACTGGGCATAGTCACCCAGTGTGTATGGACCATTACACACTTCTTATTGGAAACAATAGTCACAAGTCAGCATACTGTATAGCGTAAAGTTAAATAAAATCACCTGTTTGTCATTTAATTCTGATACAATAATCACCTAACCTTCGATGCATGCATGCTGTGTGGTTTTACAAACATTACAAAGCACTTATCATGCTAGTGTGCCAAATGACTGAAGATTTATGATTTTGCAGTACTTAACATTATTTAAGGCATCAAAATGAGTGACTTGGCAGTGAAGTGCATCGCTGATGACATCAAAGCTGAACTCTTGCTGTGTTGCACAAATAATTTATTCTCTGGATTGTACATTCTAGCATTTCCATCAGTGGGAAACTTGCAGCAAGATGTGGCTAAATCAGTGGTTCCCAAACTGTGCACCTAGGCAAAGAAACTTTTGGTCTAGGGGTGCCGTGAAAAAAACTCATTCTCTAGTGTGCCATGACACATACAAGTTCGGGAATAACCAATCTAACTATAACTCACAAGAAATTCAAATCCTAATAGATTTAACCAGTGGCGTAACTATAGCACCGCAGCCCCCGCGACCGCGGAGGGGTGCTGTGCATGTGCGGGCGCCGGGGGCTGGAGTGCTATAGTTACACCCCGCCGCAATCCCCGCAGTCTTTACCGGTCTTCAGTACGCGCTGGTCCCGACTCCCTTCTTCTGCTATGAGGACCACCCCAAAATGTCCGCCCCATTTAGCAGACAGTTCTCTGAAACTGTCTGCTGTATGGGCGCGGACATTCTGTGGTGGTCCTCATAGCAGAAGAAGGGAGCCGGGACCAGCGCGTACTGAACGTAGGTAAGACTGTGGGGGATGGGGGGGTTTGCATGGGCGGCGGGGCGGGGGTTGGTGCGGCGGGCGCCCAAAACCTAGTTACGCCACTGGCTTTAACCCAGTATATTATTTTCATGGTAGCACTCCTACCACACTACTGTATGCCCCAGTAGTGATATGGACCCACAATTAGTGTAATGTTTCCACAAGTATGGCTCGCAGCTTTGCACTTGTTTACTCACTATGCTCGGCACACTATTATAATGTCCCTCTATGCATAAATAGCAAATGAATAATTAAAGAGAACCAATATCAATGGAAATGGCTTTAATGAGGATAAGGGAGAAGAACTGTTAAATAAGTTTTTTTTCACCGATGTTTACTAGGAAAGAGCAGACAGTGGAACCACAAATGGGACAAGTCAGCTAGAACTCAATATTGAATTCATGACAAATGAGATTAAAAAAAAAAAAAAAGCTCTGCAAAAATTAAAAACAAACAAATCCCCAGTTCCGGACAGGATTCATCCTAGGGTTCTAATGGAATTAAGGGAGGAATTAGCAAACCCTCTTTATTACATTTTTTGAGAACTTATTTTCATCTGGTAAGGTGCTGAAGGACTGGAGAATATTAGTAACATTAGTATAACATTTGCAGGCCAGGAAGCAACGGCAGCAGAGAAAGACAAGTACAACAATACACCGAATTTGCAACGAGCAATTGAGGTTACAATTATTTTTAACCTTTAAAAGACAAAATATACTTTAATCTCGCAAAATAGGTAATGTACTGTACATGTAATTTTTGCATTTTTTCCCCATAAAATGAGTTTTATTCACAATGTGAATTGGACAAACAAGCAGCTTCTGCTGATTAAAATGATAAGCAGCGTGCCTATATTATGATGGACATAATTAGTGCTGTTGTTTGGTTGAGTTGCATTCGGCAAAAATAAATCCTTTACAGGCTGTTATCAAAATTTCATTACCATGAATAATAAACTTGTCAGAATGTTTTATGTTCCAACGTTATTCATTACTTTAAATTAGCGCACAAGCAGTTTTACATTACATTTATAAGGATTGCTATTTTAGCAATAATCATTAGTATAATTCTACCTTGGGTTTGTGTCAAGTGCAGGATTTTTGCGGTGACAAATCTTGCATTATCTGGATCCATGGTTGACGATTCAGTGTTGATTTTTTCCAGCTGCGATAGGAGAGTCACAATCCGAGAATTGTTTGAAGGGCTACAAGAGAACAATGAAGAACCAACATATAAATACAAGAATTGTGTATTATGACAATACACTATGACAGGGATAGGCATCATGTGGTACTAGAGTTGCTATGGAGCTACACACTTCAGCACACAATAACATCAAAGACAGAAAGCAAAACTTTTTTTTTTTTAACAAGACAGTACATATTTAGCCCCTGCACAGGAATCAATATACTTGATAAGGATAGAGGCCCTCATTCAGATCTGATCGCAGTACAAATTTGTTCTCAAAATGGGCAAAACCATGTGCACTGCAGGTGGGGCAGATGTAACATGTGCAGAGTTTTAAATTTGGATGGGGTGCGTTGAAACTGAAATCTAAAAATTGCAGTGTAAAAATAGTGCAGCTAGTACTGTATATACCCTGTACAGAAACAAAATAACTCACACAAATCTAACGCTGTCTATACAGGTTACATCTGCCCCACCTGCAGTGCACATGCACATGGTTTTGCCCATACTGAGAACAAATTTGTTCATGTGATCATAGTTTAATTATTATTATTATTATTATAATTTTATTTATAAGGCGCCACAAGTGTTTCGCAGCGCCGTACAAAGGAACAATACAGGGAAACAAAACTTGGCATAACATTGAATAAATAACAAAAATACAGTACAAATAAAGAGCGCCACAGATCAATACACATTACAGCTTGGATATAAGTAGTGAGGACTCAATCAACATACAACTAGAGGCTTGAGGCCAATGATGGAGAGGAGTATGCAGACGAAGATGGTCACTGAGTGTTGGAGTAAAGGAGAGCTGTGAGTGAAATGTGAAGAGAAGTGGGCTTTGACAACAGGAGGGAAGAGGGCCCTACTCGGAGGAGCTTACAATCTAGTAGGAAGGGGAGACAGACAGATTACAAGAGGTGCAAGCGAGGGGGTGGTGGTTAGATAGCAGGATGTAAACAGGAAACAGGCAAGGAGTCGGAGAACCAGCTGGTTTATGCAGTGGAAGGGTACGCTTTGATGAATAGGTGAGTTTTCAGTGCCCGTTTGAAGCTTTGCAAGGTCGGGGAGAGTCTAATGGAGCGAGGGAGTGCGTTCCACTGAAGGGGTGCAGCACGGGCAAAGTCCTGTACTCTAGCATGGGAAGCAGTGATCAGGGTGGAGGAGAGACGACAGTCGTCAGCTGACCGTAGAGGGCGGGAGGGTGTATGAATGGAGATGAGGTTAGAGATATATGGAGCAATGGAATTAGAGATGGCCCTGTATGTGAGTGTGAGGTGTTTGAAGAGGATTCTGTAGGGGAATGGAAGCCAGTGCAGATTTTGTTGAAGGGGAGTAGCAGAATTAGAGCGGCGGGAGAGGAAGATAAGCCTGGCTGCAGCATTGAGGACAGATTGGAGAGGAGCTAGTTGGGATTGAGCAAGGCCGGTGAGAAGAGCATTACAGTAGTCAAGCCGTGAGATGACCAATGAGTGGATGATCAGCTTAGTTGCACTCTGTGAGAGAAAGGGCCTGATGCGAGCAATGTTGCGTAACTGGAACCGGCAAGAATGGGCCAGCGGGGGGCGTGGCTACGAGGGGGCGTGGCTACGACGGGCATGTAGAAGGAGCCATTATTCGCTGCTCCCGCTGCTACGATCCTGTTAATAATATCCTAACAGCGCTCACCTCTTCAAAAACCGCCACACATCAGTGTGAGACCCCCGTGCACAGCCCGCTTATCCTGGACAGCCTCTGGGGTGGACGTGCGCCCGGAGAACAGCAGTAAACCTCCGGCGCACGAGGAGACAGGAAGACCCTGCGCCATCTTGATGCTGCAGCTGCTGCCCTCCGGAGCGTGCGCCCCGCCGGATACACACACAGCCGCTCGGTGAGACGACCCCAGTGACCCCTAAAGACACAGCACCGTAGCGAGCTATACCCACTTGCCTGCGGGGAGTACAGATCCCGACGGCTGCGGGAGACTGAGACCCGGCGTCCTGCACTGTGACGGAGGCCTCCGCCATTTTGATGCTGCAGCTGCTGCCATCCAGCGCCCTGTAATAAGAAGCCAGTGCACCAGCCGGCTGGACCTGGTGACTCCCCCAAGAGAGTGACATCGTCGCGGGGAGCACCTAAGTGGCCACGGGATACACAGGACCCCGCTGCCAGAGGGAACTGTGAACCGCAGTGAGAGGTGAGAGGAAAACTGTGACCATATCGCCCTGGGGACACTGGTAGTGCTGAGAGGCTTATCCTACACCCTGCATAACATAGAAGCGGGACCTGTCTCTCCCTGACTGCTGCATGTGACCACCCTTACTCTGCAGATACTGTGCTATTGTTTGGCCCCCCACTGGCCCTGTGAGGTGGTTGTGAAAGTCAGCCTGCACGGGGTACCCCAACACAGACTAACTGCATGCTCTAAGCCCCTTGGAACACTGTGTACTCCAGTTACTGCATACCAGCTACCCTGCATTCCCCTGGACATTGTCAGTGTCACCACCTGCTATAAACCCCTGTATCTCTCGTCTGACTGATTTCTACATAGCAACTCAGACCCCCCAAACCCTCACCGCTGCAACTGCACGGGAGATATCGCTTCCTACCCCGACATAACATCATGGGGAAAACACAGAGATCATCAACTGCGGCCCAACTGGAAAAATTCGCTAGAGACCCCCAGTCTACCTCGGGGGCCGCTAACTCCGACTCAGCCTCCCAACCCCCCTCGCCTATTGACCCCCCCTCTTGCCGGGGAACCCCTGATGAAGCTCTGCAGAGGGTGCTGGAGGCGGTAACGGCCAGTGAAACCAGGCTGTCTGAAAAAATAGGTCAGGTACAATCTGATCTGATGATCATCCACCATGATCTACAGAGGGTGCGGGAGAAGTTGAAACTCGGACATCCACTCTAGAAGACAAAATTACCCCGTTGACCACCAAGGTGGACAACCTAACAACTCAGGTCTCCACTATCCAGAATAAAATGCTCGACATGGAAGGCCGCTTGAGGAGGTGTAACATCAGATTCGTGGGTCTTCCCGAGAAAGAAGAGGGCCCCAACCCTGAAGCATTTGTAGAAAAGTGGCTCCGCGACACCTATGGAGCAGACGCATTCTCTGCCTTCTTCTCGGTTGAACGGGCACACCGAATACCCACGCGTCCGCTACCCCCGGGGGCACCACCCCGCACTCTAATTGCGAAGTTCCTGCACTACAGGGATAGAGACACGGTTCTGAAACTCAACCGGACCAAGGGCCCCCTACTCTGGAACGGCACAAGGGTATCCACATTTCCAGACTTTGCGGTGGAGGTGCAGAAAAATCGTACACAGTTCATGCAGGTCAAGCGACGACTGAGGGACCTAAATATCCCATATGCCATGCTGTTCCCGTCCAAACTACGAGTGATCATAGATGGTGAATCGAAATTCTTCTCCACCCCAAGAGAAGCTGCGGCATGGCTGGACACTGCCAGACCGGCCAGAAGAGCCATGCAAGTAGACCCTTAAGAAACTTTAGCTAGTTGACACTATTCTGTGTTATACATTTTCCTTTATACAAGTCGACAAGAAGGGTATGTGATTCTTCTTTCCCTGTGCAAGGAGATAACTACGTTATAATATGTGAGCGTTTACATTTATATAAGCAGCGGATGGCGGTAACAACTTGCCGTTTTCAGTCATTATATACTTTGCCCACTCTGGGTAATATGACATTTTGTATTTACCTATAGAATATTGGGATCTGTTAGTTTAAGGGAAGAAGTATGTCACAGTTTCGTAGGACATACAGGGAGGGGGGGGTTAAGGTTAAACATAGGTTAGTTTTCATACTGAAAATAGTCAGTATTATGTTTATCTATTTGTTTTTTATGAGATGCTCTTGGTACAGCTCTTGCGATGCAGATTATGAAAGACCTTGGAACGTATATTCAACCCTACATATATCACTCACATGTGCTCAACTGGTTTTACTTATGTTACACACTATGCACCAATACCTGCTTGTAATCCTAAATGCCTTCTAGTATAGCTAAATTTCTCTCCTGGAACATACGTGGGCTCAACGATAAGATAAAGCGAACCCTAGTGTTTAAACAGCTAAAGCAGTATGGCTCAGATGTCATGTGCTTGATGGAGACCCACTTAATGGGAGCCAAAATACTGTCTCTAAAAAAGCCGTGGATCGGTTGGTCATATCACTCCACACACACGTCTGCATCGAGAGGAGTGTCAGTTCTGGTGCGTAAATCAGTCCCGTTTAACGCAGAACAAGTAAAGGTAGATATAGAAGGTCGATACGTTTTCCTTAAATGCACAATACACTCCACACCATTACTGCTCCTAGCAATATACATACCTCCTCCATACTCAGCAGAGGTACTGAAACAAGCTGCCGAATTCATTGCCCTCTACCCCAGCCTACCGATAATAAGTGTAGGTGACTACAACAATGTTCTGAACCCGATACTAGACAGACACTCCAGGTCACAGTCAGGATCTAGAAGCGGACATAGACAATTTGCGGCAATGGTGGAGGGCTTGGGCCTTATAGATGCATGGAGACAAAAACACCCTGACACCAAACAGTTCTCTTGCTACTCGCCTGCACACTCAGCGTTTTCTAGGATTGACCTAGCCCTGGTGTCTAAAAATATCCTACCTTCAATAAACTCCATACAATATGAATCACGGGGGGTCTCGGACCACTCCCCGTTGACATTCGAGATTGACATGGGGGGAGAGAGAGGTCAGGTATTCTGGAAATTGAACCAATTCTGGCTCACCCGCATGGGTCCAAATAGTGAGTTGGAAAACCTATGGTCAGAATTTCTAGAAAACAATAATGGCACGGCAGCGGTGCCAGTTGTATGGGACGCCTTTAAGTCCTATGTGAGAGGCACTCTGATCCAGAAAGTGGCTAATCTTAAAAAGTCCTACAGCCAGGCAGAGAAGGAACTAGAGTCCTCCTGCAGAAGCCTAGAACAACAATATATAGGAGATGGTCTGGAATCTACAAAAAAATTGTGGTTAGCGGCACAGAAGTCCTGGGTGGAGCTACTTGCCGATAAGGCCAAGTATCGCCTGTTGTTTAATAAATACTCCCATTATGCATTCGGGGACAGACCTGGAAGCTACCTATCTAAATTAGCAAATATAGATAAAACTAATAACACTGTATGTAAGATAATCACTCCCACGGGGATACAACATACACAGACACACGAAATTGCGTCACAGTTCTTAGAATACTATAGGTTGTTATACAGCTCTAAGGTGACCTGCAGTGAGGCCGAGATTCGAGACTTTCTCGAAACAATTCCAATGCCCTCCCTGTCGCCCGAGGCCAGGGATTTGCTCGACGCCCCACTGCGCCTAGATGAAGTCGTAGCAGCAATTAAATCCTTCCCAAGCGGCAAAGCCCCGGGCCTAGACGGTCTACCGTTGGAGCTGTATAAGAAACATATCTTGTTCTATGCGCCTAAATTATTAGAATTGTATAACGAACTACTCGAAAACGGATCCCTGCCCCAATCCATGTCTGAAGCACTTATAATAGTCCTACTGAAACCGGATAAGGACCCGAACAAGGTGGAATCCTATAGGCCTATCTCTCTCATACCCACAGACATTAAAATTCTAGCCAAAATTATGGCTATTAGGCTCAACTTGATAATAACACAAATTATATCTGACGACCAAACTGGCTTTATGCCAGGTAAGTCCACAATGATCAACCTTAGAAGGCTCTTCACTCACCTGCAGGTCTCTCACGGGGATGCCAGTACCTCTGTAATTGTGTCGCTAGATGCGGCAAAAGCTTTCGATTCTGTGGAATGGGTGTTCCTGTGGGAGACCATGTCCAAAGTCGGTATAGGCCCGGGATATATAAAATGGGTTAAGTTGCTCTACTCGTGCCCACAGGCCAGAATATCGGTGAACGGCTTCACTTCCTCATCATTCCCACTGGCAAGGGGAACCAGACAGGGGTGCCCCCTGTCACCCGCCCTATTTGCAATTGCAATAGAACCCCTTGCTTGCCTCATACGCAACACCCCCCCAATCGTAGGTCTGTCGTTAGGTCCCATAGAAGATAAGATTGCCCTCTATGCCGATGACATACTGTTGTTCCTATCTGACTACGTCTCTTCAATGCCCACAGTGCTAGATATTATAAACACCTTTGGCTCCTACTCTGGACTATTGATAAATTGGGACAAATCCTGCATCCTTCCCCTTAAGGGCAAGGTCCCAGATAGCCCCGAGTTATCCCTCCCCCTGAGATGGGTTGACTCCTTTAAGTACTTAGGCATCTATATAACAAATGACCCGTCTAGATATGTCCCCTTAAATGTCCAGCCTCAACTTACCTACCTAAAATCCAGAATCTCAGTATGGGGAAAACTCCCTCTGACAGTTACAGGCAGGATAAACTTGATCAAAATGACAGCTCAACCCAAGCTGATATACGTACTGCAACACGCCCCAATATACCTCCCCATCAAGATATTTAAACGTATTGAAAGCCTGCTCTCATCCATCGTCTGGGCTGACAAGAGGGTCCGCATTAAACAACACACTCTAACACGAACACGTAGCAGCGGAGGCATGGCACTTCCATCCTTCAGATTATATTACTATGCGGCACAGCTGGCCCATCTGCTGGATTGGGTGGGTGAGGATCCACTCTCTAAGCTACCAGGCACACTGGTGTCTCAAAAGCTGCCGGGTATGTCGCCGATGCAGGCGCTACTTAGTGACAATGTAAAACTAATTGACATACCACTCTTTAAACAGGCGATAATGGTCTGGAGACAAGCGAGTCGCATTCTGCAAGCGACGGGGTGTGATCCAGATACCCCCCTAGATGGTTCCTATGCTTTCCCAGAGCTCTCCGGCATACAGATACGGGAATTCTGGAGTCAATGGGGAGTCACTTCGATAGGGCAAATATACTCGGGCACTATACTCAAATCATTCCAACAAATTCAGGTGGAATACCCGGTACCCAATGTCCACTTCTACAGATACCTACAACTCAGGCACGCCTGCCACACACAGTTCCCCACGGGCCCCCCATTAATGTGTGTCTCACCTGTTAAGAACTTATTAAAAAAAAGCTGCCCCTCTAAAGTAATATCCAGATTTTACGGGAACCTACTGTCCTCCCTTCACAAGGAGGATCTACCACAACTAGATATAGGCCCCTTAACAGATGAAGCCTGGGAGATGGCACTGAATAGCCCACGTATTTCCTTAACGTCTTCCAGGTTTCAACAAATCCAGCTCTATATACTACACAGGGTTTATCTGACACCAATCAGACTGATGAGAATGGGGGGGAGAAATGACTCTAAATGCCCCAAGTGTGGATCCTCCGACGGTTCCTTCTGGCATCTGCTGTGGGATTGCGGGACAGTCTCGGACTTCTGGAGGGAAACCACGAATATTATAGAATCCACCGGTATCCCCCTTAATACTTTCACCCCAAAAGTGTGCATTTTAACCATATTCGAAGAGGACAGTTTGGACAGGCCTACCCAACAATATATTATAAATATGTGTACTCTGATTAAAATATGTATCGCCAGATCTTGGTTAGCCTCACGTGGGCCTACATTGGAAGAATGGTTAGTACTAACTAATGAGGTGGTGCGGCACGAAAGGTTCGTATACCTGGCCAGGGGATCTGAAAAGAAATATATTGATATCTGGAATAAATGGTTAAATTCTCCACACATGCACCAGGACATCAATCGGGTCTGATAGTCATGGAGAAACTCAAATATTCTACATCACGTAAGGGGGGATGTATAAAATAAAAGCATGTGTTTGGATAGATATATGTACTAAACCTCTACCATGCACTAAATTCTCTACCACGATCACAATGTACACGTGATGCTAATGTACCTCTGCGGTGCTCACACGCCAGCAGTAAACCAGCAAAGCACTTGAGCAATCAGCACGGCAAAAAAAAACTGTCAGACTACACACTATTTACTGTTACAATAATGGATTTGTTTATTACATGTCAAATTATCATATGTACAAGGACAGTATATGCACAAAACCTGTAATGCCGTCTTAAATCGCAAGAGCAATGTTCACACATGTATTGTTTTGTTTTTCATAAAATGTTTGCATAAATATGTGTAAACAACAAAATTTCAATAAAAATTGATTGAATTTAAAAAAAAAAAAAGAATGGGCCAGCGTTTGGATGTGGGGTGCAAAGGAGAGGGAGGAGTCAAGAGTGACACCCAGGCAGCGGAGTTGGGGAACAGGGGAGATGATGGTGTTGTTAACAGTGATAGAGATATTAGTAGGGGGCATAGCTCTGGGTGGGGGAAAGATAATAAGTTCGGTTTTGTCCATATTCAGCTTCAGAAATCGCTCAGACATCCAGGTAGAGATGGCAGCGAGGCAGTTGGAAACTTGAGAGAAAACAGTGGGGGACAGATCAGGAGAGGAGAGGTAGATTTGGGTGTCATCTGCATAGAGGTGATATTGGAAGCCAAAGGAGTTAATGAGTGCACCCAGAGAGGAGGTGTACAGAGAGAACAGAATGGGGCCAAGGACGGAACCCTGAGGGACCCCGACAGGAAGGATAGAAGGTGGTGAGGTAGAGCCAGAGGCAGAGACTGAGAAGGAACGGTTGAAGAGGTAAGAGGAAAACCAGTTGAAGACTGTGCCAGAGAGGCCAATGTTTTGGATTGTGTGGAGGAGGAGAGGGTGATCCACAGTGTCAAAGGCAGCAGATAGGTCCAAAAGGATAAGCAGGGAGAAGTGACCCTTGGATTTGGCTGACAGCAGGTCATTGGTGACTTTCACTAGGGCAGTCTCAATGGAATGAAGTGGGCGAAAGCCAGATTGAAGGGGATCTAGGATGAAGTGGTCAGACAGGTAGCTGGTGAGACGCCTGTAAACCAGCCGTTCTAGTATTTTAGAGGCAAATGGGAGAAGAGAGATAGGGCGGTAGCTTGTGGGAGATAAAGGGTCCAGGTTAGGTTTTTTAAGAATAGGCGAGACCAGAGCGTGTTTGAAGGGTGAGGGAAAGATGCCAGTAGAAAGAGATAGGTTAAAGAGGTGAGCAAGGTGGGAGCAGCCAGTGGGGGAGAGGGAACTGAGGAGACGGGAGGGGAGAGGGTCCAAGGGACAGGTAGAGGGGGGAGAGGATGAGATGAGGGAGTGGACTAATGAACTATAAGGATCTAACCACCAGACAAAAAAGAAAGGAATTTAGAGGATTTTAGGAAACTAGTATAGTCTATCTTACGCATACCACTAAATCAACGTATGTAGATATGCACAGATGCTATAAAAATGTTGAAGATTACACAAAGGACACGGATTTTGATTTGATGTATATGTAAGCCAATCAAACATCATGTCAAAAAGATTAGTCTAGTGGTCCCCAAACTGTGTGGCCAAAAGGCTCTTGCAGGTGTGTCTCGGGTTGGTGGTCAAGGATTAAATCAAATTATTTATGGTCAAAGTAAAAAAGCAAAATCAGTGACAGTAGCTGCCAATCATAAAACAGGTGGACAATTAGAAGCAAGCCTCTGTAAACTACCAAAAAACTGACATTAGTGAGAACATGTAGTCACAATTTACTTAATATTTATTTTGCTAAATTTAGCCTAAGGGTGCCATGACAAAAAAAATGCTTATACTCTAGGGCACAGTGATTAAAGCAGGGCCTGATTACCCCCTTGAGTGGTGGCATTTGCCATGGAAGTTTTGTTCTGCCCCAGCAATACTCACCACTCAAGGCAGCAGGCTCCCCGCCACCATTATCACTGCATCAGTAACAAGGTGGCAGGCCACGCTCGGGGAGGTTTGTGGCCAGTGGCGTAACTATGGAGGGTGCAGGGGATGCAACTGCTATGGGGCCCGGGCCCAGTTGGCAATCCCCTGTACCCTTTGAAGTTTTTATAAATGCAGTCCCTGCGCTCACCCTGCCAGCGGTGCAGCCGTAGTCCCACGCTTGCTCCAAGGCCACAGCAGTCCAATCCAATTCTCCCACAAGCGGTGCAGTCCTGCACTCAACCTCCCCCTGCCAGCAGTGCCGCCGACGTCCCATGATCCCCCGCTGGTTCTTGTAACTTAGAGGGAGACCTGGACCTGGTAGCCGGCGGACCCGCTGTCAGTCAACAGTGGACCCGGGCGGCAGCCTGAGATAAGAGGCAGGCGACACCCGGCGGCCTCCACACAGAAGAACCGGCGCTGCTGAACAGGAGACACGGTGCGCGCGAACAGGAGCCCTGGCATCAGGAGGGGACCCGGACGGATGGACTGACGCCAGTGATAGAGGTGAGGGTGGGGGGTGTAACTTGTGACATTTGCACGGGAAAGGGGGGGGGCGGTTGCTGGTGAGCCTAGTACGGTCATGGAGGGGGATTGCTCTTGAGTGTACTGGCCTGGGTACTGGCCTGCACCGTGGGTGGCTGTAGAAATCATCGTTATAATTAAATGGTTGTTAGGATAGCATCAGGGCAAGAACCATGTTTCTTTCTCAGACGCTGATTCAGACCTGTTATCCAACAGGCTGTGGTCAAAAGGGAGAGAATAATTTTTCTCTCCTTCCATAATAAAAGTCAGTCTAAACTGACTTTTATTCCAGCCGCTATCTGCCGAAGTTGGGGCGAGCGCTGACGCCATGTGGCTCCCCTACCCGGCCTACCCCTCTGAGCAGGCAACAACATGCCTGCCTTTATAGGGGAATGCCCACCGTTTTTATGGGGACGCCCATAAATGCTGGGTCCCCTGATGACGTTCCCTGCCTGCCCCCGCTTCACAGAGTGAATGGTGGTGGTGGGGGCCCCAGTCAAGATTTTGCTATGGGGCCCACACAGTTCTAGTTACGCCCCTGTTTGTGGCCGCTATTTATTTCACTTGTAATTCTGTGAGACCTGTAAAACATGCACTGTGTGGGGTCCTGAGGACAGAGTTTGACAACCTGTGTATTATTCTGTATATACTGGCATGTTTGGTAGAGTGCTTGCTAAAATGGACATCTTTTGAAGGGTATACTGATCAAATGTTACTTTTTATCAATTTTAAATTGGTAAATTCAATTGTAATACTGAGTTTCAGGTGCTATAAACCCACACACACACTTATTAATAGAGGTTTTTAATAATTATAGGAAAAAATGTGTAAAACGAGTGACAAAACCAAGTTAGAGTTCATCCTGCTGCTGTTTTTAAAGGGATACGCAACCCGTATAAAGAAAAGAAACAAGGCACATGGTAAAAAGCACTTTTGAACTAGAACAAAAAACAAATGTATTCCTTTTTATGTTAAAATATTTATTCACATAAAATATATATTCACTGGCTGGTAGAACAAGAATTCAATAAAATCACATTTATTGCATGCTATTGGTATTAAGCCCATGTGTTTCTTCTATACAGTTAGCATCAGCCTAATTAAGATATGTGTTATCGAATATATACATACACATTTTTTATTTAAGTTATTCTAATTGCTAATTTATGTCACATTAAATATGATTTTATTTATTTTTTTGTTATAGGGGGTTATTCTGGTTCATTCGCAAAGGCACAATCACTCGGATGGACAAAACCATGTGCACTGCAGGTGGGGCAGATGTAACATGTGCAGAGAGTTAAATTTGGGTGTTTTATTGTTTCTGTGCAGATTAAGTACTGGCTGCTTTATTTTTACACTGCAATATAGATAGCAGTTTAAATTTCAAACCCCACCCAAATCTAACTCTCTCTGCACATGTTACATCTGCCCCACCTGCAGTGCACATGGTTTTGTCCATTAGAGAGTGATTGTGCCTTTGTGACGGAACCAAAATAACCCCCATATTCTAAAAGCGCTGTATCTTGTTTCTTTTAATATCTATATTTAAATTGGTAGAACACGTTGGTTTTAGCCCCCGAAACATTACATTACTTTTCATTGATTGAAATAGATAAACCTTTAGTTTGTCTGCTTAAATCTGCTACACGATCAAAAGACAATATAACAGCCTCTATAGTTTACACAAGTTCCCCCTTGGGGGATGATATCGCACACGGGTATCCATCTATAGTATTTAGGTCTACATTCAATAGATGGACATATGAAAAATGTCGACATGTCTAGGTCAGTATTGGCAAAAGTACTACAAGAGCAAAAGGTCGACATGAGTTTTTTTTTTTTTTTTTTAACAGACTTGTTCTTACTTACGATCCAAGTGTGTGTAGAGTTAGATTATAATAGTGTGCTGAGCACAGTGAGACACCGCACACAAAGCAGGAGATGCGGTACACTTAAAGCAGGGATGGAGAACCCTCTGCCCTCCAGCTGTTGTTGAACTGCACATCCCAGCATGCCTTGGAACAGTTTTAGCATGGCCAAATGGCAAAACTGTAGCAGGGCAGTATGGGATGTGTAGTTCAACAACAGCTGTAGGGCCAAAGGTTCCCCATCCCTGACTTAAAGGGTCCATGTCGTCAGATTTCAACATAGACCCCAAAGAGGAAGTGGAAAAACGCCTGTCGACCATTTCCTGTGTCAACCGATTGACTATCAACCTAATGATCATCTACACCCACAGATTTATTCCTCCGATTCTATTGTGTTAGGGCATCCCATAACTGAAGAGGAAGTTTTGAATGCTTTCAAGTTACAGAAGCCCTCCAAGGCTCTTGGTGCTGATGGACTCCCCTTCTCTTACTACATGTTCTGCTTCTGCATATTGTGGCCACTTTTAACTTGATTCATATCAGGTTAAAAGTCCTGGGTTTTTGGGATTAGACTGTGTATGTGCAGTCTGATGACAGGCAGCGTCTGAGCACCTGCTCAGATGCTGCCAGGCTGTTCCCGACTCCGAAGTGCCGCCTGCATGACCGATGACTTGGTCATAGGTCACGCTACGTGGGCCGCACCTCTGCAGCCAGGACCCTCCGCCTCCCATCCTGCACTCCCGGCGGCACCCCACCAGCGCTCTCCGCCTCCTTACCTACGCTCTCGGTGGCCCGAAACCCCCGCCGACTGCCTCCCGACTGAATCCTCCTCACTGCACCGCCTCAACTCTTCCGTCTGCCCCGCTCCCCCTTGTAAATAAATGTTGGGGACGGGGGCGTTTTCTTTTAGGGATGCCAATCCCGGGATCAAGCATTTTTCAATCCAGATTCCCGGGATTTAAAATTTTCCAGATCCTCTGGTCTGTAGGTGTGTGAATTATAAAAATTGGGATATGGGCTTTGATAAGAAATCTAAGATCAGACTATTGGCTATAGTTGTTATAATAGCGAAAATGGCCATTCTCATACACTGGACTAGTCGCTTTGCTCCCTCAATATCAGAGGTTAAACAAACTCATTCAAACATTATCCCACTATCCAAAAAATTGACATGGGTGTTGAAAAATTCTACAATTTATTTATTTATTAATCTACAATTTATTTATTTATTAATATTCTAGATTAACAAACCCAGAATCATATTCTCAACCTCTTCAAAGATTCTACTTGGAATCTTTTTGATGTCAGTCTATAACTTTTCCCATTCATGAAGTGTGTGTATATATATATATATATATATATATATATATATATATATATATATATATATATATATATATATATATATATATATATTTTGCTTAAAATGTATCATGTAATATTGTAATATTGGTCTGCAATTTGAAGAGGTGTTTTGATTCCATTACTTTTTCCCTGCCCATTGTTTCCCCTATCTCCTCTATTAGTTATGTTCTTTTCAGTTTTTTCTCTTGATCACATTCCATTCTGCTGTTTATTTTATGTATCTTTGGTAATTATTTTTTTTTTATTTGCATTGTTTTGCAGTCCGAAACATTCTGTATATTTTTGTATCTAAAGAATGTTTTGACGAATCATTCTATGCTTTAGGACTAAATTTTTTGAAAACCAATAAAAGTTATTTAAAAAAATAAAAATAAAAGAGAAGACTGGAAAGTAAATGTACATTCAACATTATTAACCAGGCTTTTTTCAGTGATCAAGATATGGATTAAACTTGACCTGTCAAGTCATGGAAACAAGTTTGGGTTTGATCCACATGCTTGGTTGTCCACATCTTTGCTCATCTTGTTCGTATATCCACACCAGTGGCTGCAGCATAGGTGGAGCTGCAGCATAGACTACAAATCAAATAGGGGAGCCACACCAACTACCACTGATTTCCAGCAGGTGATGTTTGCCAGAGTTTTGAGGTGGCAGTTGGTCTGTCTCCCCGTTTCAATTTTGCCCCACCTCTGGAGACACCACTGGCCCTGATGTTATTAAAGGCATTGCCAAACTGGTTTCCGTGACATCCAGTTATCTCAATACACCTCGATAAGTTAACAATGAATTTCAGCCGCTGCTGTGCCCTATAGACACAGAAAGCTATGCACCTCAATGGTTGACCATCTTTCCACCAGCTCCGCCACATTACAAATGATGTTGGGACAGTATAAATGATAGGAGACAAAATCTAATGGCCGCGGAGGGAAAAAAAGTGGTCTACCTGCACTGTCCTGGTGGGGAATTAAGACTATAATAGGGAACATTATGCATGTAACTAAAAAAAAAAAAAAAAGTAATAAATGAAAAAGACGCTCCAGTCAAAAAAGGCAGCAAGTTCCTGAGGGAACAATTCACTATCACAACTTGTAATAGCAATACAGAAGATCATGCAGAAATGACTGCGCCAACATTTGTCTCACACTGGGAAACCGGTGTAAACAGATAGTACCAGCAGGACTCCCTGAGTGTTCCACATAACAGGGCCCTGACGCACTTTTGATCCGCCGGTGTGAGATGCAGCAGGAACTCCCGGGTTTCTTTGTCATGCTGATACCATTTGTTTACACCTGTTTCACGGTACGGAGTCAACCGTTTTTTTTTACTTTGTTTCTTAAATATCCTTTGGTTTTATTAAATCGCACCATGAGTGTTTTTCTGTTAGACAATGATGGTGCAAGCATATTACATATAAGTAAGCCACAGTGTGACCATCACTGCTTTCTAAAGATACCCATATATGAGTTATCCTAAAGGGTTTCATGTAAGCATCTGATTGCATGCACGTCAGTTGTATTTGCATCACTTGGTGACACCCTAAAGACACCGTATTAGGAGTACACGATGGTCGCTTATGTAAGCACTTAATTTTTTGGCTGGTTAGTGGTCCCTTTTGCCATCATCGACCATAAGTGCTATTCCTACTGACACCTCCTGTCTTTTTGTGTATTTTTTTCCACAAATACATTGTACAGAGATTAGAGCCATTAGCAATCGCAAGGACCATTCAATTTGGGATGTCTAAAATTTAGATTATGGACTTTACATATATGTGAGACAAATGTTGACACAGTCATTCCTGCATTATCTTCAACATTACGGGGGAAATTTACTAAAGGAAATTTGTAAAAAATAGGTGTATTTGTATCCAGAAATACACTTATTTTTGACATTTACTATCCCGAAAATAAGGCCATTCGTATTCGTATTGATAGCACATCAACACGACTACGAATTGCCGTATTTTCGGGTTAGCAAATGTAAAAAATAAGTGTATTTCTGGATACAAATACACCAATTTTTTACAAATTTCCTTTAGTAAATTTCCCCCTACATGTGACGGGCCTTGTTACTCTTTCTTATTAAACCACACTGGTAAAATGATCCGATAGCCTTTCTTTTATCTTTATTTATTTGTTTGAATCTTTAATTTCTGAGTACATTGAAACAAATGGTGTAAATTTCAATAAAAACTGGGAAAATGTGGGTTTTACCATAACTTTTGACCAAACTCATAGGTAGAGACAACTACTGTACATGGAATTATAAACTCATGTATGTCATAACTAATAAACCAGGTATCGCACTGGTGTGAAGATAGACTACACATATATTTCAGATTTCTTTATTATAGGATTTATGATGTTTTTATTACATAGTGTAACTCCATGTGATGCAAGAGAAATAACATTATGAAAAGGATTTCTTCTTGGCAAGTGAACTGAATCCGAAGTATTGATGCAATCTGGACTAAAATAAACTGTTCTCGGATTAATACTTAAAAAACTGCCAAAGAGGAGATTTACAGCACAGCACATTAGGAGATTATGTTATCCACAGCAGTCATCACCTATATCAGGTTCTTCTAGCGGATACATTAGCTCAGCTGCAGCAGTTCCGGTAAAGAAGGTCACCTGACCTAGTTTTCCCTGTGCGAATACCCAAGAAAGTTATATGCCTGTCAGACCGTAAAATCAAATGCTGCCTTTATAGGGATTTGTAAAGTAAATTCTAAATCAGATATAGATCAAAATATCTGAACATTCGAGTTAGAGAGAGAGAGACAGACAGTACTTACAAGGCCAAGCGCTAAATACCTTTTCTCAAACCCATCACTAATTACAAACTAAACTAATGACAGAAAACTGATAGAAAATCAGATTAGGCATTACCCCATACAAAGCACACACACGCTACTGTGATGTGAGAGAGATCTCCTAATGAGGCTGAATGGGTTTATTCCTATATGGATTAAGATGAATAGTCATCTTAACTCAAAGCCTTTAGTCCCTAATCTTTCTATTAGTTATATATCTGAATCTTTAGATCATATCAACCCCCAATATATTCAGGACAACAGGTTCATTTGTTTTCACACGGACAGGGGTAGTTTTACAAAACACTTGTAAATATTAGTGATCACTGTTTTTGCCTCATTTGACCACCATTCGGATACATCGATTGACTTGTTTGAATTTGAAATCGTATACATGTCTGAGGTGCGATGTTTCCTTGATTTGCCAAAGACACAAATTACGTGGTGAACTACCAGCTTGATAGAACTTTCCCAACACCCATTATTGTATGGCATGCGATGCGATGAGATGAGATATCGGTTCTGATGGAACCTAGAGTAATGCCATTTCATGGTAAAATGACATGTCATTTATTTTGCCCCCACACACACACTATCCACGTGATCCCAAAGCGTGGCGAGCGGCAGCGGTACGCGTCCAACCGACCTTTTCATACCCCCACTATCCACGTCGGCGTGGGGTTGATTTTATATAGTGTGGCGAGCGCAGCAACCCCCCGCGAGGGGACGCGTAATACATGTAACATAATACACGTCCGCTCGCCACGCTTCGGGCTCGGTGGCTCGCCGGAATCAACTCCACGCCGACGTGGATAGTGAGGGTATGAAAAGGTTGGTCGGTCAGACGTGTACCTGATAATACACAAGTACCCGGTTAGGCTTAAGAAGCTGGAACATAACTATTAGGATCTGCAATTGAATGGTAGCACCCACTGATTATGGCAATAAAAACTTGACAACTATGGATTACGTTTATAATTCTAGTATTCAGTATGGAATTTGTCATTTTTTTTATTCAATTTTACTTTTATATTCTCTTTGTGGTCACAGGCATAAATATATTGGGTGTTGAGAGATGATGTTAAGAACCCATAGATAGATTAGGGACTATAGACCTCAATTAAGAGAACCATTATTGCATTCCTTCTTGGTGCAGGATAAAAAGGTTATTTTTTTTATTGAGGTAATATTTAAACAAATATACAGTACAGTGCAAAAGTTGGTGTGGAATAATGCTGCAATGCAAGAAAGCTTTAAAAAGAATAGAAGAGTTAAAAAAAAAAAAAACTTATCAATTAACAAAATGCAAAAAAAAAAACACAAAACAAATATAAATCAATATTTGGTGTGGCCACCCTTTGACTACAAAATAGCATCAATTCTTTTAGATACTGTACACTTGCACACAATTATTGAAGGATGTTATTCTAAACATCTTGGAGAACGAACCAGAGATCTTCTGTGGATGCAGGCTTGCTCAAATTCCACTGTATTTTCAGATAATCCCAGCGAGCTCAATGTTGAGATCAGGGCTCTGTGGGGGGCATATAATCACATCAGGACTCCTTGTTCTTTATTACACTGAAAATAGTTCAGAATTACATTGGTTGTATGTTCGGGGTCATTGTCCTACAGCAGAATAAATTTGCAGCCTATCAGATACCTACCTGATTCTATTGTATGATTGATAAGGACCTGCCTGTATTTCTCAGCATTGAGAACACCATTAATTTTGACCAAATCCACAGCTCCATGTGCTGAAATGCAGCCCCAAACTTGCTTTATTGTTGCCTTTAGACATTCAATATTTTACCGCTCTCCAAACCCTTGGTAAACCAAACTGCCTTCTGGTACAGCCAAATATTAAAAATTTTGACTCATCAATCCAGAGCAACTGCTGCCACTTTTCTACACCCCAGTTCTGTTCATACATAGTTGTGTCGGCTTTTTGAACACACATATTCCATGAAGACCACTTCTGGACAGACTTGTACGAAGAGTAGATGGGTGTATCTAGGTCCCACTGGTTTATGCCAATTCTGAGTTAATGGCACTGCTGTACATCTTGCAATTTAGAAGGAAAGCATGATGTGCCTTTTAGCTGATGCATTTTTTTAAGTTTTCTTGGCCAACCACTGTGTCTCCAGTTCTCCACAGTGCCAGTTTCATAGTGTTCCTTCATAAGAGCTTGAACAGCACATCTTGAAACCCCAGTCTGCTATGAAATCTTTGCCTGGGGGAGACCTTACTAATGCAATATAACAACCTTGTATCTTGCTCTGTTGAGTCTTGCCATGGTGTATGACCTTTGATATGCAACGGTCTTCCACGACCTCACCTTTGTAGCAGAGTTTGGGTGCGCCTCATTCAGTTTTAAGCCTCCTACACAGTTGTTTCTGTTAATGACTGTGTTTCAACCTACATATGAAAAAGGATAATTTTTTATCACCTGGTTAATCATACACCTGACTATAATCCTAAAACATCTGTGACTTTGCATACCTGGAAGAAATGCTGCTGTGTTGAAGGTAAAAGGGTTGTCTCACACAACACTGATTTCATTTTATATTCCTGTATTATTCACTCACTTTACATTTTGTTACTTAATAAAAATAAACTATTAAACATTATTTTTAAAGCATTCTTATTTTGCAGCATTTTTCCACACGTACCTAAAACTTTTGCTCAGTATTGTAGATATAGACACAAGGGGGGCGGGTACTGATTTACCAGTCTTTTTAAAGGAGCCCAGTGGTGGCCCAGTCCAAATGTTAAAGAGGGCAAATATACCCCTTTGCAGAGTGGGGTGTTTTTATTGATATGTATCTTCAAAATATTAAGCACTCAAAGATCCATGTCATCTGTTGGGGTACATCTCCACAATCCCAATATCCCCCATAAAGTAAGATATACACCTTCATATATACACAAAAAAACAACCAGCACTCTGCCACCTTGTCAATACCATAAAGAGGGGGGTTGTTTATTCAAATCCTGAAAATTTTCCAACAGCAGAAGGCTGTCCAAAAATGGCACCATTACATAGGGAGGTCTGGATTTTTTGGCTAGCTTCAACAAGATTGAATACCCCCAAATTCTTATTCAGATACTCCTTTCAATTTGTTCACTTCAAATCCACTCCCTGTGTGTGTCAGATGGTCGCTTGTTGTTCTGGAAGACCACTGTTGTAGTGTCTCAAATAATGGTAAATACTAAGAAAGAGTGAGAAACAGTTCATAGTATAGTAATTCAGTATTAAAGTGAAAAGTAATACATTCTGCAATTAATTGGTAAACACTCGCCAATATAGGTCTTTGTGGAATCAGTGTGGTCATCTCCCCAGAAACTGCAGTCATCAGAGGATTTACCTGGGTATACCTGAAGTCTTCCGTAAGAACCCTTCGGAACCTCCCAATCTCAATGTTCAACCATTCAGAGTATTTTTTTTATAGAGGTATAACCGTAATAAAGTTTTGCCTGATGAAGTTCAGCCTTACTTGGGCCATAAGAGACCGAGGGCCTGATCTGTAAACTGCGAAAGTCCGACCGAAAATCCCCCCCGCCGTTTCAACTCACAACTATGTGAGGGGATGCCGCCGATGCAGGAGATCTCATCAGGCTTGGTATTGCTTGGAGAAGACATCCTCTCCAAGCATCCACCGTTATGTAAAAACATGGTCACTGGAAGACCCAGGTCTGGTGCGAATAGCAATTACCTGGGAATAATCGGGTACGTCTGCCGGTATAGATTAGGTCAGTGGCTCTCCACCTCGGTCCTCAAGTACCCCAACAGTTTTCTGGGTCACCCAGCAGGTGCATTCATTACTCACTAATATTTTAAAAGATACACATGTGAAGCTAACTATTTCATTTGTGATTCTGTGAAGAGACCTGGAAAACACGCACTGATGGGGGTACTGGAGTATCGAGGTTGAGAACCGCTGGATTAGACCATAGGTTCTTAAACTCGTACCTTAAAACCCCAAACAGTCAAAGTTATCCAGGTAACCCAGCATGTACACAGGTGTATTCATTACTCATGGACACATTTTAAAGAGGTCCACAGGTGGAGCTAATTATTTTAAAAGCCAAGCTTTGTCTCCCTGTATTGTTCCTTTGTACGGCGCTGCGAAACACTTGTGGCGCCTTATAAATAAATGCGGAGGTGGCGCCTATATAAATAAAAATATAATAACACTCGCCAATATAGGTCTTTGTGGAATCAGTGTGGTCATCTCCCCAGAAACTGCAGTCATCAGAGGATTTACCTGGGTATACCTGAAGTCTTCCGTAAGAACCCTTCGGAACCTCCCAATCTCAATGTTCAACCATTCAGAGTATTTTTTTTATAGAGGTACAACCGTAATAAAGTTTTGCCTGATGAAGTTCAGCCTTACTTGGGCCATAAGAGACCGAGGGCCTGATCTGCTTGACTCCACCTCGGTCCTCAAGTACCCCAACAGTTTTCTGGGTCACCCAGCAGGTGCATTCATTACTCACTAATATTTTTAAAGATACACATGTGAAGCTAACTATTTCATTTGTGATTCTGTAAAGAGACCTGGAAAACACGCACTGATGGGGGTACTGGAGTATCGAGGTTGAGAACCGCTGGATTAGACCATAGGTTCTTAAACTCGTACCTTAAAACCCCAAACAGTCAAAGTTATCCAGGTAACCCAGCATGTACACAGGTGTATTCATTACTCATGGACACATTTTAAAGAGGTCCACAGGTGGAGCTAATTATTTTAAAAGCCAAGCTTTGTCTCCCTGTATTGTTCCTTTGTACGGCGCTGCGAAACACTTGTGGCGCCTTATAAATAAAATTATAATAATAATAATTTTAATTATGATTCTGTGAGGGGACCTTTAAAACATGAACAGTATTTAGTCACAAGGACAGAGTATGAGAACCTGTGGATTAGACTACATCTAGTTACAAAGACCAGCTACATTATTTTCCAAACAGCTGTAAGTAGTTTAACACATCTATGCATGATTATCAACAGACCACTCATTTGCCATAAATAACCATGCTGTGCATTGGATTCTATGTAATAAACCTACACTGAATAGCAAATTCAACATACATAACATTATATAGAGTTCTGCAAGGGTAGCTAACAGTCCGTAAATAGAAGAAATACCAAATATGATATTAATAATGGTAAAAAGAAAACATTCCAAATGCTCATTATTAATCATGTGAATTGAATGAGACACACACACACACAGTAGGTTCTGGTGCTACAGAAAAGACAAGTGTAATGAGGTGCACTACAAGAAGGCATTCACTGTGCAGTCTTGGCAAATGTAACCAAAT
This sequence comes from Crinia signifera, assembly GCF_055691185.1. NCBI lineage: Eukaryota > Metazoa > Chordata > Amphibia > Anura > Myobatrachidae > Crinia > Crinia signifera. Next base: position 314,472,267 of record NC_139217.1, read on the forward strand.
TCCTAGTTAGCAGAAGCAAAATATGCATCTCATAAGAGAATAATGCCAAGGCCAAGTTAGGTGCCAAGTATTTATTAGAACAGAAATGTTCTCACATTGTGACATCAAAAATATGTGCTGCTGTTAAAAACTTACTGTGTTTAATTAATCCTTGACACAGTCCCTTTTTTCATGGGAGACAATGAATTCACTCAACAATTAACTTAAATAGGATTTTTCATTGCAGTAGAAATGTCTACTGATGCAATCATACCCTCCACGCACAAGAAGCGCATGTCTGTGTAAGACAGACATGGGCAATAGGTTAACCCTTTAAGTGCCAACGTTGCTGTAAGAGATCCTCAGAATACGGTGAACATGCCAGCGTAGGTCACAGGGGACTTCTTTTTTTGAGGGGTGCAATATTTAAACATCAATTCATTGATTTGGCTGTATTTGTATTTATGTATACTAAAAGAACAGTGGCTGTGAGCGACACTGGTAGTTTTAGTAGATATTTTGAGTATTGCTCACAGCAATGTTGACACTCAAAGGGTTAATAGGCACACTCCGTGTCCAAACCTCCGTTACCAATATTCCCAACATACTTTTCTTAATTAGCGTATTCTGGATGTCAGTCAGTACGGTTAAAAAGCTATTTAAAGATCAAGGGCCTTATTCAGGTTGATTCGTTCGCTTACACATTTGCATGCAGCCGAGCGAATGGGCCGCACACGGGGAGCGAAGGCACGCCTAATAGGCCGGCGAACCCATTCGTTCAGATCCACACACAAAGGGGAGTGGCGTGCTAATGCACGTACACTAACGTGTTCATATGGATCTTTGCCTGTCCGCTCGGACTACCAGCATGTGGCTGAGCGAACAGGCTCTGCTGGTGTTTTGCATGCCACAGCACAAATCCACTTGGAAGTAAATGTTGAAACCATTACCCAAAGTGTATGTTTATTGCATACAATTAACCAATTTGCATTTGTGGGTAAAAACAATGAAATATAAGAGATATGAATGCAGAGAAGTATAAATGGTTAAACTGCAAGTGTGCTTCCCGTGTGGCTGCCAAGTAGTTCGTTAATGGATTAATGAGAGAAACTTGTATGCTGCATGGGTGTGTATTGCGTGCAGGTGAAAATATTTTCGCTTTTGTGCGTGTTGAATGCCCGAGCGAATGTTGGCCCGCTGAGGCTGCGAGGCGTGAGACTTGCTTTTTTCGAGCAGGTGAATTACAGCTAATATGATTAGAGCGCTCGCTCACTCGAGCGAGGCCTCCGCCCAGCACTTGTTGTCACCACCCATGTATACACCCCGGTTGCTGCCCAGTTTTGTAATCACGTCCTTCAATGCGCCCACATTATGCCTACTTTGCCCGAGCGTGCTCAGCAGCGCATTTCTGTTCGCTAAGTAACGAGCATGTACAGGTGACAGAACCTGCACATACAAATTTGTATCCAAGCGAGTCAATCAGAATAAGGGCCCAAATGTAAAAATTGACTGGATGATAAATGTAAAAATGTGATGTTTCCCACAAAATGAGAGATGCCACCAATTCTGCACTGGCAGCAACTGTGCCTTTATACCCTTTCAAATAACAGGTGCAAATGCATCATGAATACCAACGGTGCTGTGCCATTACTTATGAAAACAAAAGATGCTCAGACACACAGTAAACCTACCCGTTGTAGTAAATGGCAGGAAAGTACCCAAGTCACTAGGAGCTGGTTAAATACAAATGTAACAGGATGCAAAAATAACATTTCCCTTTCTTAAATGACGCACTAGGAAACATATCTGCAGCCTTTACCAAACAAGGTATGAAGCATACTTTATTTTTTATTAAAATGAGCATTCAGTGCACTGTAATCCTTTCATTAGATGGCAATGGTTTGACTATATCTGCATAAAAGGACTTTTTTAGACAGGTTCTGCGAATCATACATGGCAAGCTGCTACAGTCAACATCACTTTGTGAACTTGTATACTATGGTTTGAGTGCCTGCAAGTCGTCGTCATCATCCTCTAAACATGTGGGAGACGTGGGGAGCCCGTGCCAAAAAGGTGCCAAATTGCATATTGCTGTGCAATTCGCAGCAGAGGAAAGATTCTGGTTGATGGCCTACAATTGCATCATCAAGCATCTGGTCTCTCCACTTCCCAATGGGCTGTGAGAGCATGAAATTAGGACAACATGAGAGAGCAGAGGACTAAAGCTGCAAAGTTCAGGAACAAAGATTTCAATGGGCTGCTTACTGCAAATCAACAAGAAATAAAGAAAAAAGTAAAGAAAAAAAAAAAAAGACATTGGCAGCATAATAAGCAGACTGTATCAGCAGCATAGGCCAGGAGGCCTATTAGTCCAATATCCCTTTACACTGAGGTAACCCGGTTCAGTGTAAAACTGCAATGGAAAAGCGGCGCTGAGAGATGCTTTCAAACACACCCCCACCCCGCATTATGCCGGGTCGGGAGGAAAAAAAATGGGTCACAATCAGGGTCGCACCTGTATAGAGCCTTCTGCGGGACATATTTGGATGAGAACTTAAGAGAGGGATGGCAAATGGTCTGAGATGCCTATGGAGTGGGCAGGACCTCTGAATTATGTCAAGTTGGTGTATGCTGGGTAGACCTTTGACGGGTACCTCAGCTAGTTAACAATAAAAGAGGGGAGGGTAGATCAACCATAAGTCTAATTCCATCTCTTTACCTGGGCATTTTCATTCATTCATATTATACATTTTATTGGCAATATTTCATAATCATCATCATGGATTTCTTTCCACACACGGTACAGAAGACATGCGTGTGCAGTGATGAGCACACTAAAGAAAAGTGTTGTTTTGTATCAATTTATTCCCATTAGTATCACTTTTTGCACCTTTCTATACACAAGTACCTATTTTTCAGACATGCCTTATGATGTCACTCTTATTTACTTGCAAATCATTTATCTTTCATTTATAAATGTCAATGTTCTATGCTGCCCTACAGCTGCACAAAAATAACAAGAAACATTACACAAAACTTAAATCAAGAAAGTATTTCACAGTCCAGTAATAATAAAATGGTTCCCCAAGGGTATATCACTGCACTGTAATTAAACAAACCCAAATACTGGCATAAAAATAAGCTTTCTGAGCTAAAATTAACCAATACCATAGTTAGATATAAAGATTGCAATGTCAAGTAACATGAATATTACTAAATATGGTCTTTCAGTCAAAATTTCCATGAGTAATATTAGATGCTGAAATCTGTGGCGTCCTGTGTATGATATAAGGACTGTCAAACACAAGAAATAATAAAGGTATTTGGTCCTCACACTGCTGGTAAAAAGAGACTGACACCTGAAATGTAAGCACTGACACTGCTGTCCATGCTCCAGATAGGAGACCAATCACAAACAAGTGCCTGGCGCACAGACTGGTAATAAACCAGATCCACTGTCATGCCTGAATTTAATAGGTGGAAAATAAATATGTTTATAGATGAGATCTGGGAGTACAGAAAGTATTGTCAATTAATGAGTAGAAAGAGAAGCAAACATGTCATCAGCACAATTACTTTATAAGAACGATGCCGATTGTCCAGTTATAAGACGAAATGCACGGTAGCAACCTGAATCCCAAGTGAGTAGTGCACCCCTATAATTACTTCTAGATGGCTCATATTTATACACAGACCAATATTGTGCGGAATGCAGCATGGCCCCGGCTCCCTGATGCAGACGTGCTGCTGGGTCCCATCACCAACAAGGTCGCTGAGTATATTATCGTGTAATGTATACCCAGCTAAAGGTTTGATTTTCAAAACAACCTGATTCATTTTTAAATGGCTATCTTTTATTATTTTAAATTACTGGATTTAAAATCATAAGTGCAATCTGAAACTTGATTATATAAGGATGATTAAACCGGATTTGTATAATTGTTCTAATATTCAAAATCACATTGTTAATGTACGCACTTAGGAGAGTTTACTACTTCCTTAAGATGATTTTTATTTTTTTCTGAATTTTTTATTTTTTTTTTTATAGAAGAAAGAAGTTTCTGTATGATACAGACATTCAAGACCATTTAAATACACATATATTGAAGAACATATCATTATTCAATCTGTAACAATACAGGTTGAGTATTCCTTATCCAAGTATCCGTTATCCAAATTATCCGAAAACCATAAACTCCAAAATGTACTTTTATTTTTTGCTAAAAACCTACCGGGTACATCTGTAACTGGCACTACTGGGGGAAACAACATGTAATTGGCACTAAATTTGTGCAAGGATAGGATTGCTGGGCATTCAAATTTAGTACCAGAAATTGTACACAAACATTGTGTCATGTTTTAAAACCTTGCTTCATGCACAAATAAAATAATTTTGTGTGTATTTCACGTGTTTATACAACATAAATGCAAAATACCTCAAAGATCTCATTCAAATATAAAAATATTCCAAAATACAAAATAATCCATTATCCAAAATTCTTCTGGTCCCGACCATTTTGGATAATTGATACTCAACCTATTTTTCAACAACAATAAACAAACAATAAGGGAGGGGGGGGGGGGGAGGAAACTACAAATACAGAAAACCATCAAAGTGTGTGCATGCCTTCATAATGCGAATTACTAAAAATCCATGGTAATCTAGAGTCCGCTTTATAAGAGTAGATAATACGGCCATTTAGAAAGATCCTCACAACACAATTTCCCTATTACAAAGGTACTTAAACAATAGGGTTATTCAGCATGAATCACAAAAGCAAACTCATTCTTTAAAATGTACAAAAACCCTATGCAATGCAGGTGGGGCAGATGTAATGTGCAGAGAGAGGGTGTGTACTTCAAACTGAGATCTATATTGCAGTGTAAAAATAAAGCATCCAGTATTTACCCTGCACATAAATAAAATAACTCATCCAAATGTAACGCACTATGCACATGTTAAAACAGCCCCACCTGCAGTGCACATGGTTTTGCCCATTAGAGAGAGATTTTGCTTTAGCGAGCCAACCTGAATAATCGTTCTATTGGGCCAACCATTTGCATAGGGAAGACCATATAGACATAGAATATTTACATCCTATACACTCGATTTAAAAGCTTCTACATTTCTTAAATATAATCTTTGATATTCGTGGAGTGTTCGCTCTTCCAATATTAAACTAGCACAGCTCTGGCAGCTAAAAGTATATGACCTATGATGTAAATGTGTTCACCTGGGATAGTAGGAAAAATATGTAAAAAAAAAAAAAAAAAAAAAAAAAGAAGGTGTTCACATGCTACGATTTTGCTTGTGATTCCATCCCGATTCGATTGAGATCAAATAGCAAGCAAAATGCATTCGATTTGGACTATATAGTACAGATCTGTACTATAAAAGCTTTCCTGCACAGTCTATTTTTCTATACGATTTAATCGAAACAGCATTGAAAACTGTTTGATTTCTATTCAATTTTGCTTATAGAAAAGGAAAATCCAATAGACAAATAGGGTACTATTGTATATAGATGTATGTAGATGTAATATCTGGGCTCCCGTTTTTCTTATGAGACCGCGTGCGCTCACCACGCTTCGGGCACAGTGGCTCGCTGCGCTCACCACACTATATAAAATCAACTCCATGCGTAGTTGGATAGTAGGGGTATGAAAAAATGGGGTGCATTTAACATGGGAGCCCAGATAATACATAAGTACCACAAATAGTCCAAATCGAACGGTGTGTATGTGGCATAACAGGAGGTAAACATCTGTAACATGTTTAATTAAATAAATATCAGATTGTTACCTGATAATATGTTTTCCTCTACTCCACCATGGCAGCCAACACCTGTGGGTTATCTCCCTTCTGGGTAGTACTTGGAAAGGAAAAAAGACATCCGGCCCCTATATAAGGCTCCTCCTCCTGGGCCTCCTTGTCTTCACTTCTCCAGCTTAAATATAAACTGACAGTTATTGCATAACAACAAATTAACAACACAGGGTCAGGAATATATGCTGCCATGGTGGAGTAGAGGAAAACATATTATCAGGTAACAATCTGATATTTCCTCTACCTCCCCCATGGCAGCCAACACCTGTGGGAGGTACCCGAGCAGTACTATCCGGGTGGGTTTTCCTCCAATAAAACATGTGATAATAAAGTATACACATAAAAATATATTATATATTTTTTTTTTTTTTTTTTTTTAACAAACCATTGTTGGTCTAAATTGCTGCACTTAGCGTCCGAATTTTGCGTCTGCTGAGGACATAACATCTATTCTGTAATGTCTCGTAAAGGTATGAGCCGATGCCCAACCCGCTGCTTTGCACAAATCTGTAATGGACGCTTCTCCTTTTTCTGCCCAAGATGTGGCTAGTGCTCTCGTAGAGTGCGCTTTTAACCCTGTTGGTAAAACTTGGTTATTCACTTTGTATGCCTCTTGAATACAGCACCTGATCCATCTGGCAAGTGTCAATTTTGAGACTCCTGATCCTTTTCTACATCCTTCCGATAAAACAAATAAATTCTTTGCTTTCCTGAAGTCCTTTGTTCTTTCTATATACACTCTAAGGGCTCTCACTAGGTCTAGTGTGTTTAATCTTTTCTCTTTCTCATTAACCGGATTTTCACAGAGGGATGGAAGTACTATTTCCTGGTTTACATGAAAATTTGAGACTACTTTTGGTAGAAATTGTGGGTTTGTCCGTAACACTACCTTACTTTCGAAAAAGTTTAGAAAAGGCTCTTCCGCCCATAGTGCCTGTAATTCGGACACCCTCCTGGCCGATGTTATGGCCACCAGGAATGCCACCTTCCAGTTTAAATACTTTAGAGGAACCTCCGTTAAAGGTTCAAAAGGTTTGTCCATTAATGTTTTAAGGACCATATTCAGGTCCCATGGTGCCAGAGGGCTTTTGAAAGTTGGTCTTAACTTTCTTGTTACTTGTATAAACCTTTTAACATACTTGTTCTCTGCTATATTTTTGTCGAGCATAGCGGCCAATGCTGAGATCTGTACCTTTATTGTGCTAAGAGACAGTCTCTTTTCTAGCCCTCCTTGTAAGAATCCCAGAATTTCTGGTATTTCCCCTGGAGACTGCTGATTTTCCACACACCAAGAACTGTACTTCTTCCAGACCTTATAATACGATTTTGAGGTAGATTCCTTCCTTGCTTTCAGCAGTGTGTTAATCACGGACCCTGAGAAACCTTTTCTTTTTAAGTTTCTGACTTCAACAGCCACGCCGTCAAGTTCCACGACTCTGGTTGTGGGCACTGTACTTTCCCTTGTATTAATAAGTCTGGTATTTGCGGTAGTTTCCAGGGTTTGTCTATCGCCATCTGAAGCAATTTCGGAAACCAAGGTCTCCTTGGCCAATACGGTTCTTCCTTTTGTATCTTCCTTAGTAACCTTGGTATCATAGGAAGAGGCGGAAACACATATGCCAATCCCATTGGCCATTTGCAAGTCAGAGCATCTACTTGTGATGCTTGATGTTCTTTGAACCTTGAAAAGTACTTCAGGACTTTCCTGTTTTCTTTTGTGGCCATGAGATCTATCTCCGGGAGTCCCCACTTCCCTACCAGGGTTTCGAAGACCTCTTTGTTCAGACCCCATTCTCCTGGGACACATGTAGTCCTGCTGAGCCCATCTGCCAGGGTGTTGTCCTTCCCTGCCAGAAATACACTGCTGACATACTCTGCACATTGTTTTCGGCCCAGATTAACAACTTTTCTGTTTCCTTCATCATATGTTGGCTCCTTGTGCCTCCTTGCTTGTTTATGTAGGAAACCACTGTGCTGTTGTCTGAACGTATCACCACTTCCTTGTGTTTTAGAATGTGGTCGAAGTTTTTGCAAGCCAGATATACTGCTCGCATCTCTCTCAAGTTCGAGTGTGCTGTTTGAAATTTGACTGGCCATAGCCCTTGCGTCAGATGTTGGTCGCATGTCGCTCCCCAACCTATCTGGCTGGCATCTGTAGTTACCACCACTTGTTGTGCCCCCGCAAAAGATTTTCCGCTCTCCAATCGGTTTACATCCGACCACCATCTCAAGTCTTCTTTTGCTCTGTTTGCCAGCACAATTCTTTGTGTTAAATTCTTGCTGTTTCCATCCCATTGAGATAGAAAACATTTCTGCATTTTCCTCATATGGAATCTTGACCATGGAACAGTCTCTAGTGCTGCCGACATCAGACCTAGGGCTTTCATACACATCTCCGATAAGACTATCGAGACTATCGATTTTTTCACCATCGATTTTAAGAAGCACAGCAACTTCTGTTGCCTCTCCTTGGTTAATTTCACATTCATTAACCTTGTGTCTATTGTCACTCCCAAATAATCCCTTTGGTTTGACGGCACCAGTTTGCTTTTTTGCAAGTTTATCAGCCAGCCGTGGTCTGTTAGGCACTCCAAGACCCTCTGTGTATGGTCGACTGCCTGTTCCCTTGACCTTGCTACGATCAATATGTCGTCCAGATAAGGCCACAACATTATGCCTTGCCTTCTGAGCACTGCTATCACAATTACCAAGACTTTTGTGAACGTTCTTGGGGAGGTTGCCAGTCCAAACGGAAGTGCCGTAAACTGATAGCTTATTCCGTTGACTGAGAAACGTAGAAACTTTTGATGTCCTATGTAGATTGGTACATGAAGGTAGGCATCTTTTAAGTCGATGGCTGTCATGAACATGTCTTGAGTCAGATCTGGTAGGATTGTTTTCACCGATTCCATTTTGAATGCCCTTACATGAATGAACCGGTTTAATCTTCTTAGATCTAGTATCGTTCTGAATCCTCCCGACGCTTTTCGTACTACAAAGAAACGGGAGTACCAACCTTCTCCTATCTGTGATTCTTGTACTTTCACAACCACTCTGTTGTATCATGACCTGGAGGCTGGATAGTAAAGCTTCTCTTTCTGCTTTTTCTTTGGGTACCGGCGATTCTGTAAAGAATCTCCCTGGTTTGGTTTTGAACTCTATTTTTTGTAACCTTCTGTTACCACTTCCCGAACCCATTTGTCCGATGTAGAGTTCTCCCAAATTTTTGTAAAATGAAGTAGCCTGGCCCCCACAGTCTGTGGACTGGCGTCATTGGGTATTCTGTTTGGAGAAAAATCTGTTTTCTCTTCCTCTTTGGCCACGAAAATTAGATCTTGATGACCAATTTCCTCTTCTGTAGCCTCTTCCCGGACGATAGGCTCTAGCCTCCTTATAGTCTTGAGGCTGATATTTAAACGGTTTATTATTAGTACCTTTCTTTGTCACTCTGTCCTGAGGTAACCATACCGATTTTCCTCCAGAGATTTTCGTTATTATCTCGTCCAACTGAGCTCCGAATAAGTAATCACCTTGAAAAGGTAGTGTCAGTAGTTTGTTTTTGGACTGTACATCCGCAGCCCAGGGTTTGAGCCAAAGTGCCCGTCTCACCACTGCTGCTGTGGCATTTGCCCTTGCGGCCAACCTCAGAGAGTCCATAGAAGCTTCACAAAGGAATTCTATTGCTAGTTGTATGTTTTGCACACCTTTTAATATTTCTGATCTCTTGATCCCATCCAGTAAGTCGACCTCCAACTGCTGACACCATCCTCTAAGAACTCTTGATGTTATAGCCATAGATGCTGCCAGTTTTAAGGCTGCTCCTGTGGTTAAGTGCTGCTTCCTTAAACCTAACTCTATCCTCCGCTCCATCGGATCCTTAAAAATATTAGCATCTTCCAAGGGAAGTGTTGTTTTCTTCGAAATTCTTGCTATTGCAGCATCTACCTTGGGTAGTTCTTCCCATGTTGCGACTTGGTCACTCTGGAATAGGTACATTTTATTAATCTTTAAAGGTACTGAGACCTTTTTGTCTGGGAATTTCCATTCTTCTGCGACCGCGTCTTTAAGAGTTTGCGATAATGGAAAACATTTCCCTTTTTTCTTTTTGTCTTTGAATAAAAGATCTTGAGGTAGAATACTCTCCTGTTTGTCTTCTATCTCCAAAGACTTATGTATCAGTAGTATCAGATTTTCCACCATGTCTGGGTTGAAGTTTGAGTCAGATTTATCAGCTATCACCTCCTCTTCATCTGCGAGAGCCCCTGCCTCTAATTCATCTGCTGAACCTGCAGAATCCTCACTTGACACCGCCCTGCTTCTTTTGCTTGTAGCTTTAACCAGGTCTTCCTTGGTTACAAATGTGTCGGTAAGGGCAACTCTGAGCATGTCCACTAAACCCGTCATCTGGGTTAGAGGTATCTGAGGTGATTTACACTGCTCACACACACTGCCAATATTATTGTCTGGTAAATCCTTTGTGCACATTAGACATTTAGCCACGTGCATTTTTTTGTGTTTTGCTTTAAGGTCCCCTTTATCCTTACTGGAATCTGACCTGCAGCAAAGACACACACCGAGTGTTTTAGCCCAAAGCGACACTCACAGAACTGACATAATGATTACAGGCTTGCACCTGGCTTACCCCGATTTTTTAACGACTGGCCGTTTTTCCTCCTCCATAATAATACTTTATTTTGCCTGCTAACAACATATAGAAGTTAGCCACTGCATCCATACTGCCCATTACTGCCCACTGTGTGTAACACCGCACAGGGACGCCCGCCGTAATCACTCTTTAGGTCGGCTGTAACTGGGTATAGGTTTCTCCTCCGGCGACAGCGCGCTTGCAGCAGCACACAGAGACTCCAGCGCTTCCGTGTGCTGCCGCGTCATACTTATGCGCCGCGCCCCCTATGACGTCCGTCCGGTCTCACGCATTGATTAACCCGGACCAGGCGCGCACTACTGTAAGCCCTCGTGCTGCCTGAGGACGCCGCCGCCTGAGCCAACTCCTCTAGGAAGCGGCATGCAGCACCCGAGGTCTCTCTCATCTCCGAAGGCCGGCATCACCTTCCATCTCTCCCCGGTGCGCTCTAGGCGTCGGGAATAGCAGTCTTGTCGCTGGGGTAAGCCATAAACCTTTCCTGCAGGATTTTTTCACCTGCTGCTCCATGCACTACCCTGCTGGAAAGGAAAAAAAGACAAGGAGGCCCAGGAGGAGGAGCCTTATATAGGGGCCGGATGTCTTTTTTCCTTTCCAAGTACTACCCAGAAGGGAGATAACCCACAGGTGTTGGCTGCCATGGGGGAGGTAGAGGAAAAAAAGACTCCAGTCCATATTGCTTTCACTTGGCAATGACCAAAATATATTTATTATGTTACACTCCAAGCCACATTTCCTCAAGCAAGATTGAGAGGAGTCCGAACAAAATTTTATATAAATTTTACTGGGGTGTGGTAAAGACCATGAATTAATTTGAACAGCATTTCTGAATGGTTTATGCATCTGGACACTCTAAAAATATCTAAAAATACTTTATTCTAGTTATCCTCTGTCAAATGGATATACAATTCTGATTCCCATCTCACATGTATATGAAGTTTTTGGTTCATCATGAGGGGATAAGAGTAGTACACCAAAGACAAATACCTCCTTTCTGATTAGGGGAGGATAGTTTGGATTATAGGGTTGAGGGGGAAGGGAGAGGTTGTGAAAGAGGGAAGTTTATCAAAATCCAGTGTCTAGTACATAGGTATTTATAAAGGTCTTGGGCGGTATAGAATATTGCCATTGTATTTGATGAAAATATTTAAGTACCAAGGACTCAGAGATCATCGAAAGGATACCTGAGAGTCTGCCAGTTGTGTAGAGAAATATCAGGAATTAATTTCGATACTGCTAAAAGGGATAGACTGGAGGAAGGTAGAGAAAATTTACCTAAAGATGCAATTAGCTTGCCTTCTTCTAAAAAACTCTTGTCATACCCCTTTCACATCGCACTTTTAAAACGGTATATTGCCGTTTTTTTTTCCCATTTTAAAACGTTTAAGGCTGCAATGTGAAAGTGCCTGAGTTGATTTACCGGTTAAAGTTAACCGGTATTTCAACACGGTTAAAAAGCAGAGTCCTACACGTTTTAAAGCCGTTTTTTTTTGCAGTCTGAACAGCTCTATTTCAATGGCTTTAAACGTGTCCCTTGGGGGTTAAACGGGTTGAATGTTTGAATGGTATTAAAATGATTTTTAAAACGGTTTTCACCTGCAATGTGAAAGGTCTCAAGGCTCTGACCCGTTTTAAAGTCCCATTTAAGAATACCGTGTCATTACCCATTTCTGCAATGTGAAAGCAGTATAAGAGATTCTAAAGTCTTTAAAGGCTTGTGCAAATTTATTTTAAAATCAATGTAGAACAAAACAAAACCAGCCCTGTATCTAGAGAAGGAGGATAGGTTAATATGTAAACAGTGTCTTGGATCTCATCGCTTCATACATTAACAAGAGGAAAACCCTGATTCTGTATGATGCAAAGAGCAAACATTTAGTCAGGCTGTAGCAACACATATTTTACCCTAACCAAGATGAAACAGTGAAAACGCATGACAGAATTACTGTATAAATCTTAATTAACACTGTCTGAAAATATATATTATGCTGGCAAGAATAGATTGCCGTCTCAAATGTCTTTGTACAGTATACTACAGCGGTTCTCAAACTGTGGGTCTTGACCCCAAAGTAGGTCAAAACCTTCTCAGCATGGGGGTTGCGGCTCATGTTGCTGACCATCAGGCTGATGACTTTTAAGCTCACTCAGTGATTCAAGGCATCTGAAACATCTGTTGAATTGTCTGTTACTTTAGACTCCTCCCATCATTCGGTGTCTCCACATTGCTGCCATGTATGTGCGGTCTGCTGACTACGCATGTGAGGCAATGTCCTTCTGCATGACCTTACTGGGGTCTGGTCATTATTTTTATTGTCTCAAGGGGTCCCAGAGCAAAATAGTTTGAGGACCCCTGGTATACTATATACATTATTCAGAGTAAAGGTTACCATAAATCACAGCTTGCTGCATATTCAAGGTACCATTCACTACTGCTAATTGGGCAAATTTCACCCATTTACGATGGATCAGGCCGAGAAATCGTATGTGTTTGATATCCTATCAGGTCCAATACACGGTCCCATGCACATCGGACTCGAGTTAGAGGTCGGACCTGCATACAGGTCCGACCTCCAACTCGGACACCCATCTCGGCAACAAGGAAAAGGAGTTGCATGCGATACAACACATGTGAAAGTAACGCAAGCAATCCCCAACACGGGATGTTGGGGATCGGGTGGCCATACACTGCCGTGATACATCTCAGTAGTGTATGGCCAGCTTAAGATTTCATTGTGGCGGCTCCAAGGCAGGGCCACAATCAGAGAGGATTAGTTACTGCTGTTGAGTGAAGAGTGTTCGGATGGTTATTGAATTTATACAAACTGCTTAGAATATAGGGGAAGAATTTAACAGCTGCTAATAAAATATTGTTCCTTCAAATGTAAAGGCCAACGGTTAATGAACGGAAACAACCTTTTATCTTCATTTATTGAATGTATAGATTTATATACTTTCTGGTCTCTTTTTCCTGCTCTCATCTATTACTCGAACAAGCACTTTGTTTTATTCTACAGATTATCTTTAGAATCATCTTTTATTTTCGTCTTTACTACTGGAGTTTTTGGACAACCTTGCCTTTTCTCCTCTACAGGGTGTTTTTTCTTTTTGTGCATGGCCTGGGCATTCCTGTGTCCTTTTTCCCGTTTTCTGTACAGTTATACATTTTTATATATGGATAATGTTGTGATGTAGTTATTGGGTGTTTTCAGGAGTATCTGTGACCAAGTGCAATACAATGCCACCAGACTGCTTAAAGAGACTGTGGGGGTTATTAAATCCAGGACTCCGACTGTCGGAATGTCCTGACAGTCAGAATCCTGGCAGTTTTCATTGGCTTCAGACATTGTCTCAATAGTCAGACAGTCTGCGGATGCCAAAAAGCAGTTTACAAGATAAAAGCTAGGTACCTCTCCTTGACAACTCCCCTGTGTTTGCCATATTGTGTACAAAAATGACAAACACATACACTGTTGGTGTATATTTACTACCATGTTTCCCTGATAATAAGCCCTACCCCGAAAATAGGCCCTACCCTTGCTTTTGGTAAACTAGTCCAAAATAAGCCCTACCCCGAAAATAAGCCCTAACGGAAAGCCTGAAAAACTGGAAAGAGCTGTAGGTGAGGATCAGGACTGGGGGGCATGGTGTCTGTAAAAGCAGGACTGGGGGCATGGTGTCAATGTTAAGCCCTACCCCGAAAATAAGCCTTATGGTGTTTTCTTGAAAAAAAAAAAAAAACACAAGACAGTGGGGGAAATTTACTAAAAGGAAATTTGTAAAAAAAAAATAGGTGTATTTGTATTTAGAAATACATTTATTTTTTACATTTAATATCCCGAAAATACGGCAATTCGTATTGATAGCACATCAATAAGAATACGAATTGCCGTATTTTCGGGATAGTAAATGTCAAAAAGTACGGATTCTTACCCGTTAATACGCTTTCCTCTACTCCACCATGGCAGCTGCACTATGGGTTCTTCCCCTCATTAGGTAGATCTGGAAAGGAAAAAAAGACACAACACTGCCCCTATATAAGGACCGCCCCTACAGAGGCTCAGTGTCTTGATTATCAGCAAATATGCACTCTTATAACATTTAAATTAACATCTTATATTGCATCATATATCCCAAGGGAGGGAATAATGCTGCCATGGTGGAGTAGAGGAAAGCGTATTAACGGGTAAGAATCCGTACTTTCCTCTACCTCCCCATGGCAGCTGCACTATGGGTAATACCATAGCAGTGTAAAAGAAAGAAATTTTTGGGTGGGGCCGAATAAGAGAATAATACCTTATACTGAAGTAGGTTGTAGTCACCTACATAGGTCCCTTTAAATTAACATTCTTCCCATTATTTGGGAGTTTTTTGTGTTTGTCCTTATATTATTGCGCTCAGTATCTTCCTGCCCAGTTTCGCGTCACTGGAGGACTCGATATCCAAACTGTAATGTCTAGAAAAAGTGTGGGCTGATGCCCAGCAGGCTGCTTTACATAGTTCTTCTAGGGAAGCTGCTCCCTTCCTAGCCCAGGAGGATCCTACGGCTCTGGTGGAGTGAGCTTTTAAGCTTTGTGGAACTTCCTTGTTGTTTAGCTTGTATGCTTCCCCTATACATGTCTTGATCCATCTGGCGATGGTAGCTTTTGATGCTCCTAGGCCCTTATTCTTGCCTTCTGTTACAACGAAGAGCCTTTTTGTTCTCCTCCAGCTCTCAACCCTTTGTAAGTAAATGGTTAGCGCTCTTTTCACATCTAGTTTGTGAAGCCTCCGTTCTTTCTCATTAGTTGGTTTTGCACAGAAAGACGGTAGTACTATCTCTTGGTTGATGTGGAAAGATGAGACTACCTTGGGCAGGAAGTGAGGGTTTGTCCTTAGGACGACTTTGTTCTCATAAAAGTTCAGGAACGGCTCTTCTGCCCAGAGGGCCTGCAACTCCGACACCCTTCTTGTGGATGTTACTGCCACCAGAAATGCTACCTTGGTCGTTAGCCATTTCACCGGTACCTCTTCCAGGGGTTCGAAGGGGCTCTCGGTTAGCGTATTTAGCACTAAATTGAGGTCCCATGGTGTAGTTGGGCTACGGAATTCTGGCCTTATCCTTTTGGATGCTTGTATGAATCTTTGTACGTACTTATCTTCTGCGATTCTCCTGTCTAGTATGGCACCCAGCGCAGACACCTGGACTTTTAATGTACTAACTGATAACTTTTTATCTAGGCCAGACTGGAGGAAGTCGAGTACTGTTGGTATGGCTCTGTGATCCTTCCTCTGGGTTATGCAGAATTGTGAGTATGTTTTCCAGATTCTGTAATATGTGCCTGATGTTGAGCTTTTCCTGGCCCTTAGCAAGGTCTTCACTACCTTAGAAGAGAAGCCCCTGTTTACCAGGGTTCTGGTTTCAGCAACCATGCCGCTAGGTTCCAGTCTCTGGGCTGATGTTGCGCATATCTTCCCTGCCATAGCAGGTTTTCCTGGTCTGGTAGTTTCCATGGCCCTGCTACTGCCATCCTGACCAATTTCTGGAACCAGGCCCTCCTTGGCCAGGTGGGCACAATGATTATTACCGTTGCCTTTTCCTTCTGTATTTTGTTCAGTATCCTCGATATGACCGGAAAAGGTGGAAACGCATACATCAGGCCTTGCTCCCACTGACACGTCAGTGCGTCCGTGTCCCAGGATCCTTCTTCCCAGTGTCTGGATATGAACTTCTCCACCTTCCTGTTGTCTCTGGTTGCCATGAGATCTATCCTTGGATAACCCCATCTTTGAGCTAAGTCTTCGAATACTCCTTGGGATAACTCCCACTCCCCTGGATTCATCTGCTTCCTGCTCAGGGCATCTGCTTGCCGGTTTTTTCGTCCTGCTATAAATACCGCTGAGAGGCTGCTTGTCCAGGCCTCCGCCCAGTTTAGCACCATTGCTGCTGCTGTCATCATCGATCTGCTCCTTGTACCTCCCTGCTTGTTGAGGTATGCTACTACCACCGCGTTGTCCGTCCTGATTATTATGTCTCTCTGGTACAGTTGGGATTGGAAGTGCTGACACGCCTCTCTCACTGCGTTCATCTCCCTGATGTTCGAGTGAAGTGCTCCTTCCTGTCTTGACCACTCTCCTTGGGCTGCTTCCCCTTCGCATACTGCCCCCCAGCCTGACATGCTGGCATCGGTTGTTATTAGCACCTGTTCTCCTGTGATGAAGGACTTGCCTTGTCCCAGTCTTCCTCTTTACCCCCACCAGAGCAGGTCTTGCTTGGCTCTTTTTGACAGTATGATTCTCTGTGTGGTCCGCTTGCTGTCCCCGTTCCACTGAGACAGAAAGCTGTTTTGTATGCCTCTTGTGTGGAACCTTGCCCAGTTCACAGTATCTGACGCTGCCGACATTAGGCCCAGCAGCCTTAAGCAGTCTGCTGAACTGACTGTTCTTCTTACTCGGAAATAGTTTATTTCTTGTTTTAACTTTGCTATTCTCTCTTGAGTCAGTATTGCCTTCATTGTTCTTGAGTCTATGATGACCCCCAGATATTTCACTGCTGTTGTGGGCTGAAGCTGGCTTTTGTCTAGATTTATAATCCAGCCATGTTCTTGAAGGAACTCCATCACCCTGTGAGTGTGGCTTACTGCTTGATCCTCTGACCGAGCCATTACTAATAGGTCGTCCAGATACGCCCATACTGTGATGCCTTCCTCTCTTAACTTTGCAACCAACACCACCAGGATCTTGGTGAATGTCCTTGGGGATGTTGACAGGCCGAATGGCAGAGCTGTGAACTGGTAGGTTACGCCTGATATACGGAATCTTAAGAATTTCTGGTGTTCTGAGTAGATAGGTATGTGAAGGTATGCATCCCTGAGGTCTATCGTAGTCAAGAACGCGTTTTTCTTTATATCCGGGAGTATCGTCCTGAGGGACTCCATCTTGAACTTTCTTGCTACCACGTATGCATTCAGCCTTCTCAGGTCCAGAATGGTCCTGAATCCTCCCGATTGTTTCTTGACTACGAAAAACCTTGATTGCCATCCTGTCGTCTCTTGTCCTTTGGGAACCTCCACCACTACTCCTTGTGCTATCATGTTTTGTAGGTTTTGCTTCAGTGCCCGCCTTTCTTCCCTGTCTTTTGGTATGGGTGACTCTTCCAGCCATACTCCAGGGTCCTGTACAAATTCTATTTTGTATCCTAATGATACTGCTTCCATTACCCACTTGTCTTTGGTAGATTGGGCCCAAACTGAATGGAATTTTTTCAGTCTGCCCCCTACCTTCTGCTTGGCGTCATTGTGTTTGTCTGTAACCAAATCTTCCGTCTCTGCCCCTTTGGCCACGAAAGGAGCTCCTTCCGCCGGACCAGGGTCTTCTGTACCCCCTGCCCGGCCTGTATGTTCTCGCCTCCTTTAAGTCTTGGAACTGTGGCCTTTGTGATCTGTTTGGTGCCTTCTTAAACCCTCTGTCTTGAGGAAGCCACGTTGATTTTCCCCCTGTAGTTTTTGAGATGATGTCGTCTAAGTCTTTCCCGAATAGGTAATCACCTTTGAACGGGAGTGAAACCAGTTTATTTTTGGACTGGGCGTCCGCCGACCATGATTTGAGCCACAATGCTCTCCTGGTCACTGCTGTACCTGCGTTTGACCTGGCTGCCAGTCTGACCGCATCTAATGACGCATCGCAGATAAATTCAACGGCAATTTGCACGTTCTGGATAATTTTAAGGAGTTCTGACCTTTTCACTCCATCCAGTAAGTCAGACTCTAAGTCCTGGCACCAGGATCTCAATACCCTTGAGGTCACTGCTATCGCCGAGGATGATTTTATGGAGGCCCCTGACGTAATGTGCTGCTTACGCAGGCTCATCTCCATCTTTCTTTCCATTGCGTCTTTAAACGCATTGGCGTCTTCAAGTGGCAGAGTAGTTTTCCTTGCCAGTCTGGCAATGGCTGAATCTACTTTGGGAGCCGTCTCCCACTTCTTCACTTGCTCCGTGTCAAATGGGTACATTTTGTTAACCCTAAGCGGTACGGCTATTTTCTTATCCGGACTAGCCCACTCTTCCTCCACTATGTCTTGTAGTGGTTTGGATAGGGGAAAATACTTGGGTTTTTTCTTTTTATCCTTGAAGAGAAGGTCTTGTAGCTTCCCTTCCTCTTGTGGATCCTCAATACTGAGTGATTTGTTTATTAGAGTCAGTAGGTTATTAAGGAGATCTGGATTAAAATCCGGCTCCATTTTCTCCTGTGTCACCTCCCCTTCTTCCACTTCCTCCTGTGGGTCAATAGCGGGGCCTTCCCCTGGGTCAGAATCCTCGGATGGTGGTTCCCTGGGCCTTTTGTGTGACCCCTTCTTCAGATCTTCCTTTGTAACAAAGGTGTCTGCTAAGGAGGTTTTTAACATGGCGACCAGGTCTGCCATCTGTTCTGGCCTCATTATGGGGGCCTTTTTACAGTTATCACACACCATGCCCTTGCATTTATCCGGCAGGGGCGCATCACACACCGAGCATTTAGACGTATGTAACTTTTTATGCTTCTGTTTACACTCCAATTTGTCCTTGCTTGATTCTGACCTGCAAGCACATAAGCCCTTACTTAGTGGCTGTCCTTTCACATGCATTTCCTATATTTTCCTCTTGGCTTACCCCGATTTCCCTTGCTGCTTTTTATCATCCTCCATAACTGTAATCACTGTAGCACAAGATAAAGTAATCAGTAAAAACGCCTGATAACAGTGCAGTATCGCGCTCCGTTAGCGAGCTAACAATGGAGCCTTACCCGGTGTCAGTCTGGTTCAGTGAGTCTCCGCAGCGTTTTCCGGCCGGCTGCGGCGCCATTTTAAGTCCTGGCGTGCTCGTCATAGAGGTGCTCCCTGCGCTCCTTGATGACGTCAGACGCCCCATAACTCTACTCCGTGCACGCGCGCGCGTCCTCATGCACCTGCTGACGCCAGACGCCGCGTCTGACGTCACCCCCGGCGCTTCCTGCTCGTGCTCCGTGTGAGAGGAGAGATGCTGCACGGCATGGCGCGTGAGTCCTGCTGGGGTTACTGCGTTCCGGACAGATATGCAGGTAAAGCTTGCGGGGATTAAGTCCTCTAACCCCCAGCCACATTAGCGGAGGGGGGTTCACCAGACAGGTGTCCCAACTACTCTGGGTAGCGGGTAGCCTTCCATTGCCTAAACCCCAACTGCACTAGGCAGCGGGGAAGGCAGCAGCACTGTGGGGTAAGCCTCCTCTACCTGGAAAGGAAAAAAAGACACTGAGCCTCTGTAGGGGCGGTCCTTATATAGGGGCAGTGTTGTGTCTTTTTTTCCTTTCCAGATCTACCTAATGAGGGGAAGAACCCATAGTGCAGCTGCCATGGGGAGGTAGAGGAAATAAGTGTATTTCTAAATACAAATACACCTATTTTTTTACAAATTTCCTTTAGTAAATTTCCCCCAGTGTCTTATTATCGGGGAAACACGGTACACAGCAGGTTTTCTAAGGCACGAACTCTCAGTGGCTTAGACTGGTAGATTCACAATGGCAATAGCAGTAAATACAAAAACTTTATTTTGGAAATTATTATTGATTGCGTAATTCAGGAGGTAAAGCCACAAATTTAGAAATAAAATGTTTTCTGACAAAAATGTCTAGGTCAGTGAAGCAGGGATGTGCTTCGTTTCTGACAGCAGTGTCTGAGTGATGCAATGACACACCTGTGGTTGTGTGATGGGGCTTTGGTGACCGTTGGTAGAAGCTGGCGTCATTGTTGGTTTTTTCGGAAAGGAAACCTTCCTTCCTTACCCATTTGGGTACGAAAAGTTTCCCTGGACATCCAGGTTCCCCCTCTATACGCTCTCCCAGGTCTATAAGCCCTAGATTCGCTGTACTCTTGATGTTGATACCTATTAAACTTGTTTGGCGTATTCTTCTTCCCAACCTTATATTGCGGTAACCACACAGATTTACCTCCCGATATTTTAGTAATTAACCTCTTCAGTGGCAATCCCGAGAATTTTCCGGGCTGTGCCTCAGTGCCCAGTCTGGCAAGCCCGGAAAATTCTCGGGATTGCCACTGTTTGGAGTCGGGCAGCGCTGCTGATTTCACTCTGATCTCAGGCAGCGTCACGCTGCCCGGCTCCCTCCCCTCTGCGGCGTCGCCTCTTCCTCCCTCCTCCTCCCCTCCGGGTTTTCAATAGAAGTCCCCGGCGCCGGCTTATGACAAGCCGGCTGCCGGGGACAGCGATGCGGTGGGGGGGGGCGCAGGTCCGGGCAGCCGCTGATTGACAGTTCAGCGGCGCTGCCCGGACCCAGGGGGGTAGTGGTGGGTTTTTTTTAAAGGGAGCGCTCCCCATAAAAAACTCGCCCAGTGGGGAGTGCTCTACCAAAAAAAAAAACCACCACTGAAGGGGTTAACTCATCCAACTGTACCAAATAAGTAATCCCTTTGGAAGGGTAAGGATAGCAATTTATTTTTTTTGATTGGACATCTGCTGCCCAAGGTTTCAACCACAGGGCCTGATGAACTGCGGCCGTGGTAGCTCCTGTTCTTGCCGCCAGGTGTACCACATCCATACTAAATTCTTAAAAAGTATATTCAGGATACTCTTAATAAATATGAAAGATCGACAAAGAAAGTAATCCGATTTCAACAGGAAATCTTTTACAGAATTCATTAGGAATAAATCAATTAAAATTTTAGCTGCAGCAGATGAAAAACTCAAAACCACAAAGCATTAGCTATGAGCAGCTTCTTGTTTTTTTTTTTTAAATAAATGTAATAAATTCTCTCCTACTTATTCTATGATCAAAAACTTACTTCACCTTTCCTCTTGATCAGATAATCTCTCAGTCTACCATGCAAAAGTATTTTCCACATAAAGCTTAACTAGCTTATATCATCTTCACTTAATGGTAACGTTTACATGCCAGGAAATTGTACAAGTGGTGCCATGTATCAAAAATCAGTTTACCTCATTTGATTTATTAGTCAAATATTAAATACTCTACAATGTAGTCTACATGGTGAAGTAAATGCCTCAGCTGACACATTCATCAGATAATAGGACTTTCTGGAACATTCCTCACTGTTACTCAGCTGCTCTGTATGATGGAAGAATTATATTTTTGGAACATGCAAAGATCACTTGGGAAACAGTCAAATATTGGATAGAGATAGTGGAGTGGTTTCTTGGAGTAGTTTCTTATAGAAACCAATCAGCTCCTGACATTTTTCTAGCACAGCCTATATATATTAAAAATAAAATAAATAAAAAATAGGGTTCTTGTGTAGTTTCACGGCAGCAGTTAAGTGGTTTACATGGTGGTGTATTGAGAATACCAATACAGCACTATGCTGGCTACATAAACTACGTAAGTGTCTATGGAGCCCTGAAAATACACAATGCTTAATATCCCCACTATCCACATCATACCCCCAGTATCCATGTTGGTGTGGAGTTGATTTTATAAAGTGCTGCGCCGGCTACACTGACAACGTAGCATAGCCGGCCGCCATGAAACTACACAAGTACCAAAAATAGTTATAAGATTACTAGCTGGACAACTTCTTCACTTTATCCAGCTCCAAGATTTGGCAAATCTCCCCCTAGTTGTATGACATTTGATGACTACACAAACATTCAGTCAATTGGTAAAAAAGACTTTATACGCAGCCAGATTAAAATAATTCCAAGCAGTAGTATAATTCTGAGGTGTTTCAAGGCAAATTAACCACTTTGGTGGTATGCCTGGAATATTACCGGGCTCAGCTGCGCTGCCGCAGCAGACTGTCCCAGAAAACTTCCACATATGCCACTCCCCTTCAGAATATAAGCTCTCATGAGCAGGGCCCTCAAGGGCTTTTTCCTGTCAGACTATTTTCTAAACCTTATACCCTACCGTACAATTATCAGTGGCCTGTGTTCATACAGCGCACAAGTCAAGGTGTCACTGAGTACCCACATAGAATAAGGATTCCTCCACAAAGTAATGTACAGGTACTGTGGGTGTTAACATGGTGTTAGCAGGGAGAGGGGGATGCAGTGTAAATCACGGCGGTCGGGATCCCGGCGTTCAGAATCCCGACGCTGGAATCCCGACACTTTCTCCCTCCGTGGGTGTCCACGACACCCCTGGAGGGAGAATAAATTAGTGTGCCGAGCGTAGCGAGGCACCGGGCCCGCTGCGTGGCGAGCGCAAGGGGGGGCGATCCACGTCCCCCCCTTCTTGGGATTTCGGCGATCGGGATTCCAGCGTCGGGATTCTGAATGCCGGGATTTAATACTGAATCCGGGAGAGGTTGTTAAAACACAAGCATGTGAAGTCATGGCCGCATTATCATGAGAACGCTGAGCGTTCCCATATGTCCTCCTTCTGGGAAGAGGTGAGTACCAGTATTGGTGTCACATAGGGATGCCAATCCCGGGATATGGATTGAAATATGCTCGATTCCCGGAAATGGCAAACAGCAGTGGGTGCGGGGGTGCACGGTGCCTCTGGGCACGTGGCACTGGCAGCTGCAGGGGAAGGGGCAGCACAGGATGGAGTTTCCAGCTAACTGGTGCTATATATTTAAAACACACCAGCTGCTTAAATCTCCAAACCTGACATAACTCCCTAGTGTCAGAGCTTAAGACAATGATATTCCATGTTGCTATACGTCTTTCAAGTTTTTAGTTGATGCAAAGCAATGAAATTGCAAAAAATAATGTATAATTAAAGTAAAAAAAATAAAAAATTACATGTCCTCAGATATAAAATCCAATTATTTGTGACAACATATTATAGATTTTGAAACATGTGGAAAAAATGTGTAGACTACTGCTTTCTTTTTTGTTTGTTTACTTGTTTTTTTTAAATGCCATTTGGGTATATTTAAATTGGGGTTTCTTAAGGATCAGCCAGATAATGGTGTTCAGTGAAAGTTCCAAATATTTTCATAAATACAAGGTAAAATTCATCTAATGTCCAAATAGATTTCTTTTGGAATGTGACGGGTTCCTACAGACATAGCACAAGGGTGAGAAAACCCAGTTATGAAAGGTTTATGTGTTCTCAACATGGTTTCTTTAGAGATTTATTCACAACACCAGTTTAAGTTGTTAACCTGTCTTACTAATAGTGCATGGTTTGCGCAACCTCTTACACAAGGCAGATGGGCACATCAGACCGTTGAACTAGTCATTTCACAAGATGGCAACATCTGCCAGATACACTCATACTCAAGCTGGAAACCAAAATATTTGCTAGGGGACATAAAGCAGCCAGAAAAGCTCTTAAATCACAGCTTCTGAAGCTGGGTACACATCAGGCCGGCGTACACACTTACCAATCATCCATGCATTTAAATGTGCCCAACCAGTTGAGAGGTCAGTCACTGGCGGCCCCCATTGCTTGTGTTCAACCACCATACACACAGCCAGATGCACCAATATAGCTGTAGATAGATTACACAATCATTGGCTGTTCTGCAAAGCTGACTTGCGATGTCTATGAATGATGTCACAGGCCAATCGAGTGTACGCACCTTGTGATGCTTCAGCTGTGAACTTGGACAGGCTGATATAATGGACAGTGGGTACCCAGCATTAACATTATTATTAGCGTATGTCTATAAGGTGCATGGAGTGCTGTACACGCACTGGCATATGTATAATGGGTGCAATGTGTGCACCCATTTTGTTCAATATTTACCCTCCAGACGAATGCATCCCCAAGTGACCCTAATGCCCAGAGTCTATAGTGCTGCCGGCTAGAGAGGAGGAGCCCAGGCAGAGTCTGCACACAAGCCGCCTCCTCTCTAGAAGCCCTTCTGTGTATAGGGTAAGCACACAAAAAGAAACAGACATGCAATCATGCTTAATTTAAACTTCTTAAGGCCCCCCATACACTACTGCGACTTCACAGCCGATCCCCCTTGAACCACCCAGAAGGCTTAATTGTATGTGACCTCAGCAAGTGCTGCCAGATCTGGTATATCTACAGTGCAGCACTTGCTATCTAGGGACTCCGATCCGATGCGCGCAGGACCGTACATCGGATAGGATCTAAGACAAATGTGGTATGCCACTTTTCACCCGATTTCTCGGCCCGATGCATCAGAATCAGGAGAAAGCATGTCAAATTGCATAAGTGTATGGACAGCTTTAGACAAGCATTTGCTTATTGCTGCAATCATTTATTGGTGTTAATGGTTTGTTTCTGCCAGCTCGCACACATTTCTGAACTACTGCACCATGTTTGGGAGCTTCACTGCTACATTTAGCATATTCTCAGGAGGAATGGAACATTTGCCTATTTGTTCATGCCAGAACACGAACATCATTATGGCAATATTTGTTGGAATAAGTGCCATAAACAAGCTGTGTTATTGATACAAGGTTCCATTGTTTATAACCTATATGTGGTTACTAAGAACTTGAATTAGATAATCATTTCATTAATACTGTAACTGTTCGGGTATGGTATGTAGATGGAGTGACTCCAGTAACTCACTGTTTTTCCTACCAATCATTTATCTGCTGTTATAATAAACATTTTATGGTACTGGTTATACAAATATATTTCTGATTGCTCTATGTTTTTCTATTATCAATATTTTTTTTTTTATATTCCAATTTTCTTTGTATTATTTTCATCATCTTTTATAGTATATACTTTTTTCCCCCCAGTACACAAGGTGGGTTTTCTTCTGTGTGTTGTAACTACATATAAACATAATTGGTCAACAATTTAGACACAATTTATATAGTCTGTTCACATATTTTGATAACATTTAAACGTATATGCGAGACCAAGACAGACAAGTCCATTGTGCACAATGTTTACTTACTTCACTTTTTGACCCCCCTTTCAGATAACCAAATCAACCTGGGTTACTGCTGTGTTAATCCAGGTTGATTTACGGTCTGAAAGCGCCACAGCACCATTTCTCGGGTCGAGCAACCCGACATTTCAATCATGGTCACGACTAGGGTTAAAACGCGGCTCTGACCCAGGTCGAGGTGCATTGTAAATGGGTAACCTATGTCGAGCAACCCAGGTCCCTTTCACACTATGGAAGAGGCAGCGCTTGGAGACAGCGCTGCCGCCTCCACCCCCGGGTGTGACCCGGCATTTGTGGTTTGAAAGGGGTACAAAAGATAGTAAGAATAATGCTTTCAGAAGGGAGGTGCAGGGAAATCATTTTTTCCTGATCGGATATTGTACTGTATGCCATGTATGGGTTGTGTATGGCACTTCTAATGGTGCCCACACACAGTGAGATGTGTGCTAGATGCAATTTGAGCTATACATTGTACTATGCAATTTGAACTACATAAGATTTGACTACAATATGGAATTTAAATCTATAAAAGTACATATAGCATGCAACTCCCTACAGAGGGTGCAATTTAAACCAGGCATGATGCGACGTAGTACAAAAATCTCTGCCTGCACATACAATTATGCCTTGCAATATGGACTACTTGGAAGCGCGTATCAAAAGCCATAACTAATTTAAATTGAATGATCGTTTGATCAGTTAATTATAGTGAAATCTGGTAACAATCTAAAGGCCCATACACAAAATGGCCCAGTGTATATGGACCTTATGGTCCGAGAGTCTTCATAACAAAACGGATGTGTACTTTTTTTTTGCTTCATTTAGCAATAATTATTATGGATGTGCTACCTGAATGGCATGACATAATAGTAATAATTACAACACAAATAATCAGATTGACCGTTTACAGATATCACACTAACCATTTTTCCGTGGGCCCTTTCATTTTATTCATCTTGAGGTCATATGTTCACTCCAACATTTCATTTCCTGAAAACAATAATGGATACAAGTTACAGAACAAAAATATTATAACTAATATAAACATTACTTATTTTAAGGCTTGCACACAACACGAGGGCTCCATATGCACCCATTATCTTATGTCATACAAAGTTTACTGAAATGCTCGTTTCAAAGGGTATCTGGCCTACACCAAATATTGGGGGATGTTAATTCCTGGGTGTTCCAATCCATACAATTAAATTATTACTTTAACTTATAAAGTATTATTAAACTTTATTTACAGGGTGCCAAAAGTGGTCCACAGCACCATACAGAGGGCAAAACATTAACACAATACATGGAAAAACAGCACAGTACAATACTATAAACAAGTAATAGATGTAGTAGTGTAACAGTACAACTCTCAACGGGATACATACAACCGCGGTGGTGATGCCAGCATTCAAAAGACCACCCCCTGCATCCTGATACAGAGAGTACTGATAGGGGCACTGTAAGATATCATCATGACTGTATTGAAGTCAATGGTGCCCGTTCGGCAAGCCTAGTCACACCCCTCACTCAGGTGGCCAAGCTTCCAGCATATGCCAGGCAAATTGGCCATGGGTGAGACTACAGTGAATGACGCATACTTTCCCGCAGAGTGATGCAGCCATGACGTATGGCTACATCTGTAAGCCTCATCCCTTACTCCCCAAATCCCTCCCTGCTTACATCCTAACCCTAATCATGTGCCCTGCAGCCTGACCCTAATCCCCTTACCCCGTGTAAGCATCACCCCTCTGCCACGCAGCCTAAACCTGACCCCCCGTTCTAAGTGCCTAAACCTCATCCTCCCCACAGCCTAAGCCTAACCTTCCCTTCATGTCAAAGTTCTGGCGGCAGCCAGGAAAACAATCAACTGGCATTCCAACCTCTGGTAATAGAACTGCATCCTCTCTCAACACAGACTCCGATGCAATGGAAAGAATCACAGTAAGGTGAAACCAGTACCTATTAGGGTAAGCGCAGATAACTGGTCAAGGGCATCTGAAGTCTGGTGTGCAAGAGGAGTAATGAGATCTGAAGGGAGGAGGGCCCTGCTCAGTGCTCAAGAAGCTTACAGTCTAAAGGAAATGCATGTATGTGGTAGATTGACGCTAGTCTTTGTTATAAAGACACTGAATCAGGATAATTTACATGCCACCAATTAAAGGGATAAAATGCTGTTAATAGCTATGGAGCATGTCCTCAAATAACATACACTTTCATTGTGACTGGACAGATCTTGGACACTAGGAAATAATTCTCATATTTATTTTTTATGTAAACTTTGTGGTCACATTAATTCTCAGTGCCTTGAATAGCGTGGGGAGAGATTCTGTTTTGTGCCCTGGCGCGGCAAAAACAGCATCGCAGGAGGCACTAAAGCCTGAAAATGATGGTACTTGTGACTAAACACCCACAAATACCGTCATTCTCCGCCTCAGCAGGGTGCTCATTAGAATAGCTCCGGGTGCTCTCTCTCGACACTATACAAAGTGCTGAGTTTTAAATACATCAAAATTAAATTTTAGTTGTCTGAGCATATTACCTTATTTGCAATTGATTAGCACTCATGTTGGTACTTGTTTCCTAGCAGGGCGCCCAGTATGCTGTAAGCGTACAGGGCTATTCTCTGTAGAAAAATCGCATTGCAGCTCATGGGCCATTATAGTGCCATGCGATGCGATTTTTTTAATGTAATTTATTCACTGCTCTGTTGGCCCTAGGGCAGGGCTGGGCAATACCGGCCCTCCAGATGTTAGTGAACTACACATCCCAGGATGCTTTGCATTAGTTTTTCTATGTGGCCATGCTGAAACTGATGCAAGGCATGCTGGGATGTGTAGTTCAACAACATCTGGAGGGTCGGTGTTGCCCAGCCCTGCCCTAGGGGATTGCATTGCATCTCCCGAAAAATTGCATGATATTTTATAGAGTACGATGCCATACACTTGTATGACATACAATGAGGTTTCACTGACCCCCCCACTATCCACGCCACCCCGAAGCATGGCTCGCCACACTATATAAAGTCAACTCCACGCTGATGTGGATAGTGAGGGTATGAAAAGGATCGGTATGATGCGTTCCGCTGCGCTTGCCACGCTTCGGGGTGACATGGATAGTGGGGGGGGGGGGGTCAGTGAAACCTCATTGTATGTCATACAAGTGTTTCGCTAATGGCATGGCATTGCATCTTATAAAATCTCATGCAATTTTTCGGGAGGTGCAATGCAATGCAATCCCCTAGGGCCAACAGAGCAGTGAATAAATTACATAAAAAAATTGCACCGCATGGCACTATAATGGCCCATGAGATGCAATGCATTGCGATTTTGCTACGGTAGCGTACGTAAGAAAACGGGGCGCCCTGCTAGGAAACAAGTACCCTCATGTTTGTTAGTTTATTAAGTTGGTTAACTTATTAAGGTCAGTAGTAACACTAACAATGTACTCAATACTGACCTATTATAGCAAAACTTGTGTGCTATACGTGAGGCAAACATTGTTAGTAACAACTATTGGTTAACAAGTACCGGTTAGGTCAAGATAAAGTACATGTCACAGTTCCTGATTCGTCTGACTCATTAGCATATTGCACACAAATGCTTTAACTTTTTGGACATAACACAAACCACAATTTAAAACAAAAAACTTTCCTAATTTTTAAATGCTGGTACGGAGACTAGTTTTGAGACCAAAGCAGACTACATAATGTGACTGTGGTTGCCATGGTTGTCACATAATGCTGGAAAATATACTGAATTACCAATAAGCAATATCAGAAATGAAATAGTTTCCCATATCAGGGAAATTTGAATGCCCTGCTCTATTATAAAATATACACACTGGCACTAAGCCATGTAACCCATAAGAGGCCTTCAGGTTTTGGAGTCTACGTCCCTCTATGTCACAAAACAAACACCACCTCCCCCCTCCTAACACAGATTTCATGGGGCATATACAGTATAATACCACCTGTCATCCTCTATCACATGTACGTTATATGACATCACTATTGCACAGCCTCAAATACACACACACACGATTTCAGTAGTGACCCATGCCGGTCCTGTATTCCGCCCTGCAGGCTGGGGGATAGGAGATCACTGCGCATAGGACACCGCACAGTCGCACATTGCACAGTGGACAACTACAGCAGGAGACATACAGTACTGTGCACTCATTACCAGGACACACAATACACTCATTAGACGCCTCATGTCTCTATGACAACACAGTAGCTGCACCCGTCACCCCGATTACACACACGGCACACTTAGCATATATGCACACACAGGCTATGTACACACACCATGCCCGCACACACACAGTGCGCCGGGCAGGTGCGGGCAGGGTGTGAGCAGCGCAGTGAGTGTGCTGCTGTCTGCACAGCGCTCTCTCCCTCCCCCCTACCCTGACTACTACTGCCGCAGCAGCCGCCGGCGACCACATCGGTTTCCCCAGGCCTCATCACCTGACCTGTGCGCTTCTCCCCCAGGCGCCGCTCCTTCCCCGCACTGCAGGCAGCGCACACCGCAGCAGTAGGTGTTCGGAGCCGCGGGCAACAGCTACCGGTAGCCGCTGCTGAGAACTGATGACAGGGACGGGGCGTGGCTGGTCTCAGCACACCTACCTCGCGTGGGGCGGTGCCTCGCCATCCATGCTGTATGTGTGCCGGAGCTGGGATCACATCTGGGTGGAGCTGCAATATGTGGGCGTGAAAAGATTGTGTACTGGGCGGGGCTGCAGTATCTGCTTGCAGAGATAACACGGGACGGGAGGGAAAGAGGCCGGCGGTGGGATCACAACAAAAACAACAAGAGGCGATATACGACTTCATTAATAAATGTCAGCCCAGCTGCTGCGGGTGTGGATTATGAGATAGACATACATCCCAACATACATGACCCTCTCCAGGAGGGACACAATGCTCTGTTCCTGGACGTCTCTCTTAATTCATGATTGCCATCACCTGTGGTGAACAGGTAAAGTAATAAGAAAGGTGTTTCCATACAGGTGATGTTTCCATACAGGTGTTTCCTAGCACGTCGCCACCGATTTTAATTGTATGCAATCGGGTTGCAAAAATCGGGTCCATCGCATGCAACCAAATTGCATGCGATGCGATTGACCCTATTTTTTACATTGGAACCAATGTTAAATGGTCCCTGAGATCCGATTTTACATTGGCCCCAATGTTAAATGCCCCCCAGACCCCATTTTTCATTGTATGCCCCCCCCCCCCCATTGTTAACGCCACGCCACGATCAACATGAACCTGAAGCTTGGAGAGCGCAGCGAGCCCGTGAGGGGTGGCGGTACGCGTCCTCCGACCTTTTCATACCCCCACTATCCATGTCAGCGTGGAGTTGATTTAATATATAGTGTTGCGAGCGTAGCGAGCCACCGAGCCCGAAGCGTGGCGAGCACAGCGAGGGGACGCGCATTACTTCAGACGTATTACTCGTCCGCTCGCCACGCTTTGGGCTCGGTGGCACGCTGCGCTCGCCACACTATATAAAATCAACTCCACGTCGACGTGGATAGTGGAGGTATGAAAAGGTCGGAGGACGCATACCGTCGCCGCTCGCCACGCTTCGGGTTGGCGCTCATCGTGGGGTGGCGTTAACAATGGGGGGGGGGGGCATTTGACATAGAAATTACCCATCAGGGTGGGTATATAATCAAAAAATAGGTATGGGGGGCAATTTAACATTGGTTCCTATGTAAAATCGGGTCCATCGCATTGGTCACATTGTATGCCATTATAATGGTATACAATGGACCCGATTTTACATAGGAATTTACCATTACATACAATGCTTACAATGTAAAATCGGGTCGGTCGCGTCGGTTGCATCGCATGCCATTATAATGGCATGCGATGGACCCGATTTTACATTTGTCGGGAAACCTCAAAAAATGCCCGAAAATGTGGTCCGCCGGGTCCCATCGCATACCTTAAGTTAAGGTATGCGATGGGACCCGATGGGCGCCGTGCTAAGAAACAAGTACCGAGAAAAGTCCAGAAACAGAGCATGGTGTCCCTCCTGGAGAGGGTCATGTTGGGAGGTATGGATAGATAGTGTCTAGACTAGGTTTATCACTTTTTTTGTGTCAATGCCAGCAACTGTCAACATGGACCCACAATTAGTGTAATGCAGGGGTCCTTAAACTATTTTGCTCTGGGACCCCATCAGACAATAAAAATAATTGCAGGACCCCAGCAAGTTACTGCAGAAGCCGCCATCACGTCACATGTGTAGTCAGCAGACAGCACATACATGGCAGCATTGTGGAGCCACAAAATGATGGGAGGAGTCTAAAATAACAGACAATTCAACAGATTTCTCAGACTCCTTGAATCACTGACTGAGATTAGAAACATCATCAGCCTGATGGTCAGCAACATGGAGTCGTGACCCCATGCTGAGAAGGTCGGGACCCACAGTTTGAGAACCACTGATGTAATGTATACCCTTGCATGGCTCCCTTTGCTCTGCATTTTATTGGTGCTCGTGCCTCGCTATGCAGCAGGACAGTCTCCAAATAGCTGGACTGTCCCGCTGTAATCAGGACAGTTGGGAGGTATGAATATTAATCATGACAGCAAAAGGATCTGGCTGTGGGCACCTTCCATCGGGAAAGCATCAACAGTAAACCAATGGCGGTTTGAACCATTGGTTGTCAGAACAAGTGTGCACATGTGACCACAGAGGGACAACCAAAAAGATGGTGCGGCTAACGGGCACCAAATGTGTCAGTAAGTCAGTGTTATACAGCATACTATATAGATGCAGGCAATGGGGCAAATTTACTAAGATGGAGTTCTACTGAATTTCACATGGGATGTTGCTATGGGCAATCGATCAGAATCTACCGCAACCATCCAAAATGAGAAAGGCGTCACTGCCACCCAGGGTGAGACAGGCGCCACCAGCACCCCGGGAGAGACAGGCGCCAAAGCCATAGAGGCATGCACCCCCAGAAACATCAGGGATGAATGCACCTCCAGAAACATGAGAGAGGTATGCGCCCCCAACAACACCGGAGAGGCATGCGCCCCCAGCAACACCGGAGAGGCATGCGCCCCCAGCAACACCGGAGAGGCATGCGCCCCCAGCAACACCGGAGAGGCATGCACCCCAGCAACACCGGAGAGGCATGCGCCCCCAGCAACACCGGAGAGGCATGCGCCCCCAGCAACACCGGAGAGGCATGCGCCCCCAGCAACACCGGAGAGGCATGCGCCCCCAGCAACACCGGAGAGGCATGCGCCCCCAGCAACACCGGAGAGGCATGCTCCCCCAGCAACACCGGAGAGGCATGCGCCCCCAGCAACACCGGAGAGGCATGCACCCCAGCAACACCGGATAGGCATGCACCCCCAGCAACACCGGAAAGGCATGTGCCCCCTGCAAAATCGGAGAGGCATGCGCCCCCAACATATATCTATAGACATTGTAGGGGCTCTGCACACACTAAATTAACTGATATTAATAAATATATAGAGAGAGAGCATTGCAGTAACCACCATATCATACAGAGCTGTATCATTATGCAAGATTGGGGAGCAGTGATGGAGCAAAACAGAGTTCATATGGAAAGATTAGAAAAGATGGCCTTAACGGTAACTTGTGCAGCAGCAGCCCTAAAACGTCTGGCACCTCACCTTATTCACAACATAGTCATGCTGACACTGCAGGCCATGTTCAGGGAGATGCTTAGAGAGGCAGAGCCCTGTTGTGTATTCTGGGTCTGGAAACGGTGATTGTGGGGCCATAGGTGGGCGGCGCCTTTCTGATGTCATGCGGAGGGACATCAGGCGACGCAGAGGAGCCAGGAGGTCACGAGGTCGTAGTGAGTATACGGCACAGGGAGGGCTGTGTGAAATCCTTCCACTGTGCCGCCGGCATAGTCAGCATTCATCCACCAGTACTGTGGTCAGTGCCAGAGATTGTTGTGTTGAGCCAGAATTGGGCGGGGCCTAGGACGCTGCAGGAGAAGGAATTTGTTTCCTGTCTTCTACAGCAGAGAGCTCTTCGGATGCTGTGGGCTGCAGCTCCATCAGGCCCATTGTTGATCCGGCCCTGGCTACACTTGGTACACTATTATATTCTGCCTCTATGCTGACATGTATGGTGAAGTAATGACATGTATGGTGAAGTAAGAACAAGACAGTTTTTTTTTTTTTTTTAAATCATTAAAAACTACATCTCTCATGTCGACATTATGTCGCTGTAGACCTATTGCATGTCGACCTATTGACCCTGTCCAGTTTTTGACCCTCTCAACCTATAGCATGTTGGCCTTTTGGTTTACACCTATTGACTGTCTCTCTAGACCAGGCATTCCCAACCACGGTCCTCAAGGCACACCAACAGTGCAGGTTTTAGTGATATCCAGGCTTCAGCACAGATGGTTTAATCACAATCACTCAGGTACTAATTAAGTCACCTGTGCTCAAGCCTGGATATCTACAAAACCTGCACTGTTGGTGTGCCCTGAGGATCGTGCTTGGGAATGCCTGCTCTAGACACTGTAGACCTGGGGTAGCCAACCCTAGACCTCGAGAGCTACCAACAGTGCATGTTTTGCAGGTCTCCTCACAGAATCACAAGTGAGCTAATTAGCTCCACCTGTGGATCTTTTAATATGTGTCAGTGATTAATGAGTGCAACTGTTGGTAGCTCTCGAGGGCTAGGGTTGGCTACCACTGCTGTAGACACTATCAACCGAAACCTTGCTGCTGCATATACAGAATGTACAGGGCTCGGACTGACAGATATTATACTCTGCTTGCACATGGATAGCTGTATCAGTATTAGTACTTGTATTGCTGTATGTAACTTTAGTTTTATTATTGTAGTGTGGTGTAATGGCTAGTGATACTGCTCCTTGGGGGCCGATTGTGACCTGTTCTCACTGCCTTGAATCGCACAGTGGCCGATTATCGATATGCTGCGCATATGTGCATGCGCTACACTGTCCAGCGAGGAAATCCTGCTTTTTTATCCCCAAGCCATTTGGAAAGGTAATTAACAGGAAGTGGGTGTCTGTGAGTGGTATCCGGCCATTTCATGGGAGTGCCAAGAAAAACTATGGTGGTGTCCCGCTTGTGTCTGTTGGGGGCTCCTGAGGTCAATTGATCCACCTGGTATGGTCTTTATCACTGGAAGTTTTTATGGTGGGTATCCATAGAACCTGACTAGGTTTTTGAGGCTTTTTTGTGATGTCTCTGTCCACGTGGCATATGGCAGGGTCTCAAGCCAGTTGGAAAAGCAACCCAAATTGAGCAGGTGGTGGTGTCCAAGAAAGCTGTCTTCCAGAAAAGGGTGGAGAAGAAAAACCTCAGGCCAAGTCTTTGGAGCAAATATAGGAAGGTGGTCAAGATGGGCTGTCCATCCAATGTGCTAGCAAAGTCCAAATAATATAAGAATTGCGTTTCATCGTCTAGCTGACAACTTTTTGAAAGGAATACTGCTCGTGTCTGGTCAAGGTTTATATACCTAAATACAGGAAGTGCAAAGTGCAACA
Organism: Crinia signifera; assembly: GCF_055691185.1. Classification (NCBI taxonomy): domain Eukaryota; kingdom Metazoa; phylum Chordata; class Amphibia; order Anura; family Myobatrachidae; genus Crinia; species Crinia signifera. The sequence continues at coordinate 314,507,063 of NC_139217.1, forward strand.
CAATTGAATTACCCAATTGAGCAATCTAAAGGTAAAACATAGTTATGAATAGGAGGCAGACCTATTACATATATTCAATAATTTTTATACAGTCAATATATATAAACAATATACATTTCTTTGAACAAAGTGCATGTTTAATGTATTTCAGCATTTTATTGCTCCATTTCCAGTCGCTGGAACGCACGCCACGTTCCAGCTTTCGGTCTATGGAACACAAAGTGCTTGTGCCGGCATTCATCCATCTCTTTGCTCTGGTGTCTGGGCGGGCGGCCGGATTAGAAGTCTTTTTTCCAGCTGCTGAGCCGCGTCAATGCGCCGTCATTTCCGGTGGCTGGAATTCATGACACACCCAGGCTTCTGGGTAATGGAATGCATCCAAACTTTATGGATTGTCTGTCTATTTGTCAGTACTGACACAAGGGGAAAATAAGTGGGAGAAAACATGGAGAGTGTATGGGGAATCTACAACTTTACTTTAATGTTTCATAAGGCATTCATAGAGCAGTCACTTTGTCCTACAGAAGACAAATCAGTTGTTTTGCGCCATATCCAACACAATACCGAGAAAGAGAAATCTTTGCGTTGATTCTAAGTGGGAGTTTGGATAATTGAGAATCCAACTGTGTCAAAGGAGAATGGAATGTGTTGTCATTAAGGGGGTTATTCTGGTTATATGGGTGATATTTTTTTCTGTGCAGGGAAAATACTGCTTTATTTTTACACTGCAATATAGATATCAGTTTGAAGTAAAACCCCACCCTAACCCAAATCTAACTTTCTGTACAAGTAACATCTACCCCACCTGCAGAGCCAGTGGCGTAACTATAAATTTTGCTCCCCCCTGCCAAAAATAATTGGAGCGCCCCCCCCCCTCCCCCCCCCCCCCTCATCTGAGTGCCAACACAGGGAAATTTAACAAATTAAATAAAAAATGAAATATAGATATCTATACATTTGAAAAAATGACACCTGGGTTTTGTATAGTTAATGGGATATACACACACATTGTGACACACTTTGTGTGACACTCACCCCCTCTTAAACACCCGTTATGCTCCATGCTAGTGTGCTACAGGCTCCAGAGAGTCCACCCTGTAAGAAAAGTCTCAGAAGTCACGCTGGAAGTAAGGGACAGTCTGCAAACTACTTGCCGCTATACAAGTGTAATCAAGAGTGTATGAATACACTTGTAAAGTGGAAAATAGTTTACAGACTATCCCTTAATCCAGTGTGTGACTGTGACTGTGTGAGCTCTAGCAGACCTGAGAGGACCCGGGAGGACGGGACTGCATACAGAAGAAATAAATCAGTGCAGCTCCGTGACCCCAGTGCCCTCTCTTATCCTGCACAGCAGCAGAGAACTGAAGGCAAGTCAGGGAGAGCGCCCCGCAGACCCCCAGCTCCTCCAAGCCACTGCGGGGGTTGCTGTATGCTAGTTACGCCACTGTGCAGAGCACATGGTTTTGTCCATCTAAGAAGGAATTTGCCAGGAGTGAACCTAAGTCCTGAAGGAGATGATCCAGTCAAAGGAGTTATTCCTTGCAGATGCAGCAAGATCATCATTACTGCCCTGACCTTTGAAAACATCCTGGGTGCCGAAGACAGGTCGAAGGGCAAGGCAACTGTTAATGTTGTTGCTTCAATGTTAATCTCAGATACTGCTGGTGAGGAATATATAAATGTGTCTTTGACATCATGTGATACCAAGAAACTCATCCCTTTCCAACCCTGCAATGTCGGATCAAAGGGATTCCATCTAGTATTTTAGCAAGAAAGGTTTGAGATCCTTTAGTTGTAAGATATGTCTTATGGAGCCATTCAACATCAGCACCAAGAAAAAGGCTTGCTTGGAGCAGTCTGGAAAGCGCCCCATTTTAGAGCAATCCTTTTGCCTGGTGGACAAGTCTTTTTATCCTCTGGAAGTAGTTGCTGTTCCACAGAGTTTTCTGCTATCTGTAGAAAAGATGTCGACAACAGGCAACATGACACATGGAGGGGGGAATTTACTAAGATGTGTATTCTACTTCACATGTGATGTTGCTATGGGCAACCAATTAGAAGCTACTTATTTATTTAAAAAAATCGAAAATACTATTAGGCGCAACAATTGTAGCTAATTTTAAGGACTACCACAGCTGCTCCTATCAATGTCGATATTAGAATAACCAGATGGATAATAAGTGAAGTGTGCAATTTACGTACTGTGTCCGTAAACCTATAACCTTTTATTCCTAGCTACGTGCGAAGAAAGCGTAGCACAGCGTAGCGAACCTTGTCTGTGTATAAAAAACGCTATACTGATACCTATGAAGCAGTATCCTTTCGCAGTACTTAGTACTTAAATGTGAGTACAAATTTAAGGACAATTTCCTTATTACCTTTTATTGCTAAATGGGAATGAAATCCAAGACTCTGTATAAATGATGGAATTAGGGGATAAAGTCCCTGTACCATGTATTTCAGTCCCTAACGGACAACAGGGGGTTACAGAGAGATAGAATCAATATAACACAGTATACAGTTTGTTACCCGGTCCGAGCTCATTATATTCAGTCCAGAATACAGGAGAGGAGGAACAGTGAGAGCGAGTTTAGGTCGTGCTTGACCTCTTATAATGTCCAGGTAAAGGGGGCAGTGAGGGCCTCCATTGGTCAGAAGATCAGGTGTCGCTTCTCGTGGATTGGTGCAAGGGAATGCACTTCTGTGTCTTTGTCTTCAGGTGTCGTCATAGGGGTCGTAAATAAACACTGTAAACCAGCAAGATCTGGATCTTCTAGTTACACTGACCTCGTGGCAAAGTGACCATTAGTTATGGAATTGATCCATAACTGTGGGCCGTTAGGAGTTGCAAACTTTTAACAAGGACTGGAGCGCTGCACATGAGAGACGGAACATATAGATGCAAAATATGTACAGGAAAGATCGTGTGATACCAGTTAAACTATGTGCTGTGAATTAAAGCCAGTTTATCTATATTTTATTACTTGTGAGTGTGAGATATGAATTTATGTATATTAGTATGGCAGCACACTGGGTTTGCCTGATTACAAAACCTGGTTCCTATACGTTATTTGCGTAACTCTGCGAACCAAGAGGGCGGCCATACCACTCTAAAATGGCGTGTATGTAACTCGACTTTGACCCTCCCAAAAAAGATTACCTGGAACTCTTGGAAAGAAAAATCAAATAATTTGAGAGAGCTCACTGTTTTGATTATACCATTACATTTAACAAAATAATCTTAAAAATGTTTAATTCGATCAATTATTCACAATTAATAATATTAATAATAATATTATTAATTGTGAATAATTTAATATTATTAATTGTGAATAATTGATTACATGAAACATTTTTAAGATTATTTTAAGATTAAATGTAATGGTATAATATTGCTTTTTCTTATTTATTTAGCACCCTCTAGAACAGTGGTCGCCAACCCGTCGCTCGCGAGCTACTGGTAGCTCGCGGTAGCGATCCGGGTGGCTCGACCACTCTGCGCCCGCCTGCCCGTCCCTCCATCGCCCGCCGCCTTCCCCAATCCCCTGAGACAGACGCTAGAGGTAATATCACCTCTAGCGCCTGACAGCGCGCACAGCGCTAGGCGCTCCCGGCACTTCCGGGTAGCGCTGCAGCGCTATGCTCACTATCAGATGCTAGAGGTGATATTACCTCTAGCATCTGTCACCACCGCTCAGCCGCCCGTCATCTCTGCTTCCCGGGCACTACGCTTCCCCACAGCTACTCTGCTCCCCCCACAGGCTACGGTGCCCGGACACTCCGCTCCCCCGCAGCAAGAGGTTAAAACAGCCGCTGCCCAGACCTGCAGACAGGCATCAATGACAGCTGCAGGGCATCCTCCCTCTGTCACTGTAAGTGTGTGCACTTACTACATGTTTGGTGTCAAATGTTTAGTCTGTCTTCTATATATGTGTGTGTATGCATGTGCTGTGTGTGTATGCATGTGCTGTGTGTGTATGCATGTGCTGTGTGTGTATGCATGTGCTATGTGTGTGTGTGTGTGTGTGTATGTATGTATGTATGTATGTATGCATGCATGTGCTGTGTGTGTATGCATGTGCTGTGCTGTGTGTGTGTGTGTGTGTGGCACCATAAAAGTTAAATACGTTTTGAGGAGCATTTATTTTATGTTTTTAGAATTTAGATAATGAAAGGTGCAAGGTTGGTGAGGGGGACGGAAAGGTACAGGGGGGACAGAGAGGTGCAGGGGGGACAAAAAGGTGCAGGAGGTACAGAGAGGTGAAGGAGTAATGGGGGGACAGAGACTTGCAAGGGTTACTAGGGGATGGAGAGGTGATGGAGAAGTGCAGGGAGTAAAGAGAGGTGCAAAGGGGATGGGGGCTGAAGGGGTGCAGGGTGGACAGAGATGTGCAAGGGTGATGGGAGTACGGAGATGTGATGGGGCGACATAGTCGTGCCACCTCGACATGCGGCAATCTGATCAATACTGTATTGTTTTGAAAAATGTCTCTATGGTCCTTAGAGAAGTTTTTCAACACAATTAAGTATTAATTTGGTTACACCAGACTCCAGAGATATATATCCCCCATGCCCCCATAGCGGAAAAAATAGGGGACATGACCTCGCAGGAGTACCACGGTAGTAGGTCATGCCCCCTAATTTTGGGCAGATGTCCCTTCTCTAACTCCAGTGTTGGGAGGTATGTATGCAGCATATTGGACATTGCAGTGTGTGGCATATTGTGTCTGGGGCATTGTGGTGTGTGGCATAATGTGTCGGGCATTACACTGGGCGGCATAATGTGTAAAGGGCATTTTTCGTTTATTAGGCAGATTTTTTTTTTTTACTTTAGTAGCTCTTCAGGCGGATTATGTTGTCTCGAGTAGCTCACGCCCCAAAAAAGGTTGGAGACCACTGCTCCAGAAGATAGTAGACAGGATCTGCCCATAGCAACATCACATTTGAAGTAGAATACACATCTTAGGGGGGGTACACACCAGAACGATTAGGGCTCAATTCCATCAATCTGGATCCAATTCCGACCGATTGGATGCAGATTGTATGTAGATTGGGCATGTTTAAGTCCAATTCCGATCCGATTCCAATCCGATGCGCGTCCCCGCTGTCGTTTGGTCGTTTTACAGATCCTACCTGCTGCAGTGAGGATCTGTAAAAGATCCATTCAACTGGATACAGACTCAGATCGGATTGGGATCAGATTGGATGCAGATCGTTAGCAGATTGTTAGCAGATTGTGTGCTCCAACAGATCGTGCGAAAATCACACAATCTGCTAACAATCTACTAACAATCAGGATCTTTCTGGTGTGTACCTGGCCTTAGTAAACCTACCCCGGAATCTCTTATCAGGATCATCCTCTGTGAAACATCAGATTGCAGTACAGAGAGGAGAAATCTTTTCTTAGAAAACTGACACAGTGTAGAGAAGACTTTCAGGGACCAAAACCTTAGATAAACCAGTTACTGACCTAACCAATGCCTGGGCCCAGGGCAGGCTGGTTCAGAGTCAGAGCATTTAGGGCCAGATGTATCAAGCTTCAAAAGTGATAAAATGGAGAGTGATAAACAGCCAGCCAATCAGCTCCTACCTGCCATGCCACAGGCTGGGTTTGAAAAATGACAGGTAGGAGCTGATTGGCTGGTTGTTAATTACTCTCCAATTTATCACGTTTGAAGCTTGATACATCTGGCCCATAGACTGCCTAAGAGATTTTCTGTCCTTTCTAGAAAAGAGCTCTAGTGAGAGACTGCACATAACCATAGTAAGCTGAGATGCCCAGGGAGTCTTGGCTCTGTATAGAGTTCTGACTATCAGGAATACATGTCTTACAGAACAGGGAGTTATTAGATTGTCCCTGAGTAACTTTGCAGCACACTCTGAACAAGTGAGTGATTTTGCCCTTGAGCCCTTTCCAGCCATGGTGGAAAAACACTGAACAATACAACATAGGACAGTGACAGCTGTTAACAAGAAAGACAGGAGACACAGAAGAGAGGGGCAGAAAGGGAGGAATAACCACACTTTTTGCCCTAACCATGTTCTATAGCAGTGATAAAAATGCTAGGCCATACTTGACTACCCTCCTGGAATGACCGGGAGACTCCTAAAAATCGGGTCCCCCTCCCAAACACCTGGGAAGGCGGGCAAGTCTCCCGCATCCCCCAGCACCCCTTTCCCTGTTTCATTAAATGCCAGATTTCACGGTTCCGTGGCATGGGAGAGGGGATAAAATAACAGAATTGCATCATTTTGCTTCATTTTAGCCCCTCCCCAATCTCCCGGAGAGGAGAAAAAAGTAGGCAAGTATGTGCTAGGCCCAATAACTGAAAGTGAAAGTAACATGGCAAACATGTGCTCCAAACTCTGCTGGCAAACTATAAACCTCGGTATTTACCACTATGGTGCTGCATCCATCCCCAGCAGCGGTAGCGGTCTACAACACCATCAGCCTGTAACATGTGCTGCTGAAGAAAATGGGCGCCTGAGTCTCTTGAGTACTGCCAGGGCTGCTGGGAGCCAGGAAGTTGTCTAGCAAGCTATCTCCGCCCCCCGTCCACCCGCAATGGCACAGCTTCTTAAAGAGCGTGCTGCAGATCGCTGAAGGAATCCAATGACTGGCCTCCTGCTAGTCGGGGACCAGGCACTGTACTCACAAGCTGCTTGTGTTGGCTGGATGCAGTCAGGTGAGGGGTCTGTGATGCATGCCACGAGGCAGCATCCGGGTACCCCAAGATGATGGTTGGAGACCCCTGTGCAAACCGCAGTGGCGGAGGGGTCTGCCCGGCAACTCCTCTTGCTGATAGCAGATCCCTAACTAATAACAAACACCTCTCTGGAGGATTCCAGAAAAAAAAGTATATCTTAGACTGGCTTGTAAGAGGGGTATAGATAGGAAGCAGCAGTCACGCTGATTAAAATTCTCAAAGTGCCAGCTCCAAGCAACTACCAATGAAATAGAAAATAACTACTACTGGATTAAAGAGTACTACCACATACTACTGGATGAAAGAGAAACATGAATTAGAATATGCTAGAGATGGTTGAATATCATGTTTAACAAAGATATAAGAGCCAAAGAGTGGTATTAGTCCAGAGGTTCTAAGGGTGGTATGCACTAACATCCACCGCCACACATCACCGGCATTCACATTGTTACAAATCGCATATGCACTAACATATGCGATTATTAATGCAAAGGACAGCTCTTGCGTTAAAAGCTGTCCTTTACGTTGTGGCCGGCGATGTGTAGTGGGGGTTGTGAAGTGGAGCCCATAAGCTTAAATGGGGTTACGCCATCTAGAACTGGCGTAACCTCCAGCGGCGACGCCCCGGCAGTGGGGTTTTGCTGCATATGAAAATGCAGTAAAAACCCTGAAAACTGGATTTTCAATAGCTTCTATGTTGGTTTCCAACTGATATTCATTCACTGAGCTCCATTGTTGGATGTATTAGCTGCATGCAACATTCACTTCTCAGAGAGCCCCTGAGCTTCACATGTTTATCTGACTTGACCATCTTGCTGTATCTAAGTAAAGCAACCAGTCAAGATGGAGCTCAACAACCATACAGCCAAGGGGCTTTCACATTTCTACCATCTCCCAGAATACAAGCATAGCCAAAATCAATCACTTTAACCCTAAATGGGCATTTGACATAATACAGTACACCAGCATATTCTCTAAATTCAGGTCTGGAAAGAGGTTTCAGAACTTGAGTAGTGATTATCCATATAGGTCTCTCAGTAATTGGCCTATATACAGTCTCCTTCTGGCTGAAGCTCCAAATCATCCATAAAGGTTTTATGTACATCATATTTATTTATTTATTTATTGTTTCTTACTGTATATAGTGCAGCAGATTCCGTTGCGCTTTACAATTGTAAACAGAGATAAAACAAACTGGGTAACAACAGACAGACTTGGAGGTAGGAGGGACCTGCTGCAAGCTTACAATCTATAGGGACATAGGAGGGAAACACAAGGACAGGCACCAGTAATAACATAGATTGCAGGTCCAGAAGGGAAGCTATATAATACATAAGTGCCTCAGAGGGTTATGCGTATGGAACTTAAAGATGATAGGCTTGCCTGAAGAGTTGAGTTTTCAGGGAAAGCTTGAAAGTTCCTAAACTTAAAGCTCATAAAAGTATTTCTGAATTTTATAAAATTTAGATACATCGGTCAACATTCTTAATCGTATTCAGCATCTTGATCTCATTTTGATGTTTACAAGTTTTCAAGTTCCTTTCGTACAAGCTTTACCAATTCTGTGAATGTCCCTTTACCCATGACCTTATTAATGTCATAGCAGTAATGAAGTGACTTCAGTTATGTCAAGTCTCAAACTGATAACACTGAACAACGTAACAGACTTACAGTAGCTCTACCTCGAAGTGCAGGATCATGTGGTGAACTGGAACAAACAGGCCAGTAAACCCTTTACCTTGCACTCTGGGAAGATCGCCGGCTTCCCTTCTTCGTCTCTTCTTCTTGGAAATAGGACAAGAACCAGACGAAGGAAACAGTGCAACAGAATTTATTCATGATTAAATAGGATACTTGAGGTCGGGTAGCAGGCAGGGCTACCTATGGCATAGATTACACTGAAAGGGGTGCACCGTAAAACAATAAGGCCACAATAGTAAAATAAGGCACAATTGAATATGTGAGTATCGACTTATTCTAAAACACACCAAACTCTCTCTATCGTAACCAATGGCACAATTCAATGGTAAGACAGACCTGTGCACAGGGATTTAGAGTTCGCTGGAGGAATCTTGTAGTCACTACGCAGTGCTTGTGCAACTTAGAATAACAGTCCTCCTCGGTAGAAAAGGGCAAACGTTTGGTGGGGCAATGTCCCAAATAAAGGAGAAAGGGCGATGATGTCCTTTGTAGAACAGATAAGGTAGTTGCAGTTTCTAGTTTATGCCAAAAGGAGGCGCTGTTGGACTGCTGATGGGTGGTGGCAAGGTCTCTGTCACACCACTGACTGTCCCTGGGCCTACTATGGGTCACTGTAGGGTGAGTCTCTCCTACTTGGTATTGGGGTCTTGAGGGAGGAAGACAAGCCCCTTTTCACTGGGGGTCAGTGTCTCTAAATGTGTAGCCTGTAGCCTTGTCCCTGTGGGGTTAACTGAGTCCCTGTGGCTGTTGGCCCAACTCTTGTTAGCAGGTCTCACCCAGGTCAGCCCTGTCTTCTGTGTGTCTCCCTCTCTGTGCCCCTTCACTTGGCTATCTGTAACAATGCTAGGCGCACGTGGTGTGCTGTGCGGCTCACCCTGGGGTCTGGTGGGGCAGGTGACCTTGGGGTCTGGTGGGGCAGAACTTACTTTCCTGGGGCACCGCTGGGCTCCCTTGACGGCAGCTGTGTCTCTGCTCCATCCCGCTGGCTCTCTTTTCTCCCACTGCAACTTGCTGTCAATCTTCCAGCAGCGACCCGGCGCTCCTCTCCAACTGGGGCTCGTGTTGCAGGCTGCCATAGGGGTGTGCACGCTTCCGACTTGCGCCACCCGCATCTCTCCGTCTGACCACAGCAGCCGGGTGCGGGGTAGTGTGATGGCAGCTCCGGTCTTCTCACATGCTGCCTCCTCCGCTGGTCATGCTAGCCAGGTCTCTGCGGCTGAACATCAGGGCACTGCTGCACTCAGTCTCTCTCCTCTCCAGATTCGCTCATGTCCCGGCTGTCAATCACCATTCTGATATTGGTGGTCACGGCTGTGGCTGTGCAATGCGCCGCTGTGCACCCAGTCTCTCTCTCAGTCGGCTCTCTCAAGCACATCCTCTGCTTACTCCTTACTTCTCTGGTGTGCAGACAACAATTCCTCCTCCTCCTCTTTGCGCCCTTCTGGTAAGCTGGATAATTAACCCCTTCGGGTCCTGCTGTTTGTCGGCTCCATGATGTTATGGTTGCTTAGCAACCGTTCTGGCACTGTTCTCCTGCGGGGCACTGCAAGGCTGGTGTTCTGAGGAAACGGGGTACCCCCAGGCTGGGTAGATAAAGGAGGCACCCCCAATTCTGGGGTGTCACAATCACAGGTAATCTGAGCATCTTTAGAACCGGACAAGTTGACTCAAGCCATTGGTTTCTCTTAATGGCTTTGTGAAATAAATTGAATTTAGCCATGATTCACAAGTACCCCAACCTATGGTGGCAGGCTGTGTTTTCCTTAAATCAGATATTTCTCTTTCTGACATATGAACTGGGAATTTCCCTGCACAGACCTGGGTATTTCACCTCTGAAAAATCCCAGTTTTTAGCTTGCACCTGTAAAATTCTCAGGTCATCCCCTTCAAAAACCTGGTCTCCCTGACATTTTAAAAAGGAGGGCTCCCTGGCTGCTATTGTACATCCACATACATGTCCAGTGGTGGCTTCTGCCTTTAGACTTTTGAGTGCTATTTCACACACTCCGGCTCCTGCTGGATGGCGAGATCCTGCACGGCCAGGAAGCCGTGCCGCACTTAGAAGTTTAGAATGGAGGGGATGGCCACATCCTGGCAGCTGTCCCTTCCAGTGGTGGGATCCGGCTGTAACCGGACGGCCGGGCCGTGGCCGTCCTGTGTGAATGGACACAATAGTGTCCATTGACAACTACTGTGCATGGCACGGCTTTTGGCTGTGCGGGTTTTCGCCGCCCGGCAGGAGCTGGAGTGTGTGAAATAGCCTTTAGGGGGACTGCAATTTCCTGTGTACTGCTCATTGCAAACAGTCATTAATTATTTGCAGGTTATTAGTTTGATTTGCGCTGTGCTAGTGTTTGTGTGCATTTACTGTAAATAAATGATGTACTATTATTAAAAAATAAATAAACTTCCATGCACCTCTCTGGTGCAATGCATACCTTCCTTCAGCTGCATCACACGTGCCTGCTCACTGCAGAGGAATTGCTTCTGGGCTGCACAGACAGCAGCCCATGGAAGCACTGTAGCTCAGGAGATTTGCACAAAATGGCTTCCTGTTTGAAGCTATTGCTGTCATCGCTCCATGTACTGGCAGCCTAAAGGGGGAGGAGTTTCCATCTCTGTGTATAATGAGCAGTAGGAGCTTCCAATAGGAATCTACTACATGCTGACCTCCTCCCCACAGGGTTGGGCTGTTGCTGTGTCTGCCCTGCTGCTCCATGGAGCCTGGTGAGAGGAGGTTACCAGCGTGTCAGAGACACAGACAGCGGGGGAAGCACCGGAGCTCTGGTGCTGTCTGTCTGTGTCTCTGGTGTTGTGATTTTAACTGGAGGGGCTGCAGTCCTGCAGCCCTAGAGCAGGAGCCGCCACTGTACATGTCATATTCACCCCCCACACTCATATACACACGTCACACACTAAGGATGGACAGCGGAAGCACAAATATTGGTTGGGCATCCGGCATCTAATCTTTTGATGCGATGGCCAGTGACCATCGCATCAAAAGCATTCAATAGAAAAAAGTATTCATATGATTGAAAAAAGTATTCATATGGTTTGCACATGGGCAAAAAAGCCATATTTTGCGTATGTGCAAACATTTTCAGAATAGTTGGCTGGAGGCAAAAGAAGCACCGCTGAATGGCCACAAGGGGCAGGACCATTGTAAGACCACCAAATCTTTACCATTCATTGATGGCAAATGTCCATCCTTAGCACAGATATACACGTCATCCACCAGCCTGTCTATGCAAAACATCCATTCGCATGCGTGTGGTGAGATTGGTCACGCGTGGGGGGGGGGGGGGAGCCATTTGTGCAGGCAGCATTAAAAAGATACACAAAGCTGCGAATTTAACAGCTCTGTGTGTCAACTAGAATAAGGCCCTTAGTGAGACCTCATGCATACACGCCACACCCACGCAGTCCCATTCCTAGGATTTAACAGCTATGACAGAGGTTGCTTACTGGTGGAGGGGTGAGATACTGAAACACCGGTCCAGTAACTCTCTTAAAAACACTGGATTACTGCACAGTGCACTAAGCACCTGCACGGGGAAGAAATACAGGCAATGTTTCTTTATAATTACAATCAGGGATTAAAGTGAGGGGGAACAGGGTGGAACTGAGTTCCACCACCTCTAATGGTGAGCTGGAACATTTTAACCTCCACATTGGCCCTACACAATAATTTGCACAGAAAAGCATTCTAGTTTGCAGGGGGAGGCCAAACACCCTACCACTGGCCCTGTCTCTGCCTAATGGGGGGAGGGGGTGTAATTAGGTGGCATAGAGAAATGAGTTCCCCCACTTCTGCATGACCACCTTATGCCCTGATTACGATGCTGCCAGCATACTGTGCATGAGCGACGGTGACGTAGGGATGGCCATCGACCATCAATGATTCAAAATCATCAATGGCTCATGCATTTGCCATCGATGGGGGAGAACCAGATGTTTTTTTTTTTTTCAAAGTGCAAGTCGGGACACTGAGCATAGCTCCGCCCCTGACAACCACAAAGCCCCACCCCCATGTTTTGATTGGCCCACAGGCCAATCAATCAAACACAATGGATGACCATCGATATGTAAAAATATCGACGGTCATCCATTGCATTGTTTAGCACTATCGATGGCCAGTTGCAGAATTGCCATCGATGGCAACCATCAATGGCAATGGCCATCCCTACACGGCTGGCTGGCGGCTGCGGCCTGTCATGTGACCTGGTCCTGGCGTCAGGGCTATTTCACACGCTCCGGCTCCTGCCGGGCGGTGAAACCCCGCAGGGCCAGGAAGCCTTGCCGCACACAGAAGTGAATAATGGACACGATTGTGTCCACACAGGACGGCCACGGCCCGGCTGCCATCGCATACCTCCCAACATGACCCTTTCCAGGAGGGACACAATGTTCTTCTCCTGGAGTTTTTTCTTAATGCATGACTACCTTCATCTGCGTTGAACAGTTTAATTGATAAGAAAGGTGCTTGAACACAGGTGATGGCAATCATGCATTAAGAGGGAAGTGCAGGAGCAGAGCAATGTGTCCCTCCTGGAGAGGGTCATGTTGAGAGGTATGCAACCGGCTGTCACCACTGGAAGGCTGGTTTCACACACTCCGGCTGCTGCCGGACGGTGAAATCCCGCACGGCCAGGGAGCCGTGCCGCACTCAGCAGATTACAATGGTGGGGATGGCCACAGCCCGGCAGCCGTCCCTTCCAGTGATGGGATCCGGCTGCAGCCGTGCGGCCGGGCCGTGGCCGTCCCGTGTGAATGGACACAATAGTGTCCATTCACAACTAATGTGTGCGGCACGGCTCCCTGGCGGTGCGGGATTTCACCGTCCGGCAGCAGCCGGAGTGTGTGAAACCAGCCGAAGGGACAGCTGCCGGGCTGTGGCCATCCCAACCATTCTAATCTAAACTTCTTTGTGCAGCACGGCTTCCTGGCCATGCAGGGTTTCGCCACCCGGCAGGAGCCGGAGCGTGTGCAACAGCCCTCAGGGTAAGGCTAGTTTCACACACTCCGGTTTTGTCCGGACGGCAAAAAGCCGGACACATTTTGTCCGGCTTTTTGCCTGACAGTTGTCTCTTTCACATGCACCGGCTCAGTGAGCCGGTGCTATGTAAATTTGAGGGTAAAAACTGAAGTGACGTCAGTTTGGGGGCGGTGGAGAGCTAAAACCGGACACCAAATGACCGGTGTGTGTGAAAGGCCCCCATCGCCCTCAGCACACACTGACCTGTGAGGACGGGACGGCACCCGGACACTGCAGTGGAAAGATCCGGCTGCTACCCGGTAGCCGTGCCGTGGCCGTCCTGTGTGAATGGACACATAGCTGTCCATTACACACTGCAGGGACGGCACGGCTTTTAAGCCATGCAGGATTTCACCGTCCGGCAGGAGCCGGACAGTGTGAAACCAACACACTGGCACGTGAACCGCATCCATTCCTGCTGCACAGCAGACGCATGACAGCCTCGCGAGAAGACAAATTCTCGCGGTGTGTGTGACACTGCCGGCATCATGCCTGACACTGCGTGTGTATCTGCGACTAACTGTGTGTGTCCGTCACGTCCGTGTCTCTGTGGCACGCCCCTCACGTCATCACGTTATCCCCTGTGCTACGTGAGGTGGACTGAGATCGCTGCTGTGTGTGTGTGAGCCGGCGGCGGAGATATAGGTGAGCGGACAGCACCAGGGCTGTGGGGTGAGGATTGCAGGGCAGAGGTGGCTGAAGTGTGGGCACGGCTCATACATAGGGCGCGTCCAGCACTCACACCTGTGCCCGCAGTGTATCGTACAGCCCAGAACACGTTACTCTGTGTGTGCGGTTACAGTAGAACCCCCTGTGTATGGTGTATGCAGATGGCAGGAGAGTAGCGCCTTGTTACATGTTACAGGGTCACTATGATGAACCCTGAGTCGTGTATATGATGTGCACAGCAGCTACATGATATGTGTCACAGATCACTACACTCACACACACACACAACCACTAGCTGAGTGTGTGTATGTTGTGTTGCCATAATGTCAACATGAGAATGTCGACAGTCCATTTCTACAGGATCACTACACCTAATATAAGTATTGTAACCATGCTGAATGTGGTCTTGGCGTTATCAATAAGGTGCAAGTTCTCATGAGCAACTCACCCTGTCAGTTTAATTTGTGTTCGCTTTTCCAGATTAAACTTTCATATATAATCCTTTTTTGTGCTCATACTCTTCACAAAATAGTATTAATAACAATTAATAAAAAAAGAGTGCAAAGTGTCATTCATTTGAGATTATCAGTACTTTCTGTATGGCTGCCAACAGCCTTCTGTATGGCCCTACTGTCTAATACCTCTTTTACACCAAATTCCCTGGTCGGACTCTGGTCTTTGAACACGGGAGTTTCCAGGGTTCGACCCAGCTTCATATCCCATTTACACAGCACTGTGACCCAGGTCGAACCCAGGTCTGCGCCATTTACACTGAACCTGCTTTTCCCTATGGATGAAATGAAAAATGTCAATTTTAGGACTGATAAACTGCCGCCAACCTGCCCTCAATGATGTAAAATAAAAATTAAAAGACCTGACAAGTTAGCATTGAAAAATGTTGGTTTGTTTATTTTCTAAATACTTAAAAAAAAAAAGTTATATTCAGTGCTCAAGGACACGTAGCGGTAAAAAAAGTTTAGCATCACCCATGTGGTCTTCCCATCCCCCCAAAAAAGGACATAAATTATACTGCATCCAATTATGATTTATGTGTGCACTGCCCGTAACCTTCCTGGCTGCTGTCTTTTGCCACTGCAGCGCACTGTGGAACTCATTGTGCTGATTTACGTAAAGGTGTCTAGCGCTTCTGGTATCCTTTCAGCACTACCTGGGTTGGGACAATTTATACCCCTTTCACATGTGAACGCGCATCAACCTGGGATTTAGCTCCGCGTGAAAGGGTCTTGGACGAATATCCCGTGTTCAGCATTCCAGGATTTCTACCCAGGTCCTGACCTGGGTAGAACCCGGAATCGACACGGGATGTGGTCAGTGTTAACGGGTATTCCGGGTCAGCATGACCCAGATCCCATTCACTGCAGTGAAAATGCGCCGCTGGGAGGTGCTGACACCTCCCAGCGCCGCCCCGGCCAAGCCTCCAGATGACGCCACCCGCCCGACTTCATTCCGGGTCGAGTGGCCATTGTGAAAGGCTACATTCCCGGGTAGTGTCCCGGGATGCATCCGGGAACACATTCCCGGGTATGACCCGGGTCTGCGAATGTGAAAGGGGTATTACACCACCCACAACCCAGGTCGAACCAGTGTTCAACCCTGGTCAGGACCTGGGTAGAAAACCAGTGTTACTTGACCCCTTTTACACCAACGCTGACCTGGGTCTAACCTGGGTTTTTGCCATGGTGTAAAAGGGGTATTAGTTACCACTTATTAATGCAGTTCTCCAAAGTTGCATATTGTAGAAAAATTGCTCAAACTGTCTGAGTACCACATACTGGCATTTTTAATAAAATCTCACAGTTATCTGGTGCATGCATATATGCAATGTATGCAGATGTCCCAAAACAAACTCACTTTCGCAAGTTCGCACCTAATTGAAATGAATCCTATCAATGTCGAGAGTGTTAATTGCGCACTAGCAAGTGTATCTGTCACAGTTCTCCTGATGAGCTGGATTGGCCAGATATATTGTGAGGTTATCCAAGGATCCCTGTTAAAACATAGGTAGTGAAAATGGACTGTTTCTGCTAATTTTCCCAATGTTTCTTGCTTTTTTTCCCGTGATCGTGCTTTTCGAATGGATTGTGTGATTTAAAAAAAAAAATCAAAATGTTTGTCACACAGGTTCAGTAAAATCCAGGGTTGCCGACTTTTAAAAAAACTTTCAGCAGGAGTTCGGGGGCGGGGCTTAAATGTGACATCATTAAGCCCCGCCCCACAAAGGAAAGTTACTAATTTTGTCTATCTCCGTGGGGGGTGGGGCTAAATTACGCGATTATTACACTTTAGTCCCGCCCCCTCCCCGGAGATCTGCAGAGTTAAGGTAATTTAAACGCCGCAATCAGGGGGGCGGGGGGTCCCCCAGAATCCGGGAGGGTTGGCCACCTTTCTGTGGGGCCGGGAGGGTGACCCGATTTTCGGGACCCTCCTGGCCATTCCGGGAGGGTAGGCAACCCTGGTAAATTCTGCATGTTTTCGCCCAATGCACAACCTTTTTTCTTCTTCTGAAAACTGGGCTGCTTTTCAGTGATCTTGCTTTGCTTGCAAACAAAATCCCCGCTAAGCTGCAGCACACGCCAGGTAATAGGGGCTAATACTCCCTGAGTGAGCCTTTTACCCGCTATCAGCAATCATTGGTAATACAGTATATCGGCCATAGTGTTTACTATGTAGCAGGCTATAGTATATCATTCTATTCCCCCTATTCATGATGGATCCTTACATTATGCTGTAACGCTGATAGTGTGTGAACAGGTATTTATTTTACTTCTTGCTGGCCATTCAGTGACTATTGCCCAGAAACTGAATGAATAAACCTAATTCGGGGATATTGCATAATGCCTAAACCCTATTTTTTATTTCGACAGGCAAGTGGGTTGTTGTCACATACATGTAAAACCGGCATGTCCAAACTATGGCCCTCCAGCTCTTGTGAAACTACAAGTCATGCCTTGCCACAGTTTTGCTATTCGGGAATGCTAAATCTATGGTAAGGCATGCTGGGATATGTAGTTTCACAAAAGTTGGAGGACCACAGTCTGGACATACCTGATGTAAATGCTTCAGTAAGGCTCTGGGTGAAGTCTGCTTCTGTATGCTGCCTGTCGTTGCTTCTTTTTACAGACAGTCTCCGTTATTTACCATGACAACAACATGAGTTCATAAGAGCACTGACTAAATTTATTTTTTGTCTATATATTTTCTCAGTGACCGGTGTCATGGTGATGAAAGCTTCCATGGAAGATGATGATTCAGGATGGGAACTTTCCATGCAGGACAAAATGGGGAAAAACAGTGCCAATTGGATAGATATAACTCAGGAATTCAGAGATGCTTGTAGTGGTAATTATCTATATATTTATGTGATGTACTGTTTATCCAAACAAGGGCATACCATTGAGTATGAAAAACAAACATGACAAAAATAAGGAAGGCAAGGTGGGATAGATAAGACTTCTCTGATAAGCGTTTAGGTGTATTGCAACATAGAGGTGCATATTATTTGGTCACTAAGCACATTAAGCAGTGGTATCCTCTATATATATATGTCTAATGACCATGAGTCTCTTAAACACTATATTTTTCTCACACTTTCACAAACAGAGAAGGTAGCAGACTAGCTTTCAAAGCTTTTGCTTCAAGTGGGCTTACTAGTATACAATGGCTGGTGCACGCGTATTACTTTACATGTATTCCGTGGGGCTCGCTGTGCTCGCCACGCTTTGGGCTCGGGGGCTCGCTGCGCTCGCCACACTATATAAAATCAACTCCACGCCAACGTGGATAATAGGTGTATGAAAAGGTCGGAGGACGCGTACCGCCGCCCCTCGTGGGCTCGCTGCGCTCGCCACGCTTCGGGTTGGCGTTGATAGTGGGGGTGCTTTTAACATTGTAAGCACCCATTACGGTGCTTATACAATTAATTATCTTATAGGGTGCACATGTAACATTGAAAATACACATTAGGGTGCTTATACAATTTTAAATCGTATACCATTGTATATGGCATACAATGGCATACAATGCGATGGTATATAATTTAAAATTGTGTAACATCGGCTGCCATCGCATAACATTGCATCGCATACCATCGTATGCCTTATGGTATGCAATGCGATGGGCGCCGTGCTAGGAAACAAGTACCGTTATTTGTTATTACATCCAGTTCTATGGCTGGGTACACACCTAAAGATTTATCTCTCCAATCCGTCTGGTGGGAACAAAAATCTGGAAATGTATATGAGCAAATTACAATCAACTTTTGCTCTCAAATGCTTGAAGACAGTCAAAAACAATTCCTTGGATAAATGTAGTAAATTTAATTATTTTAACCAATTTGTATGATCAACAATTGTCTGTTTTCCAATGTTTGGTAGCAATTTTTTTTACTGTCATTTGAAACATAGAAACATAGAATTTGACGGCAGACCACTTGGTCCATCTAGTCTGCCCCTTTTTTAAACATGTTACCATGTTATATTCTTATTTTTTTGTAAGGATATCAATATGCCTATCCCAAGCATGTTTACATTTCTCTACTGAATTTGCTACTGAATTCTACTGAACCACCGCTGATGGGAGGCTATTCCACTTATCCACTACCCTTTCTGTGAAGTAATTCTTCCTCAAATTTCCCCTGAATCTTTCTCCCTCTAGTTTTAGTGCATGTCCTCATGTTCTGTTGCTCCTCTTGCTATGAAGAATATCTCCCACCTGTACCTTGTTAAAGCCCTTGATATATTTGAAAGTTTCTATCATGTCCCCCCTTTCCCTTCTCTGCTCTAAACTATACATATTAAGATCTTTAGTCTTTCCGGGCAAGTTTTATGATGTAGGCCATGCACCACTGTAGTTGTCCTTTGTACAGTCTCTAATGTATTTATATCCTTCTGGAGATATGGCCTCCAGAACTGAACACAGTACTCTAGATGAGGTCTTACCAGTGACCTATACAGTGGCATTATTACTTCTTTCTTTCTACTTCAGATTCCTCTCCCTATGCAACCAAGCATCTGACTTGCCTTTTTCATTGCTTTGTTACATTGCATACCTGCCTTTTAGTCCCCTGAAATAGTGACACCTAGTTCCCTCTCTTCCTTAGTAGTTTCCATTATAGTGCCATGTATACTACTATGTAGTCTTTGGATTTTTGAGACCCAAGTGTATGATTTTGCATTTTTTTGGCATTAAGCTGTAGTTGCAATGCTATTAACCATTCCTCTAATCTACCTAGATCATCAATCATTTGTTTTACCCCTCCTGGTGTGTCTACTCTGTTGCATACCTTTGTGTCATCTGCAAAAAGGCACATTTTACCCTCAAGTCCATTTGAAATATCACCAATAAACATATTAAAAAGCACTGGTTCAAGTACAGATCCCTGGGGTACTCCACTTGTAAAGATAGGAGGGGTGAGATGACTGCGCCACAAACCAATGAAATTGTAAGTTAGCTGCTGGGTGTGTGGGTACACTACCAATACCCAAAGTAGTAAGGAATAGACAAATGGGGATGTACACCCTGCGCTTTACCAACAATTTTCAAAAAAAGTGTACATACACAATGGTTAAGATAAAAATGGAAGTAACTTTTATTATACCAGGTTTAACAATATATAAAAAAAAAAAAAAAAAAATATAAAAAAAGGGGGTCAGTTTAAACGGCAATGTATACGTTTAAAAAATACACTATATAGTGCTAAATAAAAATAAAAATATTGGTATTAAAATTAATTCTACTGACTGCTATTACCGGTAAACACACACAAAAGGACAGGGGGTCACAGGACAAACATATAAAGTCCTGGTGCACTGGCCAATTGGATGTAAGATAATAGTTTTGTTCACAGTCTTGTACGCTTGTTAGAGCGGTTTGGAGATAGATACCTGTTCCCAGGGTACAAGGGGTCTGCCGGCAGACTTACCCGTCAATGCCGTGTAGCGCAATCGGCATAGGCGGGATCTCCACATGCATCAACTAGTTTCGCCGAACTGGCTTCTTCAGGATGGTGTGTGTCCACTTGTAACCTTTCCCTCCTTTGACTGTACTCCGTTTACTACAACTCTGTTTTCTGTCCTGCAACCAAAATCTTATCCATTCAACCATCTTAGAATCCAATCCCGAACTTTAAAGTTTATTTAACGGTCTGCAATGTGGGACAGTGTCAAAAGCCTTAATAAAATCTAGATAAGCTACATCTACAGCCCAACCTTGATCTATTAGTTTAGTCACCCAGTCAAAAAAGTAAGATTTATTTCAGATAATCTTCCCCCAGTAAATACATGCTGTTTTGGATCCTGTAAATTGTTTAATTTGAGATATTGTACAACTCTTTGTTTTTACAGTGTTTCTATCAATTTCCCTACTACTGATGTAAGGCTCACTGGTTGATAGTTGCTTTCCTCTTCCTTGCTTCCCCTTTTGTGTAGTGGGACTACATTTGCTTTTTTTTCCAGTCCTCTGGGATTATTCCAGTAGCCAGTGTCTGGTTGAATAATTCTGTTAGTGGTTTTACCAGCTCCCCTTTAAACTCTTTTAGTATCCTTGGATGTATACCATTTGGCCCCATTGATTTATTCACTTTCAGTTTTGAGAGTTCTGTTAAGACTTTCTCTGCTGTAAATGTATTTGTTTTTCCCTGATTTTCCAGACTATACATGCAACTTTACTGTGGCCCCTTCCCCTCTCTTTCAGCAGTGAATACTGAGCAGAAATAATTGTTAATATGATCTGCTATTACATTGTCCCCCTCAAGAAGACTTCCTACTTAGTCTTATTAGACTATACATGCAACTTTACTGTGGCCCCTTCCCCTCTCTTTCAGCAGTGAATACTGAGCAGAAATAATTGTTAATATGATCTGCTATTACATTGTCCCCCTCAAGAAGACTTCCTACTTAGTCTTATTAGTCTTATTAGACTTCACTACTTAGTCTTATTTCTCCCCCTGCGGTCCGGAGATTAGGCGTCCCCCATTAATGTAAACGGGAGCCGTTTACATGCCCTCTACCCAGGTCCTGCCACTGTTCAACCCAGGTCAGGACCTAGAACTGGTTGACCGATTTACAATGCCGCTGACCCGTGTTTTTGAAGCAGAGTAAAAGGGGTAGCAGATTTCCTGTTGTCTATCTGTTTGTTAATATTTTTAAGTTTGAACATTTTTTTTTTTATCAAGGTATTTTACATTAAAACAATGCACACTTAATTCTCATGTATAGATGTATAAACCCAAGAAATTACTTTCCTCTACCTCCCCATGGCAGCATACTTCTGGGTTTCCGCCCCCTTGGGTAGATATCTGAAAGGAACAAAAAAGACACTGCCCCCTATATAAGGACCGACCCCCTAGGCTCTGTGTCTTTTTTTCCTTTCAGGGTAGATGGTTGGCTTACCCTGTGCAGTAAGGGCCGGTGCCTCTGTCCAGTGCAGCTGAGAACTTGGCATGTCGGTTTTTGGGACCCCCGCCGCCGAGAGCGGAATGGGACGTCCGTCTGCTGTGGGACCCAGTGCGGCTAGGGTAAGATGTGTACCCGGGAAAAAGGTCCAGCGGCTGGGCAGTGAGTCCCAGACACAAGCAGGGAGCTGAAGCCGGAACGCGCATAGCGCGGGGCGCGTGTGGCGTCTGAAGTCATTGGACGGCACCGGGCGCGTCATTGGGCGCCGGGCGCGTCATCAGGCGTCACCCGGAAATGAGCAAGGCGGCGTCTGACGTCACGGAGGAGCGCAATGCCGGGCACAAGGTTCTTAAACCAGTCTGCAAACCCTGGAGGTTGCTGCAGACATCTCCTTCACACCAGCAGACAAGGTAAGGCCCTATGGAAGCAGCGGCGCTGCTAGGGCTATGGAAATTACATGGTCTTGTTGAGCTCATAGAGTTTTGTTTATTAACAGAGATCAGCATATTGTTTACAATTGGTAATATGGAGGAAGAGAGGAAGCAGCCTGCAGAAGCAGGGTAAGCCAGGAAAAGATTATAGTGTTGGTATTGGGCTGCTTATGGTTGGAGCAGGTTTTTTCTTTAGTGATGTGGATATTTTTTGACTTGCATAGGTCAGAACCCAGTAAGGAGAAAACTGAGGTGAAGGCCAAATTTAAAAGGATGCATACAGCAAAATGTGCTTTGTGCAAAAAGAACCTGCCAGAAAAATCTTCAGGTTCTACTTGTAACAGGTGTAAAGGGTCCCAGCAGATGGGATTACCCCAGATGACAGAGTTGGTCTCATTATTAAAAACAGCATTGGCAGATACATTCATGACTAAAGAAGATTTTGCTAAAGCCCCTACTCAAAGGAGCAGGGCTGTACTCTCCAAATCAGATGACTCAGAGGCAGGTCCTGCAGTTAGAGTGGAGGAGGAGCCAGAAGAGGGAGAAGTGTTTCAAGAAAAAGATGAAATAGACATCAACCCAGATCTGCTGGAAAATTTATTGGGTCTTATTAATAAATCCCTTAATGAAGATACCCAGGAAGAAGGGAAACTTCAAGATTTGCTGTTTAAGGATAAAAAGAAAAAAGTGAAGCACTTTCCATTATCAAAAACTTTGAAAGAAATAGTGGAAGAGGAGTGGCTTCACCCTGATAAAAAAGTACCAGTACCAGTAAGAGTACAAAAGATCTACCCGTTTGAACCTGAACAGGTTAAAACATGGGAAGAGCCACCGAAAGTGGACGCTGCCATTGCCCGCATATCAAGAAAAACGACACTCCCGCTAGAGGATGTGAATGTATGTAAAGACTCTATGGAGAGGAAAATAGAGATGAATTTAAGGAAACAGCATGTAACAGCGGGAGCGGCGATAAAGGCATCCTCAGCAATGGCGATTACATCAAGAGTGCTTAGGTCTTGGTGCCAGGATCTAGAGTCTGATATGCTAGATGGAATTAAAAGGGCAGAGCTTATGAAGATGGTGCAGAACATTCAAATGGCAGTTGAGTTCCTGTGCGATGCCTCTTTAGATGGAGTACGGCTGGCCGCAAGGTCCAGCGCAACTAATACAGTGACAAGGAGAGCACTCTGGCTGAAGCCATGGGCAGCAGATAATCAAAGAATAAGTTGATATCTATACCCTTCCAAGGCAAATACTTGTTCGGTCAGCAGCTTGATGAAATTATTACAAAAATATCGGGGGGGTATGTCGGTATGGCTCCCCCAAGATAAGACTACAAGGAGAGGACAGTTTAATAAGAGCTTCCGATATTCAACGGCAGACTACAAAGAAGCTAAGACATATAGACCAGGTTGTAACTTCAGGAGGCCCTGGTTTGGAAATAAACACTTTTCATGGTCAAAGGGGCAGAGAAGGCAGATTTGCCTTCCGTCAGACACAATGACGCCAGGGACAGGGTTGGCGGCAGGCTAATGTGCTACAAACAAGTCTGGTGCCAATCGACCCAGGACAGGTGGGTGCTAGAAGTCGTCTCTTCAGGCTACAAAATAGAGTTCATCAAGCTGCCGGGAGACTGGATAGAAGAATCACCTGTCCCAAGCAACTGGGAAGAAAGAACAGCTTTATTAAGCAGTCTACAGGTTATGATAGACCAAGGTGTAGTAAGAAGAGTACCAAAACAACAGGAAAACCAGGGGTGGCACTCAAGGTTTTTCGTTGTAAAAAAACCCTCAGGGGGGTTTAGGACGATACTGGACCTGAGAAGGTTGAATACCTTTGTCCACACAAAGAAGTTCAAAATGGAATCAATCAGAACCATTCTTCCAGATATAGAAAAAGGAGCCTATTTGACGACAATAGACTTAAAAGATGCATACCTGCATATTCCAATTTTTTTTAGGACACCAAATACTTGAGGTTCAGACTAAGAGGGAAAACTTACCAGTTCATGTCTCTGCCATTCGGCCTGTCAACATCACCCAGAACATTCACAAAAGTATTGGTGGTGCTGGTGGCCAATTTAAGAATAAAGGGGGTGTCAATATGGCCATATCTAGACGACCTTCTCATCATGGGACGGTCAGAAGTGAAGGCAGGTCAACATACAAGACTAGTTCTGGAGTACCTCAAAGAACATGGCTGGCTGATAAATTATCAGAAAAGTCACCTAGAACCATCACAAAAGGTGAAGTATTTGGGAATGATCTTAGATACGCAGTCCATGCGAGTAAAACTGACAGAAGACAGGCGTCAAAGATTGATCAAAGAAATAAGAAGCATGGTAAGGAAGAATACGAGTCATACAGAGGAATGTATGCGAGTGCTAGGACTCATGTCGGCAGCAATAGAAGCTATACCATGGGCAAGGTTCCACATGCGGGCACTACAAGGATGCTTTCTAGAGCAATGGGATGGAGACGAAAAAAACAAGAAGCAAAAGATAGTATTGTCATCAGAAGCAAAAGAGGATCTCAGATGGTGGAACAACATGGAGAGATTAAGCAGGGGGAAGTCTTTTACGACCCACACACAAATTATGGTGACAACGGATGCCAGCAAGAAAGGCTGGGGGGCTGTGTGCGAGCGATGGTCGGCGCAAGGAGAATGGAATATGAAGACAAGCCAGAGTCATTCCAATATAAGAGAAATGAGAGCGGTCTGGATGGCATGCCAAAAATTTCAGAGTGTACTTATAGACAAAGAAGTTGTGATAAGATCGGACAACCAGTCAGTAGTGACATACTTGAACAAACAGGGGGGAACAAGGAGCAAAACCCTGATGATGGAAGCATCAAAAGTACTGCAGTGGGCAGAGAGGCATGTCATAAATCTCAAGGCTGTCTTCATTGCAGGAAAGGAAAATCGGTTAGCTGATACTCTAAGCAGGATAGCCCCAGGAGAATGGGAGATCTCACCAGAGGTGTTCGCGACTATTGTGAGGAAATGGGGCCTTCCACAAGTAGACTTAATGGCAACAGAAAGAATGCGAAGGAGCCGTGTTACATTTCCAGACATTGGGAACCAAGGTCATGGAAGACGGATGCACTGACGAAAAAATGGGAGGTAGAACTAGCGTACGTCCACCATTCCCGGTCATTCACAGGTTACTGAACAAAATAAGCAGAGAGAAATCCAGGGTGATTGCTATCCTACCATACTGGCCAAGGAGATCGTGGTTTGCGAAACTAACTCTAACTCAAATGGCGATAGAGGAACCATGGACATTACCAGATTACAAAGATCTAATACAGCAAGGCCGCTATTACCAAAGACAACCAGACAACTGGTTGCTGAAACCAGGACACTGAAAAGAAAAGGATTTTCAGAAAAAGTAGTAACTACACTATTAAAAGCAAGAAAATATTCAACGTCTAGTGCATATTATAGGATGTGGAGGAAGTATGTACACTTCTGCAGATCGGGGAGCAAAGATGAGAGGAAAATAAATACAATTCTGGAGTTTCTGTAAGCAGGCTTGGAGAAGAACCTTTCACCTAGCTCTCTGAGGGTACAGATATCAGTACTAAGTGCTATTCTAGATATGAAAATTGCTGATAATAGATATATACAAAGATTCGTGCAGGCAATTAAAAGGATCCGGCCGGTATTTCATAACCCACTGGCTCCATGGGATCTTAATATGGTCTTAAACGTACTGACAGAGGCACCGTTTGAACCCCTAGAGGAGGTGTCGTTGAAATTCCTCAAGAAGAACCTTTCCTCAATTTTTTTGAAGATAGAGCAGTATTGAGGACAAATCCTCATTTTCTGCCAAAGGTAGTCTCTAAATTTCACATAAACCAGGAGATAGTACTGCCTTCCTTCTGCAAGAATCCAACAAATTCCAAAGACGCAAGGCTGCATAATTTGGATGTAAGCAGGGCACTGAAGATATATATAAAAAGATCAGAGGCCTGGAGGAAGTAAAAAAAACTGTTTGTACTTACAGAAGGAATAAAAAAGGGGTTAGGAGCAACGAAGATAACCATATCCAGATGGATAAGAACATGTATATGCGAAGCATATAAGATTAGGAAATTAGAGCCTCCGGTGGGGCTAAAGGCCCATTCAACAAGAGCACTGGCAGCGTCGTGGGCAGAAAAAGGGGCAGCTGCGCTGGAAGAAGTGTATAAGGCGGCATGCTGGTCCTCGGCACATACATTCACCAAGTACTACAGGGTGGATGTGGCAGCTACTGAAGACGCTAAACTAGGAAGAAAAATCCTTAGTGCAGCAATTAATAAAAAAAAAAATAATTTATAAAGAAAGAAAGAAGATGGTGTTATACCACAGATACGGTGATGGAACCAGTATCCTTTTTGTTTATTATGTTACTAAATACCCGCTCAGTGGAGTGAACAGCTAGGGTAGACCCAGAAGTATGCTGCCATGGGGAGGTGGAGGAAAGTACAGATTATTACCTGTTAATAGGCTTTCCTCTACTCCACCATGGCAGCCGTTTTTCCCAGCCTTGAATTTAAGGGTTGAGCGAGTTATTTAATATATGTTATGATTATGTTATTGTTGGAAGCTTGTAAAATGAAAGACACAGAGCCTAGGGGGGCGGTCCTTATATAGGG
Source organism: Crinia signifera (assembly GCF_055691185.1). Classification (NCBI taxonomy): domain Eukaryota; kingdom Metazoa; phylum Chordata; class Amphibia; order Anura; family Myobatrachidae; genus Crinia; species Crinia signifera. Next base: position 314,533,661 of record NC_139217.1, read on the forward strand.
GTCAGTGTCTTTTTTGTTCCTTTCAGATATCTACCCAAGGGGGCGGAAACCCAGAAGTATGCTGCCATGGTGGAGTAGAGGAAAGCCTATTAACAGGTAATAATCTGTACTTTCCTTTTTTTGTAATGGTGTAGAGCAGGGGTGGCCAACCGGTCAGAGGTAAAGAGCTGAAAAATATCGGTAGTCAAGCTAAAGAGCCGACATCATGCGCGCGCCAAAGGCGCATGCGCCAAAAAAAGGGGTGTAGTCTATTTTGACCCCTTGGGTGGGTGTGATACAAATATGCCTCCAATAGTGCAGTGCCATATATACATATGCCCCCAATAGTGCCAGATACACATATGCCCCCCACGGTGCCAGGTTTGCACCACACGGTGCCGGGTATGCCCCTATGGTGCCAGAAAGCTGGTATGCCCCCACAGTGCCAAAAAGCTGGTATGCCCCCACAGTGCCACAAACTGCTATGCCCCCACAGTGCAAATTTCCCAGCAGCAGCACTCACCGTTGTTGCTGCTGCTGCCGGGCAGGGAGAGGACAGTCTGGTGTCCCCCTGCAGTCCTCCTGTCATGTCACCGATGGGAGGAGAGCACAGCACACCACGCGTCTCCTTCCCCCTCACTTCCCTGTGACTGGGCCGTCCACCAATCAAAGCTCGCTGGCTGGCTCCTGATTGGCTGCTGGCCCGCAAGCTCTGATTGGCAGACGGCTCAGTCACAAGGATGCACAGTAAGGGGTAGGAGAGATGCGCGATGCGCACTTTCCTCCCCTCAGAAGGAGAAGGGATTCAGAAAACCGGCAGCAGGGGGGACTGGGACGGACGGTGGGCGGCGGGCAGCAGTGGGAGCAGGAGACGCACTTTACAAGGGGGAGAGCCGCATGAGGCTCAAGAGCCACGGGTTGGCCACCACTGGTGTAGAGGAATATATAAGAAGCTAACCACTTAATGTCATGTGTCTATTGCAGAGCTGAAACTGGGGGAGCTGCTTCACGACAAACTGTGAGTATGGGTGTTATGTATTAATATTCTTGGCATACAGCCACAGTTTAGCTTGATGTGGGATTACCCTCAGTTTGTATTTTGGTTGTTGCATTTCAGCTTTGGCCTGTTTGAAGCCATGTCAGCCATTGAAATGATGGACCCTAAAATGGATGCTGGCATGATCGGGAATCAGGTTAATCGTAAGGTTCTGAATTTTGAGCAAGCAATAAAGGTTAGTTCTTAGGACTATTCTATAAATTCTGCAAATATTGTATTAGACCCATTATTCTGGTTTGTTCTACCATATTTACCCTTCTACTGCTGAGTATTTTTACTTACAGCAGCTTGGTAATTTGAGCTAATATTTCCAAGACTCCTTAAAGTTTTTTGCTTTGCCTAACTTTTAGCCTGATTATTGAAAGGGTTTAGGAACTGGGACGTAACAAAATCCCAAGGTGATGTGCATACACTTCTAAAAACCCGGGATTTTGATGTTATGGTGAAAGATGTATTCATAACAACTGAATTATTAACATTTAATATGACACAAAACTTTACTATTTGCTTAACCAGATTAACATTCACCATGTACATCTGTAAAGTAATGTATGTGAATTTTTAGAATTCAATATTGGCAGATATTTTGTTTCTCTAATACATTTCTATTTTTTGAAAGGATGGAACCATTAAAACTAAAGATTTAACATGGCCAGATTTAATAGGAATCATGGATACTTGTTTTTGTTGTTTGGTAAGTATGTAATTGCTCATTTCTTATTTTAGTAAATTCATTATTTGAGTAACATGGAGGTATTATACCCGCCTAACTCATTGATGACTCATTAAACAAGTTACTTATGATAGTAGACCTTTAAAGAAAAACAGGTACTTGTCTAAGTAGTATTGAGTTGATATGGCAGGGAAATCTCACAAGTAAATTGTGTCTTGTAAATATCAATTAAGTCTTAAGGGCCATGCACATGGGACAATCCCCGCAGCCGCCCATATCACAAGTGCATACAGATTTGCCGATGTGGGCGATGAACGACCGTGGTGGGAGGGGAACGGGGTCCCTCATTAATGATCCGCTCTGTAGTAAAAATAGTCTGTGCCTGCACTGTCTATTTTTACTTGCTATACCAACTTCGCGGGGCCACGCATCGGTAAGCCCCTCAACACTGTGTGATTTTGGCTAACTTTCCTTACGATATTGAAAGTTAAGCGAAAAGCGCAACCCGTGTATGCCCCTTTAGTAATTTGGGTAAATATTTTATCCTCCATTAAGGGGGAGAAGTGGTATCAGTGCAAGTTATGTACACTGATGCTGCTTCTCCATGTGCTCCTGTCGTGGATGGTGCTGCTGTCTTAAAGAGAGCCTGCTGATGTGTGGGGGAATTGTAAGAACGGTCAGTGACACTGACCGTTCTGAAACCTGCAGATTTCAATTTCAGCAGCTGCCCTATTGACAGCCATTCTAACCTGGCTGATGCCAGCTCCTGGGTCCATGGGAGATAGCCGGGTAGAGACATAGCGCATCAGCACTAGAGGCAACGTTTTCTTCCCCCCATTTGTCCATTTGAGAAGGAATTTGCCTTTGCGAGTGAACCAGAATAAGGGCCCTTATCTCTGTGTCAGTTTTAGTGGGAATAATTTTTTTCTCTCATTTGGCTGTCTACAATACTGAATTGTATATTCTCCCCTCCTACTTTTTTAGAAAAAATATTAATTATTATTAATTTTAATTAAGCACAGATTTGCATCGATTGTGTGTATAGAGATTGATGTTTTTTCCCAATAGTTATGGATGCTTTATTATCAGGGTGATCCATTTTGGATTTTTTTAAACTTTTTTTTTCCATATTTCATGTTATGGTGGTGATTATTATTTTTCTTTCTTTTATATTTCTAATAGCATCCATGTGTTAGTAATCCAATATGACTACAGAAATGTCTGTAAAATTGAAAAACACTCTTTATCAGTAGACCGGTCATAATAGACCCTGGATATACTGTAGAAGTTATCTATGTAAACTCCTGTGAAATTTTTGGAGGAGGTGGGTACATCCCTCTCTGTGCATAGCATTTTATGACATCAGTGCTGTAACAATCTCACATATGTAGAACTCTTGTTTTGGGAGCAGGAGCTTCTCCTTGGAGGAAGTACAATTATTTCCTGTTGGACAAAAGGTTTATGGAGAGTAACTTTATGTATAATTCCTTCTTTTGCTGTAGATAACTTGGTTAGAAGGCCACTCCTTAGCACAAACGGTTTTCACGTGTCTTTATGTTCATAATCCCGACTTCATAGAAGACCCAGCCATGAAGGCGTTTGCACTTGGAATTCTCAAGATATGTGATATTACTAGAGAAAAAGTGAACAAAGCTGCTGTTTTTGAAGAGGTTTGTCATCTGGTAGTGATGTAACGACATACCTCCGCTAATAAGTGACATCACAAATCAGCTGTACTTTTTTTTTTTTCTCTAGGAGGATTTCCAGTCTATGACGTATGGATTTAAAATGGCTAACAATGTTACAGATCTTAGAGTTACAGGTGATATGTTCAGATGTATGTGTGTGTCTGTATGCATATATATTTTCTCTGCATTTGCTATAAATCTGGAATTGTCTTTTTATAGGAATGTTAAAAGATGTTGAAGATGACTTGCAAAGGCGAGTTAAGGTACTTTCCATGTGCATGGCTTGTGTAGTTTTTATTGTAATGCTGAATATGTGTGTGTATTTTATGGGGCATCTGTAGGGTCTGTGTTCATCGTGCGGAATGCTGCCCGAACTCGGACATTTTATTAAAGCAGCAATAATTTGCAATCATGCCTTGTAAACACACACACATTATAATATATTGGGGCATATATAATAGGACGGATGGACAGGATGCTTGCTGAAGTTACATGTTTTTTTTAAAGTTGAAATCCTTTGCAAGGCATGTATGTAAATTATTGTTGCTTTAATAACATGTCAGAGTTTGTATATTTACATATATAGTGCCTTATTCAATGCGGCCGGTGAGGGGGTTAAAAGGCGAGGATTGCCGAAAACCGCTCACCGTATTCAACGTTCTGAGGGAATCCTCACTGTCAGAGGACAGAGAGGATTCCCCCAAACGACAAGGTGTGTGGCTAATGCAGGGAGCCCACTGCATTTAGCTGCAAGCCTCACTGTTTTGGCGACCGCGTACGCCGTTTCCACGTCACTGTAAAAACGTCATGTGATTACTGACCGTGCGAGCTGTGACAGCAAGTAGTCAGCACTGCTCGCTGTCACAGCTCACAAAAAGCATTGTATACTGCTAATAGTGTCAGTTTAGGGCAGCGGAGCCACAGACGATCTATAAATACTAAAATTGGATGTTGTTAAATTAAATAGAAGCTACTTTTATATCTCAATTCTTTGGCGATTATATGAACAGATAAAAACACAGCAGCACACCTCTCTCATACTCGCAACCTAACTAGGAGTCTTGCTGTTCATATGTTTACTCATAGTCCTGTATGTGTTTTAGTAGAGCAGGCAAGGGCATAGATTATGTTTTTGTGCAAGTGCTAGAACCCCTTAATCTCCATGCCTACATGCACACTCCATAAAACATGTCTGCAGTTCTGAAAATAACATTTTTATTGTAATGTACAAATAGTGTTTTTTTTTGTAGTCAACTACCTGTAATCTTGGTTTTTAACAAAATTATACTAGTGGAATTGTTTGGGGCCAAATGTTGGCTAAGACTGCTAGTTTGTGTTGTTGTTATACGTGACATCTGACTATTCTTTTGTTCTAGAGCACTAGGAGTCGGCAGGGTGAGGCGAGAGATCCTGAAGTAGAGCTTGAGGTAAAACATTTTACTTACTAACTCCTTCCAACTATCTAGTTGTTTTACAATATTGTCAAATTCAATTAGCTGCAATAATCTGTTTCCACAGGATAATGTGGCCGGGCACGTTTTTGGTATTTTATTAGATGGGCATGTTAGCACTCCATAGGAATGAACGCAGCTAATTGTTCACACTCCCTAAGAAGGTGAATATCCCTATTTTAAGGTTAAAAGTGTCAGTATTTGGTTCAAAATCCTATGATACCCCCAAGATAAATCAGGAAGTTTGATGTTTTTGTAAGCATAATTTGGTAAACAATTACATAGTTTTTTAGTGATTGTCTGCAAAATGCTTTTTTTTTTTTTAGGCTTACACATAAAAGTTTCAGGTGTTTTAGAACCCAATCAAATGAATAGAAGCTCTGCAAAAGTCCCATTTGCGCACTTAAATGGGTGAATATGCAGCTGTCAGCTCGCCACCGCCGGGGTGTATAAACTAAACAGCATCCATACTTGCCTGAACAGAGCTACATTTGAATTTCTTTTTACATTTCTGTTGGGCACCCTCTAGTGGTTGTCGGCAGCTCAAACAGTTTAATCTGGCCCATAGAATCCAATACAATTTGTGCATATTTAATATACAGTACTACACTTTATCTGGAAAGTTTCCTGTGACTCCAGCTCTTCTTTTAATTAAGGTTAAAAATACAGGAAGTTTGCAAAAGACATTTCAAATATTTAATATTAATACTTAAAAAATGGATTATTTAAATTATTTCTATAGTCAGTGCAGGTTTAAACCTATATGTAGTTAACCCTTTGAAACTATCCATTTGGAATTAACCCTTTCACGTGACATTATCCTTATCCATTTTCCGTAGCACCAGCAGTGCTTGGCAGTATTTAGCAGAGTGAAGTTTACCAGAGTTTTGTTGACTGTTCTAATTGCTTTCACCAAGAAAGAGGTAAGGAGAGGTTGTATTCCTAAGTGTTTGTATTAGTGGCTGTGTAATATTGTGTACGTCAATTTTCTTTCCTTTTTGTCTAGACCAGTGCAGTCGTAGAAGCATCAAAACTGATAAGCCAAGCAGGTGACCTTCTCTCTGCTATTCACAGTTCCCTTCCTCTTGGCATTCAGGCTCAGAATGATACTACTAAAGGCGGTGAGAACTGCTCGAGACTTCATGTTTTAAATGATGTACAGAGCTGCAAATGACAGAGAAACGTTGTAATATATGCTAGGAAGTATGAACCGCGGTGTCTTGCTTTTCCGGGAAAAACAGAATAACTCAAACAATTAACATACTATGGAGGTCATTCTGATGGACCCATAAAGCTGCGAAATTCGCAGATTTGCGGGTCATCTAAACGCGACCTGCACACAGATTGCACACGCATGCGAATAGCTGTTTTGCATAAACATCCATTTGCAGCTTGGGTGCGGGGCAGAAATCATTCGATGTTCATGTTCACAGACCTCTGGTGCCTTAGATCTGTGATGCCCCTGTATGGGAAGAGGGCGGGCAGCTGACATACGCTGATGTCGGCTGCATGCACCCCCTCCAAAAAAATTGATTGCGTACACAGTGTTTCTTATTAGATCTCCAGTGGCACATAGTAATGGCCTGAGAGCTGCTTGTGGTACTGTTAGTGAATTCTGTTCTCGCTGAATGGTGCCACTGCACCCTGACTAGACAAGGGGAGGTCCCACTAGAACTATTAGTTGCTGGTCTTGACTCTCTGGGGTAAAACTTTGCGGCTGACAGATTTAAAGTTTCTTCTTGGAACAATCCCTTTAAGTGGTGAATTAAGGGTAGCTTGCTAAGAACATTTTGTGCACAATGATATCTGATTAGAGTGTGTAGGGCAAGCATTATACTTCTGTTCTGTGCACAATATGCCTGCTTGTTATAAGCATGTCTGAGCTAAGACTCTTCTAAGGCAAGGCAGTGACTACCTTAGTACAATGTTGTATCTGTTCACTTTGTAAAGCTAAATTGCCAAAATAGTCACACACAGCCAGATATTTGGTGTGCATGTGAGGCTAAGGACACAGGACAGCAAACATCCAAAGGTGAGATGTGAATGGGCTAGATTCATGGCAGATTCCATTGCAGAGATTACCAGTGTGCGGATACATCAGTATTCAGATAGTAGCACATTTAGTTTGAGGAAGGTGCTTTGACCTGCGCTTGTCTTGTTCTGGGTCTCTAGCTCTTGTTCCACCTCCATCACAGTATGGTAACTTTAGTGGGTCCTTCCCAGGAGCCACACAGAGCCTGGGATATTTAAAGTAGTCTCTAGGTGAGGTGTCCAGTTGCACGCCTGACCAAAACCATGGTTATATACCCACTACTGGTTCCATGTCATTTAGGTATATTACTGTCAGAGAGGCCATATTTATATCTGGCATTGGTTTTACAGCAGCATCTAGGCCACTCTTGACTGCTGTTTGGGTGAACATAACCATCGAGTCTTGATCTGACCAGTTGGTGGAGAATCTCCAGTCTAAACTTTCTTCCCTTGGTGAATCAATGCATAGTCTGGTCTATATTGCTCTACCAGGAGAACAATTTGACTTTGGTCTTGGGAAGCAGACCCTGAATTCCATTTGTGGGTAGGTCGGTCTTTGGCCCTAAACTGAACCACGTTACTGCTCGGGCCACAGATTTTAAAGCAGGCTAGACACTTTAAGATTATCTTTCCACCCAGCTAGTTGGCTGTTTGGAATGAAAAAAATCTGGTAATGTAGGAGAGAAAATGACAATGAACCACTTTCTCCCAAATGTGTGACAATAGACAAAACTGGTTGTTCTGACATATCGGTTATACAGATTTAACCAATGTGCCCACATAACAGTTTTCGGTACTTATGTAGTATCTGGGCGCCCGATTTAGAAATCGGGTCGGATCGGGCACATCGCATCGCATCGCATGCGACCATCGGATGCGATGCGATGACCCGATTTTTCCATAGGAATTAATGTTAAAATGGACTGAGTCCTTTTTAACATGGAATTCAATGGGAAAAAGGGGTCCTTTTCATACCCCTACTATTCAAGTGGGCATGGAGTTGGATATAAACCTGTGGCGAGCGTAGCGAGGCGAGCGGACACAGAATACCGTCCCCTCGCTTCGCTCGCCACGCTTCGGGCTCAGTGGCTCGCTACGCTCGCCACAGGTTTATATCCAACTCCATGCCCACTTGGATAGTAGCGGTATGAAAAGGACCCCTTTTTCCCATTGAATTCCATGTTAAAATGGACTCAGTCCATTTTAACATTGATTCCTATGGAAAAATCGGGTCATCACATCGCATCTGATTGTATGCCTTAACTTAAGGCATACAATCAAAAAATCGGGCGCCCAGATACTACATAAGTACCCGGTTTTCATCTGTTTTTTCCGTTATTGAGAGCAATTGCTCTCAAATCTAAAACTAGGTTTTGTGCCATGCTGGATGGGCAGGAGCTCTACCTTCTAGAGGTCAACCTGGTCTCAAGTCAAGGGTCAAGTAATCTGCATGATGGTACTGGGCCCCACCCAGGTCCATATCCCGTTTTTAACCTGTTCTATGATGTATTGCCTTGGTCAAGCTCAGATGAGTTGATCTTGGGTTTCCTTTGAATATAATATAATCTGCACCTGGCAGATTGCCCACATAATTTATTTTACACTTGCAGTCCAGTCCCTCTTTTGATCTTGTGGTTATTGTGCCAGTTTCAATGTCTGTAAGGTTTGGTGTCCTACTCCAACCTCACTGAGGCGTTTGATCCTGCTGCAGTCTTAGAACTGCTGTGTCCCTTCCATCTAGTAAATACACAGAAGACCTGGGGAGTGCAGTTTTACACATGGTCAGTTGTCTTTTAAGACACAACAACTCAAAAGTTTTTGCCCAGGCAGTGTGTCATGTCTGTGACTGTGCAGCAATACGTATTTGAGATTTATGTCTACAGGAATATTTCTATTGCTTTTGGTTTTTTTTTAGATCATCCGATTATGATGGGATTTGAGCCATTAGTCAACCAGCGGTTGCTTCCTCCAACTTTTCCTCGTTATGCAAAAATAATTAAGAAAGAAGAGATGGTGAATTATTTTTATAAATTAATAGATAGAATTAAAGCGGTGTGTGAAGTCGTCAACTTATCTAACCTTCACAGTATTTTGGTAAGTGTACAGCTTCATACTGAACACTGTTTTGTTTCAGGATAAGCATGAACCTGAACATACTGTATTGCTCTGCTATTCCTGGTACTAGTTAATGTTTTCTCGCTAATTTCTAGATCACCTCCAGCATTTTGCTTGAGCAACTTGGTTGCTGCTTGCTAGATTAAATATTTTGCATATCACACTTCTTTTTGTGTTTTTACATTTTTCGGTACTTGTTTCTTAGCATCGCGCCCATCGCATCGCATACCATAACACTAAATAAGGTATACGATGGTATGCGATGCGACGCGATGTTGTAAAATATCACATCGCATCGTATGCCATACAATGGCATTGGATGTGATCGTATACGATTTTTGATTGTACAAGCACCCTGATGGGTCCTTACAATGTGAAATGGCCCCCCATACTGATCAACGACAACCCGAAGCGTGGCGAGCGGCGACGGTACGCGTCCTCCGACCTTTTCATACCCCCACTATCCCTGTTGGCGTGGAGTTGATTTTAGATAGTGTGGCGAGCACACCAAGCCCGAAGTGTGGCGAGCGGACGTGGAATACGAGCCCGAAGCGTGGCGAGCGGATGCGCAATACATGTAAAGTAATCCGTGTCCCCTCGCCACGCTTCGGGCTCGGTGGCTCACCACACTATCTAAAATCAACTAATAGCCGACATGGATAGTGGTGGGATGAAAAGGTCGGAGGACGCGTACCGCCGCCCCACGCGGGCTCGCTGCGCTCGCCAAGCTTCGGGTTGGTGTTGATCCTGGGGGTGGCGTTGACTATGGGGGGCCATTTCACATTGTAAGGACCCATTAGGGTGCTTGTACAATAAAAAATTGTATACCATCGCATGCATTGTATGCGGCTATATGGCATGTGATGCGATCGCATAAGATGAAAATATTGGGCGCCGTGCTAGGAAACAAGTACCCATTTTTCTTCATTAGTAACTAGTATTTTATTTATTGTTGTGAGGAGGGGGGTTAATGTTGTTGTTTTTTAACCACATTTTGAACATTAATTAGACCCAATCTCTGTATTTTTTTTCATTCTATATCAAGGCGTCTATATTCAAACTTTTTTGTTGTTGTACACTTAAGATTTGTTATGCATTATTTTTGCATGTATATAGGACGGTATCCAATTAGTCGTGGTAATTTATTGCTGTTGATTGATCTGCCCGAGCTATCCAATTTACCCAAAAAACCAACACTAATCATGAATATGCATTTTTATGTCCTGATCATGGCTGTGAAAAAACAAAGGATCTGTGGGGTTTTATGTTTGTTTGATAGAACTGAATAAGAAAAAGTGGAAAAAAAGTTGGTAATGTATAATTAAAAAAACAAAAACAGTGGGCAAGTTGTCGGATGAAAAATTTTGGCAGCTAGTCAGATACCACCCAGAGTGTACTTGTCCCTTTATGCCACAGTATTGGTGTCAAATACAGATGGAGCCGGGCTCATCCTTGGCCGGCGCTCGCCAGATCCCTTTCACTGGCGAGCGCCGGCGATAGGGACTGGGACACTTGTGCTTTGCATGCACGTCCCAGTGTCACGGTGGCTGGGCAGCGTCTCCCTGCCCGTCTCCGCTTCAGGGAGACGCTGCCCAGTTCGGGGGGGGGGGGGGCAGCGAGGGGGACTGGTGGCAACGGCGGGGGAACTTGCGGGGACCCCCGCCATGCTCCGATGCCACGGGGTTTAGTACTCGTATATATCCGAATACCTTCATTTTCCATTTAGATCTTGGTGATGTCTCTCTTTACATCTCTGTATTGTCTTGTGAACCTTTATGTATAGCTTAAAAATTAGGACCTGTTTCAAAGATGGATGCTAATGCAGGTACAAGTGCTGATAAATGTTCAGTTACGTGGAACATCAGCTTTGTGTCCATCTCTGAATGATGCCATTAATTTCCGTTTGCTGGTGAGAATAATTATTTCACCTTTTTGTTAATGATACTGCTAGTTACTGGTTTGCATACAATTATTTCCAAATCGCCCATAACAAATGGTGAATGCTCTACTCTTTATTATAAGAGTGTGTTGGGAGACATGTGCTGATAGTAGCTTTTAAATGCCATGTAATGGCAAAATAAAATGTACTGTGTGTTTTTGTTCTGTTAACGCTGCAGGACCTAGGCCATAGCTTATTGAGGAAGCACAGTGGATGGCTTGCTTATAAACGTACTCCTTATATGCAAGGAAAGTCAGCTTGAAAAGTGCGACATTCTGGCTTTCTACTCAGTGGGGATTGGGGATTCTCTCTCTGTCTATGTGTGTGTGTGTGTGTGTGTATGTATGTATGTGTGTATATATATATATATATATATATATATATATATATATAATGTGTGGTAGGTTTTTGAATAATAATCCATGAAATTAAGCATAATAGCAATTGTGTAATTAAAATATGGGCTATAAGGGCTTACCAGATGTTAATTGTGGAACCTGTACACACACTTGCTGAAATGTAGGTGTGGAAATCAGATGTTGGGTACAGTGATCCCAGAGTCCATGCTTGCTTTGCCTTCTAGATGAGTACCATTAGCATGCAGGATTTTCTGGTGCTCTAGATATCCTAAACAAACCATGTGTGTTTGCAGGCACTTTACAGTGGTTTTCCCTAATATTACTGATTTGCATCACTAAGCACCATTTAAGCTTGAGTTCATCAAGTGCGTCTGTATGTCGTACTTATGGTACCACCAGACTGAGATCTGAGATTGGTTGAGATTGGGATGCAAGGGGAACAATTATGGTGCTGTTGCTAGAGTTTCAGTGCCATGGCAACAGTAACTCGTCCCATCGCCATTAATTGGATTGAGCGCGTAGTTTAAAAAAATATGTAGTTAACATTCGTGTGTTTAAAATGTTGCTGCAAGCAGGATGATTTTCTAGTTGTTTCAGATGCGTGTTAAACCTACTAATAACACAAAATTGTTTCCTAGGATTTTTTCTGTGAATTTAGTGAACAATCTCCTTGTGTACTTTCAAGATCTCTATTGCAGGTAAATGATGTATCCTTTTACATTTTCCATTACGTCCAACCATCATTCTGTCAAAAGAGCTGCTGTCATACTTTTAACAATTACATTTTACAGGTCTATCTGACAGCAAGGGTTGGGTCCTTCTTAAACTTTTTTCGTAGCAGTGTGTGGTCATCCGATCCCCCTTCCCGGGAGGCAGGATTGCATACGATATCTCGCTTGCTGTCCTTTTTGCATGTCATGTATTGCATGTGACACCGTTCCCCGATGTCAGAAGGTGGGTCCAAGTTGGGACCATGCATCGAATCGGATCCAATATCAAACACATGCGATTTTGCCCGATTTATCGCCCCAGTATGTAAAAGTGTATGAGGGGGTGCCTTAAGGTTTGATAACCTGCAATGGGAAATACATTACTAATGTTTAAATTATATTGTTTAAACGTGCTAGGTAACCTTTTCTATAAAACCATAGAAGGATAAAGCAATAGTGTTTTAAAACTACTGTGTTCTAAATGCTACTGAAATCATTATTGTAGACCTAAACAATCAACACTAAAGAAAAGATTATCTTGGCTTACAAGGCTCTGAATGACTGCTTGTGACACTAGTCTTTTTTTTGCTTGAATGTGCACCTTAATTCTTGCACATCTGTATACACAAGTCTATCTATGTGCTGTGATGCAGCTGCTGCTATGCTTCATTTGCAACTTTGTACATATATAAACAGAAATGCTGTCCAGTTAGTCACAACCTGGTGTGGTTTCTCTGGTACATGTTGAGTGGAGTGTCAATATGTTTTCAAATGTAGCGAAAGAGACTCCTGAACTGCCATTTTAAAAATACAGCCTATGATATGGCAGTTAAGAGCTGATTGGCTGGTACTTTACCTCTCTAGTTCGTATTTCTCCAAGTCTTAGTAAATAGACCTCTCCGACTCCGTCACACACAACTTGAGGAGTAATAACCATCTAGGGCAGCTCTTCATGGATTGGCCAGGAACTTTTAACACCACTGAAAATAGGAATTTAATACCTACCGGTAATTCCTTTTCACGTAGTCCTTATGGGATACTGGGAATGGTCTTAAGACATTGGGTATTAGAGGGTATCCGCAGGAGACAGGCACATCTATAACTTTGAAGCTGGGTGTACTGGCTCCTCCCCTCTGATTCCCCTCCCAGGAACCAGTTAATGGAAAAACTGTGCCCGAAGGAGAATGTACATATGAGAGGAATAACATATATGTCACCTATGTAAACATAAGTGTGAATAGTGTGGTGAGATTTATGCCAGCACACCCGCATTCATACAAAACAATAAACAACTATAATACCACCAACTGGGTGGATTTTCTTTAACAAGGTCACTGAACTAGACCCTTGAACCAGAAGACCATAAGGTGAACTTCTGAACTTAAACAGCAGAATAAGCTGCAGCCAGACCCCCGCACGGGGCGGGCGCCCAGTATCCCATAAGGACTACGTGAAAAGGAATTACCGGTAGGTATTAAATTCCTATTTTCACTAACGTCCTTGATGGGATACTGGGAATGGTCTTAAGACATTGGGGATGTCCCAAAGCTTCCAGAAAGGGAGGGTACGTGCGGAGACTGCTGCAGTACTGCCTGCCCAAACTGGGTATCTTCTTGGGCCAAGGCATCAAACTTGTAAAATTTTACAAAGGTGTGTTGCCCCGACCATGTAGCAGCTCTACAGAGTTGCAGAGCTGACACACCCCGAGCAGCCGCCCAGGATGCGCCCACCGATCTGGTGGAATGAGCCTTTAAAACCGGAGGGGTCGGCATGCCTGCCGTCACATAGGCTTGTTGGATTGTAGTCCTAATCCATCTAGCAATGGACTGCTTAGATGCAGGGTGTCCCTTCTTTTGTGCGTCATACAGAATAAATAGACAATCTGTCTTCCTGATTCTTAACGTCCTCTGGACATACACACGCAAGACACGCACCACATCCAGGGATACCGGAATATCCGGTGAACCAGATGCAGACGGGACCACAATTGGCTGATTTAGGTGAAAGGAAGAAATCACCTTGGGAAGAAAACGCGGGTTTGTTCTCAACTCCGCTCTATCTGAGTGGAAAATCAGATAAGGACTTTTACAGGAAAGGGCTCCCAATTCCGACACTCTCCTAGCCGAGGCTAGGGCCAAAAGGACCACTGCCTTCCAGGTGATATACCTCAACTCAATTGACTCCAATGGTTCAAACCAGGAGGATTGAAGAAAGTTTAGAACAACGTCCAAACTCCAAGGAGGTGTAGGAGGTATAAAAGGAGGCTGGATGTGAAGCACTCCCTGAAGGAAGGTCTGTACTTCCGGGATGACAGCCAATTTTCTTTGGAAGAATATGGACAGGGCCGAAATCTGTACTTTTAGTGAGCCCAGACGAAGACCCAAATCCAATCCCGCTTGTAAGAAGCACAACAACCTATTCAGGTTGAATTTTGCAGGGGGAACCTTCTGTTCCTCACACCAACCCACGTACTTTCTCCAGATCTTGTAGTAGTGCGTGTTTGTCACCGGCTTTCTGGCCTGAATCATCGTGGTGATAACTGATGAATGCAGACCCTTCTGAGCTAAGATTTTCCGCTCAGCCTCCACGCCGACAAACGTAGCCGCCCTAAATCTTGGAAGACGCAAGGGCCCTGTGTGAGAAGATCTCCCCTTAGAGGCAGAGGCCAAGGATCCTCGATCAGCAGGCTCTGTAGGTCCGAGAACCAAGCCCTTCTTGGCCAGTCCGGAGCCACAAGAATGGCTTCCACTCCCTGACTTCGAACCCTTTTTAGAACTCTTGTCAGCAGTGGTATGGGTGGAAACAGGTACACCAAGGGAAACACCCATGGAATTGTCAGGGCGTCTATTGCCACTGCGCTGGGATCCCTGGTCCTTGTGCAGTACATGGGGACTTTGTGGTTTAACCGGGATGCCATCAGATCTATCGATGGCTGGCCCCAACGGTCCACAATTGCTGCAAACACCTGTGAATTCAGGCTCCATTCCCCGGGGTGGAGGGCGTGACGACTTAGGAAGTCCGCCTCCCAATTGTCCACACCTGGGATAAAGATGGCCGACAGAGCCACCACGTACGTTTCCGCCCAGGTCAGGATCTTGGAAGCTTCCTTCATGCAAGTCCTGCTTTTTGTGCCTCCCTGGCGATTTATGTAGGCCACAGTTGTGGCATTGTCGGACTGTATCTGGAGCGCCCGACCTTGGAGGAAATCCTGGGCTTGTAACACTGCATAGTATACAGCTCTCAGCTCCAGGATATTGATGTGGAGTCTCGCTTCCCACCGAGTCCACTGACCTTGAAAGGTTCTGTCCATGGTCACAGCACCCCATCCCTGCAGACTCGCATCTGTCGTGAGTCGCACCCAATCCTGGATGCCAAATCTCCGACCTGCAAGCAGGTTCGACTCCTGAGTCCACCATAGAAGGGACTGCCGGGACTGATGCGACAGAGAAATCCTCTTGTACATCAGGAGATGAGAGCCCGACCATTTTGCCAACAGATCCAGTTGGAACACCCTGGTGTGAAAGCGTCCGAACTGAATGGCCTCGAATGTGGCCACCATCCTGCCCAATAGCTGGATGCATTGGTGAACCGACACCTGAGGCTTTGCCAAAATCACCATCACCAGGGATTGTATGGCTTCCATCTTCTTCCGAGGGAGGAAAATCCTTTTCAACTCTGTATCCAGGAACATTCCTAGAAAGAGGATACGACGCGACGGCGTCAGGGAGGACTTGGGGATATTTAGGATCCACCCATGCTCGGATAAAATCCGCCTGGTCTTTGCTATATCCTGCAGCAGGACCTGTTCCGACCTTGCTTTGATCAGCAAGTCGTCCAGGTAAGGGATAATGTTGACACCCGACCTCCTGAGCAGCACCATCATTTCTGCCATCACCTTCGTGAACACACGCGGCGCTGATGACAGGCCGAATGGCAGCGCTCTGAATTGAAAGTGCAGATCTTTCAGCGCAAACCTCAGGAAAGCCTGATGTGGACCCCAAATTGGTATGTGGAGGTAGGCGTCCTTTACATCCAGCGATGCTAAGAACTCTCCCTCCTCCAGGGTTGCTATTACTGGCCGGAGGGACTCCATCTTGAATTTGTAAACCCTTAAAAAAGGGTTTAGAGACTTTAAATTTAAAATGGGGCGCACCGAGCCGTCCGGCTTCGGCACGAGGAACAGATTGGAGTAGTAACCCCTTCCTTGTTCCTGCAATGGGACAGGTGTGATAACCCGTGACGTCAGCAGGCGTTGTATTGCCTGCTGCAGGTTCACTCGGTCTGCCTGTAGAGCCGGCAGACCTGATTTGAAGAACCTGTGAGGGGGAGGTTTTTCGAATTCCAGCCTGTAGCCGTTGGTAATAAGATCTCTCACCCAGGAATCCAGGTGAGAGACTGACCATACTTGGCTGAAAGCTGACAGGCGACCCCCCACCTCGCAAGTGACTCCAGGGTCGGAACCCGAGTCATGCTGCCGGCTTAGAGGCGGAGGCATTAGCGGCACGATCCTGAGATCCTGTGCTGGCGGGCTTCCTGAACCTGCCACGGCCCCCTCTGGTGGCCGAGCTGGAGCCTCTCGCCCTCTGCCTGGGCCTGGAAGGCCGAAAGGACTGAGAAGCCTGAAAAGACTGGGACGTATGGCCCTGAAAGGGACGTTTTGCGTGAGTGGAAGCCGTCGGCAGAAAAGTCGACTTGCCGGCTGTAGCCTTGGATATAAGGTCGTCAAGTTCGCTACCAAATAACTTTTCTCCCTTAAAAGGCAAACTTTCCACGCTACGTTTAGACTCTGGATCAGCTACCCACTGCCTTAACCAGAGGGCCCTGCGGCCTGAAACCGCCATTGCGGAAGAGCGAGCATTTATAGCTCCAAGCTCCTTCTGCGTGTCACACAGGATCTTTGCAGTATCCTGGATATGGCGAAGTCTCTCTCCGACCTGCGCCATTGACATATCGGCCAGCATGCCTTCCTGGATCTGAGAAGCCCATGTATAAATGGACTTGGCCATCCAACAACTGGCGAGGACAGGTCTCTGAGACGCCCCACTCGCAGTGTACATGGACTTAAGGGTAGTATCCAGTTTTTTGTCTGTACTATCCTTGAGTGTTGCTGCCCCTGGGACGGGGAGAACCACCTTCTTGGACAGTCTGGACACTGATGCATCCACAACCGGAGGCTCTTCCCACACCGCTCTAGTGGCGGGATCAAAGGGAAAATTGGACTTAAACCTTTTAGACAGTTGGAAACGCTTTTCAGGTTGTTTCCAAGCCTCCTTAAACGTCTCATCAAGGTCAACTTGTTCAGGATAAACAATTTGCTGTTTCCTTTGGGACCCAAAGAACGGGTCACCTTCCTGCATGTCAGCTAAAGGAAGGTCTAACACTTCTCTTATTGCTGTAATAAGAGGTTCTGGGCCTCTAAGAGATGACTGTGAATCAGGGATCAGAGCCCCGTCGTCCACATTATCATCTGTGTCGTCACCCGCCTGAAGATCATCATCTGAATCAGGCAACATGGCGGTCGCAGCACGCTTCCGTGACTGGCCCGTGGTGGTGCTTATATTATCCACCCGTGCGGCTAAAACTGTTAAGTCCTGCTGCACCTGTTTGGTCTGCATTGTATTTGCAGCCAATTGTGTTGACACTGCCTGCAGCATGGTTTTAATGCCTGCCGCCCATTCAGGCTCCTGTGAGTCTGATTGAGGATTAATCTGGGATGAACCCCCTGTCCCACTCGTTTGAGTGGACATGCATTCCTCACAAGTAATTTGTGAGGTGGATTTAGGCACAAACTTGCTGCTGCAAATGAGACAGGTTAACTTCCTCACCATGTTGAAGGAATGAGTAACCTTTCTTCCACAAACACACCACAATCACAATGAAATAAATATGTATATATTCAGTGTGCAGTGTATAGTAGCTATATATGTGTGAGCTCTATCACTGGAAGTGTGTAGCTTAACAAGCACGTGGGGGAGCGCTCAGATTACACTGAGGAGACCAGCACACCCTGTACAACCTGAACTCCTATTTAGGAGTTGGTAACACGCATAAACACAGAACAGTGTGATCAATTAAGCGATCTTAGCGCTAAATACACTTGCTGTTTTCTGCAGATTTCCTCTGTCCAACACCTCACCGCTGAGGAGTGTATCTGGAGACAGTAATGGCGCCCAGGGAGAAGCAGGAAGTAGTGTATGCGCGCTCAGAGCTCTGGCCTCGCTCCGCTGAAGCCCCGCCCCCCTGTGATGGCGCAGGGGCTTCACTGATCTTTATACTGGCGCTGGCTGTCAGTTTTAATGGCGCCCTTACACTGAACAGCGTTTTATAGTGGGATCTGCCCTGGTAGCCCAGGGACTGTCACCCGCAGCCAGTTTGTGACAGGGGGTCTGCGCAGCCCCTGTGCAGGGTACCGCGTCTGCCGCCGCCGCCATCTTGCCGCACAAAGAGCCGGGGTACCCCACTGTGGGGACCCCGGTTTCTACTCACCACAGACGTCTTCGGACTGTGTCAGGAGTGTGCGGCATGCTGGGGGTGAGTATCACTGCAGCGCAATGCCCGTGTGTACAAACACCCTCTCAGGACAGTGGTCCTGCAGCAGGGACAGCTCGGTACCTTAAGAGGCCTGCAGCTGAACCCTCCTCAACTGACTCCCACGAAGCAGGGATACTGTGAAGTCCAACACAGTAACCCCAAAATAATAAAAGAAAATAAACTGAAGACAAACTCTCTGGAGCTCCAGCAGTGTGCATCCTCTCCTGAGGGCACATTTTTCTAAACTGGTTCCTGGGAGGGGAATCAGAGGGGAGGAGCCAGTACACCCAGCTTCAAAGTTATAGATGTGCCTGTCTCCTGCGGATACCCTCTAATACCCAATGTCTTAAGACCATTCCCAGTATCCCATCAAGGACGTTAGTGAAAATAACTTAATGCTGCATTGTACAATACGGTAGGATGGTAGTGATTTGGTTGTCTGCATTCGTATTTAGTCTAGATGTAGGAGGACACATTGGTAGGTTGCTGGTACTAGATTCAAGTAAAATCTGTTAGTGCTTTATTCTGACTACTATATGTTTTTACTCTGTAGACTACGTTCTTGGTGGATAACAAAAAGGTGTTTGGGACGCATCTAATGCAGGACATGGTAAAAGATGCACTGCGGTTCTTTGTAAGCCCTCCTGTCCTCTCCTCAAAGTAAATATTCACCAGTTCCTACAGATACTTTACAGTTAAACATTTATTGGTTTATTTGGCTAATGATACATATTTCTTATAGATGCTGTCTATATAACAACCATCAGGCAAAAGACTATATTGATTCATTTGTCACACACTGTGTACGAGTAAGTATATACATCTTTTATATTTCATTTAAAGTAATCTATTTAATTGAAGAACAGAATTCAAGCTAATGCTATATCCCGCCTTTTTTATCTTTTTTTAGCCATTTTGCAGCTTGATTCAGATTCATGGTCACAACAGAGCGCGCCAGAGAGATAAACTTGGTCATATACTGGAAGATTTTGCAACTTTACAGGATGAGGTGTGTATATATATTTATTATTTTGCTTGTTTCTTTTGAAACAGCATATGTTTTTTGGGTACTTGTTTAGTTTCACATCGGCCGATATATCGGATGTGATATCGGCCGATCCGATGTGATTTTTTTTACCTGTTCATAACCCCACTATCCACTACGCATGGATTTGATTTTATATAGTGTGACGAGCGGACGCGGATTACTGCGCTCGCCAAACTATATAAAATCAACTCCATGTGTAGTGGATAGTGGTGTTATGAACAGGTAAAAAAAAATCACATCGGATCGGCCGAGATCACATCCGATATATCAGCAGCCGAGAAACTAAACAAGTACCGTTTTTTTCCTTATTTTTTGTTATCCATTGACTTTGCTGAGTGTATTTGCAGCATTGTGTAGTGATCGCGCTTTTGTGTTTGTCGGCTTGCTAGGCAGAGAAGGTGGACGCAGCTCTGCACAGCATGTTGCTGAAGCAGGAACCACAAAGGCAACACTTAGCATGTTTAGGTACCTGGGTTCTATACCATAACCTGCGGATAATGATTCAGTACTTGCTGAGTGGTTTTGAACTGGAACTTTATAGCATGCACGAATACTATTACATCTACTGGTGAGTACTTTTATTTCCCCCAACGCTGTTCATACATGCAGTATACTTACCCTTTACTTAGTTACGATTAAGATTGTAATAAATTCATAAACTCTATATTTAGATATTTTTGTTGGACATCCATGTGATTTCCATTAACTTCTCAGTTACTTTTTTAGCAATTACTGTGGATGGTCAATTGTGATTTATTTATGTAAACATGTTGCTACTGCTCAAGACATCTTCTTTACAGTATGTACTGTTCTTCTAAAAATCTTGACGACATACAAGATTCCAGCACTATAAAGTATTGGCACACATCTTGGAAATTCTGAACAGGGATTCTGCTAGGGTTATAGCAAAAACGCAAGACAATCCAATGTAAAATCTTATTCTGTGAAATGTATCTGGTGTACATCCTACAAGCTTATCCAGGAGGTCCACTGATAGGCATCAAAAGCATCATGTCTGCAAAAAGTCTGAAGTGATAGGTTCCCTTTGATTCTTTTCCGTGCTGCTAATAGACTAAAGCAGCCCATACACGCTGCTATAAGTGCTGACCCGATGTGTGCTTTGAGGTGCGCGCTCCCGCGCACCTCATCGCACAGTACAAAAAGTATGTGCTTGCACATACTTTTTGTACCTAGTTCTCATCAAATCGCATCGCATTGCATGCACAACGTGTGCACATGCAATGCAATGCGATTTGATCCGTGCTAGTACAGCACGGAAAGCACGCCCACAAAGCAGCGTGTATGGGCTGCTTAAGTCCTTCTGGACAACTTAGGTGCGAGAAGAGCATCTTAACCCTTTGAGTGCCAACATCTGTGAGAGATGCGCAAAGTATCCGCTAAAAATGCCAGCGTCTTTCACATTTGTTACATAAATTCAAATAAAAAAAATTCTGTAAAAAAAGATTATATTTCCAATATAAGGTAAACCTTACAGGTCATTATGATGAATAAAAATGTTTGCTTGGCAATTTTTACACATTTTGACATTCACTTGGCACTCAAAGGGGCACACATAAGCAGAGCCCTTGATTACCCTGAATGCTGGAACATACATCAGTATCTCTTGGCTATTTGTGCTGGCGGATGGTAAGGAAAAATTGCTTTCCCCACATACTTGCCATATTTTAAAATCTGTTGCTATGTATTTTAAATTCAGGAAGACTTTACATATATTTATTGAACAACAAAATCTAGTTCTATTTGCTTCCAGTTCTGCAAACTTACAGCTGCCCTTCTGGATTAGTTTGTATCCATTTAAGTATCCTGCAATACATCTTTTTAGGTACCTGTCTGAGTTTCTTTATGCTTGGTTGATGTCTACACTAAGTCGGGCAGATAGCTCGCAGATGGCAGAAGAGCGCATTATGGAGGAACAACAGAAAGGTCGTAGCAGTAAAAAGACGAAGAAAAAGAAGAAAAGTAATGTATAAAGGTTTTGACTTAAATAAGCAGTACACCTATTTAATAAAAACCTTGTGCATGGGAGTTACCGTATTTGCCGGCGTATAAGACGACTGGGCGTATAAGACGGCCCCCCAACATTTCCACTCAAAATGTAGAGTTTGTTATATACTCGCCATATAAGACTACCCCCTCTTCCGCACACCTCCCTGTCACTAGCAGCTGTCTGGTCCCTTGAGTGGTGGATTTTGCTGGGGTAGGACAAACCTATCAGGGCAGGTTTGCCTGCATCAGCAAAACCCACCACATATAGTTTTAATACCCCCTCATCTGCAGCTTCCCTGCAGTGATGCCGCTGTCCTCCCCCCAGGTATAAATACCAGCATATACGGGTATTCATTAAGGGGTACCTCTCCTCGGCCCCCCCCTCCCTTCTTATGCATACGGTACCGTACCTTAATAAGTCGGCGGCAGGCTCGGGTATTTTTGGCGGGGCTCGGGGGGACTCGGGAGCGCTCAGGCACACGAGTCCCCCCGAGCCCCGCCGACATCAAATGCGCAATCTGACAGGCTGTTAGGCTGAAGAAAACGCTGCAGACAAATACCGTACTGCTATCTTTTATTATTAAGGTATGGTACCGTATGCATAAGAAGGGGGGGGGGGGCCGAGGAGAGGTACCCTTTAATGAATATATGCCGCACCCGGCATATAAGGCGACATCACGCCGTGCACCCGGCGTATAAGACGACCCCCCACTAGAAGGCAAATTTTTATGGGCTAAAAAGTCGTCTTATACGCCGGAAAATACGGTAGATTTAATGTAGTAGGTGTAGTCCTCTAGATTTGTTTTACAAGGCAAGTAATGGCACTTATGTCTACAAGGTGCTTCAGTCTTGCAAGATTGTTTGCTGCTTGACAATGCCCCATTGGGTTGGTCCTAATAAAATACAAAATATGCCACGGTCACTTTGACTTTGAGACAATGTTTTCTATTTATAAAATATCTTCTCCAACCTGTCCTGTTAATGATTAGTAGCAATATAATTCAAGGCATTCATACTCTGATCGGGCATGTTTACACAGCTTTCAGTTATGATTTAATGCCACGGTCTGTGCTCTTAAATCCTTACTTTAGCATAACTACGATTATATCATTTAATGTGTCGCACTTGGGTACTTTCCTGTTCCCTTTGTTTAAGCTCAGAGTGGATTTGATGATTAGGCAGGATATGCTTACTCCTCAATCTGTCCTTATGTTCAGTGGTTATTTAAACCTGCAATGCACCAACCAATTAGTTATCTGTTATACTTTGTGCACCAGAGGCACGCAAAGCAAAATTCCCCATAACCAGCCTCCGGGACCCACGAAAACACATGGGAACACAGCACTGGTAACTGGTCTTGCCTTACTAGAATAGGAAGAGGCTAGAAACAGTGTTTTTTCTTTTCTTTCCTTTGTACATTTTTCTTACACTTTTGTGGCTGCTTATCAGCTACTGCATTAATTTGCACATGGCTATCAGTTTGGCTGCAAATATAAAGTTACTATTGTAGCCATTACAAACCAAGGCTGTCCTGTCACTAGACGTTGGCCACACAGTATAGGCCGTGGCTGCTATTTTGATCCAATCTTTATATGTATACAAACACTAGATGGATACAAGCTGTTCTTGTCTTCATCTGGGTAGACATTAGACAACTTGCAAATGATGCTATGTAGTGTACAAACTCCTTTGAGCTCCTGAACAGATGGGTATGGTATAAATGATGTATTCACTCTAGGTCGACAGTCATTAGTTAGACCACTAATGGTCGACAGTGGGTAGGTCAACAACTTTAAATGGTCGATATTGACAGGACAACACAAGCAAAAGGTCAACATAGACAAACTATGTAGTGTGTACACACTGAGCAGATTTACAAAAGTCAAATCAACAGTGGCCAAACCCAAGAGTATGCTTTAACAATATATTCATATCTTCCTGAATGTTCAAAAGACATACAGATGTGTGCATTGTCATCATGATAGAGCCTACACACTAGACGATATCAACGATTTGTTGTTCAAAACCCGTTGTTATTGTCTACATAGTCTGTAATATGGTGTAATGTGTACACAGCTTTAATGTTGCTAGTCTCCAGTATGCACTGCCAGTAAACTTTACTAAAGATTTTAAAAATGAAACGTGATGTTACCCATAGCAACCAATCAGATTTTTGTCTAATTTTCTAGGATGCAATATAGCAGTGTATTTCAACCACTGTGCCATGGCAAACTAGTTTGCCTTGAGCTGTTCTCAAGTGTGCACCCAGATCTAGCGATGCCCAAACCAGTTTACAGCCACCACCAGTTTAACTGTTATTTACTGGTCTCTTCTTTTCATGTAAAGGGCCAATGTATTTTATTTGTTACCTGTGGGAACCAGTGTGATTGTTTTTTTATATGGGTGCCAAATAGGTTTGTTTGTTTTTTCCTGTGGAGGCCAAAGTGTTTTGCCCTGTGGGGATCTCGTAGTGTGCCTTGGCAATTTTAAAATCGTGTTTAGTGTCCCACAAGGTAAAAAGGTTGAAAATCACTGCAATAGAGTGTGGATTCTTATTTTTCTTTTGATTTTCTTAAGGTATTATATATAATGTATTACAATTTAGTTGTTACTGCTTTCTAATAACATGCGCAACAGTATCTTTTGTATGATTTTGAAAGTGTTTATGCTTTTCTAATTTGTTGCTATTTGTTTTATTTTTCAGTTCGTCCTTTAAGCAGAGAGATAACTTTAAGCCAAGCTTATCAGAACATGTGTGCTGGCATGTACAAGGTAAATGTAGAAATGCAACTTTTCTAATGTTTCATTTTATTTGTTGAAGCAATAGCACTGAGTAGTAAACATACAAAGTATACATATGAAAAGAGATGAGCATTTCAATAGTTACATGCAAAATCAGTAAAGTATTGCTAAATAAAATTGGTCACAATAACATGTCTTGTCTTCACTTATTTAACAATTTGAATAGGTCAATGATACATAAGTATATAGAATGTACACATTGTATGTAGCCATTAGTATTAAGGAATTACAATGGGGAGTAGAACAATAAGTGTATATATTTATCTGACGCTCACCCACCAGGTAGCTCAATAGGGGGATGAAATTCAACTTTTTTAAATGCAGTACTGGTCACTCCATGTTACTGTATGTTTTTTGTTTTGTTTTCCTAAACAGAAACGTCATGCTTCTCAAACACTATGGGCTGTTTTTAAATTTAATATACTAATTCTAGTGCATACAATGGGGCAGATGTATTCAGCCTGGGGATAAAATAAAAGGAGATAAAGCACCAGCCAATCAACTGTGTTTGAAAATGACAGTTGGGAGTTGATTGGCTGGTGCTTTATCTCCTATTACTTTATCTCCAGTTTATCTCTTTACATCTGCCCCATTATTTCTACATAAAAGGAGTTTACGTGCTTTCACATTAGTATGGTTTGTGTAAACTACTAACTTGTATCTCTAAGGGGAAATAGCGGAATATGGGGGTCTATGTACTAAGCTTTAAATGGAGATAAAGTACCAACCAATCAGCTCCAAACTGCCATGTTACAGGCTATGTTTGAAAAATGACATCTGGTTGGTACTTTCTCCCTTCACTTTATTACTCTACAAGGTTTAGTACATTGAGGGGCAGATTTATTAAACCTGGTGAAGTGATAAGGTGGCCGGTGATAACATAGCAGCCAATGAGCTTCTAACTATCATTTTCAAACCCAGCCTGTAACTTGACAGTTAGGGGCTGTGATGAAATACCAACCCCTTTACCACTTCACCAGGCTTAATAAATCTAGTCCTCAGAGAGATAATTTACACTGGCACATATCGTGCCGGAATACCTCTTCCTGCTTTGTCCCTTTACTGATGCGATGCAGGAAGTAATACTGACGAGAAGTATCAGCATATTGGTTGCTGTAGTGTGGGAATTCCCATTCTGGTGATCCCTGTCAGTGCCACAACTCCTAAGCCTAGTGCTGATGTGCAGTATCTCACTCCTGGCTCCACTGGGCATGTGTGAGATCTCGCAAACCATCATGTGACCTGTGTGGCCCAGAGCCAGCAGCCATGGGGCAGCGACACCTGTAGCTCTAGAAATCTGCCACTGACCATTCATACATTACCCTGCACATCTATGTGCCATCTTAAAAATTTCACACACATCCCCACACTAATAAATGGGTAGAAGCAGCATGAGCGCATGATATGTTCCCCTATAATGCATAATCATATATTTACTCCATAGACCCCTAAGTATTTGAGTCAGAAGTGGAGGCAGTCAGAATTCTGACAGAATTCAGACTATGGGTTCCCAATCGTATGGCTCTGGATGTTGGTTGCTTAGGGATAGGTTGCTTGGGCTGGGGGAGGGTTAGGCTGCGTGAGGGGTAGGGTTAAAATACTTGCCAAGATTTATCAGTATTCTGACCAGTGTGAAACCATTGTCTGCATTGTAATGGTTGGGATAGTGAGTACTGTGATTTCAATACCTATCTGTCATGGATACGGTCGCTGGATATATTGAGGTATTCCGGTAGCACAACAAAAAATCGAATAGCCAGTTTATTACAGTATTTTTGTTTTTTTCAATGGGACAATTAAATATTTAAAAAAAAACTTGGTAAAACCTCATTTGCTAACAGTTTAACTGGCTTTACATTTCAGCATTCTAGTCTCTGATTAACATATTTCCTTTTCAGAAAATTTGACAATAGCTTAACTGGAAAATTCTTATGTCTATTAGTTTTTCAGTTTTGTGATAGTTGTACATTTAAATGTTTGGATTTTGTTTGTGCTAGACCATGATCGCATTTGACATGGATGGGAAAGTGAGAAAACCCAAATTTGAGCTGGACAGTGAACAAGTTCGTTATGAGCACAGGTTTGCACCATTCAACAGTGTTATCACCCCACCACCAGTGCACTATTTGCAATTTAAGGTACGTTTGTCATTTACTTGGAATAATATGCTTTTACATACTGGAGGCTGTTCACATGAAGGACATACCTGCATAGAAACCTGTCCTCTTCAGGGAATTAGGATTTATCATCAGCCAAACCAATTTGAAATATGATGGTGCATTAATTACAATTCCTTAATTTAAAAGGAGTATGAGATTATATGGCTTGGCTGCATTTGTATTCTCATGAAGGTTAGTGAGTTGTAATGCTGGACACTCCAGACTATCATTTCTACTGAAGTAGCTGTGGGGTTGATGTATCAAGCGTTGAGTGGAGATGTTGCCCATAGCAACCAGGTAAATTAGGTAAATAATAGGTAGAAGTTGATTGGTTACTATGGTCAGCATTTCCAGTGGTCCACTTCTCTTTTCACTGTTTCACATACAACTTCTTTTTCTTACTAGTAAGGTTGGAAACATGTTGGTATCCATGCACCTGAACCGCAAAACAAAAAACTATTAGCAATTACTATTTTGGTTTCATTGTTTTTAATGTCAGTGGATAAATAACTTACCTGGCTCCTTGAAAAGACCATTTGGACATCAAGCATTGAGTCACTGTCTCCTGAATTGTACAAGCTTCATACGCTGCAGTTTGTCCTCCTGCTTGGACTGGCGTTTTGTCTGTAAATGTCTGAATTTATTAACATGTGAAAACATGAAAAACTAATTCCATCCTTACCAAAGGCATGGTATAATGCGGACTTTTCTGTTCCAGTTTTATCCCTGTATAGACTTCGATATTTACACCTTACCCAACAAAGAAGCCACTATGTACCAGGTGACATTGGATTATGGCCAAAGTGCGGTGTCACAGGCGCAATATTATTCCATAATATCTGGGAATGCAGGAAGTTTGGGACCTTTTGGCATAGATTGATTAACCACTTTAATTACATATTTAAGATAAAACTAATTTCTAACCCTATTCCCTGCTTATTTCTACATTTCAAAGATTGGGATTTAGGCCCAAATAAAAAAAACATTATCCCCGCATTAACAGTTCTTTGGACAATAGCTGAAGAATTAATATTAACACACTGGATATCTAATCAGTCTCCCACCATTGTGGAAGTCAAACGAGTAATGTTGAATATTATATTGTTTGAAAGACAAACCACATTGCAGAATATAGAACAAGGTGTGACTCGTTTTTACAAAAACACTGGAAAAATATTTGAAAATACCACTTGTTTCTTACACCGCCAGCTTGCCTTACCCGCGACCTCAAGTGTATCAGACACTTAAAGAGATTTTCTAGATAATGACAAGTCATAACCCCCTAGGATAACGATATGTGAAGATGTGAGAGACATACTATAATGTATCCACTGTGTAGACCTCTTTCCCTATATGTGTAAAGACCAGCTTACTACTGTGACGTTCCATTTGTACCTTGTCTTTTTCCTCGTCTTCTCCCCCCCCCACACCCCTCTTATGTTACTATGTTTAAGCTACTCATTCTATTTTTATATTTTGTAGTCTAAAAATTGATATTGTACTTTATTATACACACATATTGCACACACAGAACAAAATATCTTGATGCTCTCAGACTCTACTATACCAAAACCCGATAACAACCACACACACACTGCAAATGATAATGCTTTGTAAAATATCTTTATTGGAACTTATTCATACATCATGTATAATACCTGTACATCTACTCAATAACTGTGTATTGTATCAGATATTCAACTTTACTGTAAAGTACCATTTATTTATTTTTATAGTGTTCATTATACTGTTGAAAACACTAATTCAAGCTTTCTATTGTTGTTTGTCCATAGGAAATGTCTGACCTGAATAAGTACAGTCCTCCACCCCAATCTTCAGACCTGTACATGGCTGCAAGCAAACATTTCCAACAAGCAAAGATGATTTTGGAAAATATCCCAAATCAAGATCAAGAAGTGAGATGATTTTTTTAGCTTTTTCCTTTCTGTTCTTTTCAGTTATCCATTTGTTTTGGTACATGGATAGCTAATTGTAATGTTAGTTACAAAAATGGGACACTTTTTGATGAGTGAATAATGTATATTTAGAAGTTAAAAGGAAGGCTACTAACTCGAACTATGTATTCTAACATTACATGAGAACAGAATATTTGCTATTGTACAACTCTGTCTTCATACAATCTTGCCACAGTTGTGACATTTACAGAGAAGTCTCCACTCCATATTGTGTATTCAGGCTAGGTGTATGAGGGCACACATTTGTAAGTGTACCATCAAAAAGATCTTTATCCACTTCTGAATTATAGTATATAAGTATATAAAAAATTGAAGTACTGTTGTAAACTGTTTTGAAGTCCCATTCATGCACCATACCACCAATTCTCTACTCCCTCTGCTGGCAGCCTGCAAGATGGCAAATCCATTTCAACATTGGCCTACTGATTTCTTATACCCCTACTCACTCACAGTTGCAGTTGAGCTATTAGTAATACCTAGACTATTAAAGTTATTGTGCTTTTACCTTTGTGGATCCAACAATTTAGCTCTCTTTTCTGTTAAGTTTATTTGTATGTTATGTTTTTTAGATGCAAATATAAAGCACTATCAGGGGTATTATAAGTATTGAATACCCCACGCAAGTCCACACAGATGGATTAAACCTCTCATGTCTGTAAAAAAAAAAAACCCTGAAAAGCAAGTGGCTTGTGGGATAAATCCCATTGCTATTACAGTTAACACAGAATCAGTGAGTTTCCGTATGTGAACCTGATTTTTTTTCAGCACTGGGGGAAAGGGCAATTTAATTAAATAGCCTTTCCCCAATAAGTACGTATTTTTACCATCAGTTAGTTGAATGCCCTGCTTTGATTTCTGCTGAGAGAAAAGTGCTATACAATTAATAATTATTGTTCTATAGGTAGCAATACAAACATTAATCACTTGTACTCCATGTGTTAAGTCAGAGAAAGGTACACCTCTTACATTTGGTCATACATGGTACTGTATAGTTCTCTCTGTCTACTCTCTAAGGCCAGTATTCAATGCCTCTGATTCGCCATATTTTCTGGGGAATCAGGCAATTCGCCGGGTTTACAGGGAATTTTCTCACAGAAAAAACAATTTGCCCTATTCAATGGACACAATTCTCGGCAAATGAAGAGCGAATGTCTGGCGATTCTCTGTTTGTGATTCTCCGCGATTCGCCAGTGGTTTTCAATGGGGTTTTTAGTGGAATTCGCCGAGTGTGTATTCAATGCTGAAGTGGAGAACTGCTTTCTCCAGTGATTTTCCACTGGATTCTCCATTTTACATTCCTCATCTTTTTCTGGAGAACTGGAATGTGATCTTTGAAAATAAAGCGTTTTTTATTTTTATTTTGGTGTCAAAAAAATCAGATTTTTTTTCTGTGAAGGGGCATGCTATTTTTATTCATGTGCTTGCAGCACATGAATATATTTAAAACATTTTTTTAATTTTTTTTAAACAATATATATATATTTTTTTTTACACATTCACCAGCAGGGGGCCGAGCCTGGAGCCGCTCATTAATATTCATATATTCACTGCACTCTGGTCCCGATCATTACATATGCACGATCGGGACCAGTGTGTAGTGCAGGGCTGGGCAACACCGGCCCTCCAGATGTTGATGAACTACACATCCCAGCATGCCTTGCATCAGTTTCAGCATGGCCACATAGCAAAACTAATGCAAAGCATCCTGGGATGTGTAGTTCACTCACATCTGGAGGGCCGGTGTTGCCCAGCCCTGGTGTAGTGGCTCCCTAACACAGCCCCCTGCCAGCTCTGGGGGGCTCTCCCTGTGTCCCCCACAGCCCTCCTTCACCCCCACAGTGCCCGGCGCAGGCAGGGAGGCTTCCATCTCCCTGCCTGCAGCCGTCCCCCAGCTCCCCGACGGCATTCGCCAGGGGGGTTAAAATTCGACACCAGGGGCAGCAAGCCCCTGAGGCGTAGAATAGGGGGTGAGGGAGGGCTGGCAGCGAATGCTGCAGCCCTCCGGAACGCGGCGATTGTGCAGCGAATCCAAAACAGGATTCGCTGCACAAGGGGAATTAAAGGATTGAATACCTGCCTAAGTTGGAGGTAGACACCTTTATCATCCTCTATGATTTTTTTTCTCTGAGTTTACATTTGTTGTATAATAAGGAACATTTTAATGGCTCTCTCAGTGTTGTTCTTTCTAGAGTAGCAGCTCTTTTGTAAGAATTGTTGATGCTGGCATGGTGTATACTCTATATGTAATGTTGATTGTTCTGTATAGCACTTACAGCTTTTTGCCTTTATGGCAGCTCTACCAATCAAACCTTAAATAGCCAGCTTGTGTCCCCTAGAGTATGATGTGCGGTCCCGCACGTCCCTATCGCCTGCTAACTAAGTCAGTGCATGCAGTGAAGAACTAGTCAAATTGCTTAGCAAGTGACTGCAAATCTCTCTCTGTGTACAGAATGGGAGATAAGGGGCATACACACGTAGAGATCTGTGCTAAGCAATTTTGCTAAGCTATTTTGCTAAGCAATTTTGCTGGTGTCAAGATCTCCCATGGGGAGCACATACACATGCAGAGATTTGTGCTAAGTGATTTTGCTAAGCGATTTTGCTTAAGCAAAAAAAGGCAGGGTAATGGTTCAGAATGAGAGATTGTGACCAGTATCTCTCATTCTGTACACACAGAGAGATTTGCAGTCATTTGCTAAGCAATCTGACTAGATTGTGACTGCATGCACTGACTTAGTTAGCAAGAGATATTTAATCTCTTGGAGCATACACACGGAGAGATCTGTGCTTACTTTCTAAGAAATCTAGTCAGATTGCTTAGAAAATAGCACAAATTTGCTCCGTGTGTACACCCCTATAGTGATCAAGATCTCTCATTCTGAACCAATGCCCTGCCTTTTTTGCTTAAGCAAAATCACTCCGCACAAATCACTGCATGTGTATGTGCTCTCCATGGGCGATCTGGACACCAGGAAATCACCTACCCTAAATAGCTTATCACACATCTCTACGTGTGTATGCCCTTTTAGTTAGCAGGCTATAGCGACATGTGGGACCACGCATTGTAATCGCTCGGGGCATACACACAGTGAGATCTGTGCTTACTTTCTAAGCAATCTAGTCACATTGCTTAGAAAAGAACTTAGAAAAGAACACAAAAACTACAGTAGTACAATAATAATATATTGAAATAAAGCTTAATACATTTTAAAATGATTGTTAAACAATAAGTGAGATGTATAGATATCTAGTGATAACCTAATTAGTGATTGTATGACCTCTATAATAGGAAAATGCTAAATATTACACTAGTATAGTCAGCCTATATTAATTTTTGGATGTATATGACTATAGATAGATAGATAGATATCTATATATATATATATCTATATCTATATATAGATCTATATATATATATATATATTTATATATATATATATATATATATCAAATGGTACTTGTGTATTATCACGGCGCCCACTATGTTGATCTTAGTACATTGCATGCATCGCATGCGATATAACGGCATGCAATCCGATTTTTAATTGTACAAGCACCCTGATGGGTGCTTACAGTGTTAAATGCACCCCCATTGTCAACGCCACCCCCCAATATCAACGCCAACCCGAAGCGTGGCGAGCGCAGCGGTACTCGTCCTCCGACCTTTTCATACCCCCACTATCCACGTCGGCGTGGAGTTGACTTTAGATAGTGTGGCGAGCCACCGAGCCCAAAGGTGGCGAGCGGACGCGGATGACTTTACATGTATTCCGCGTCCCCTCGCGGTGCTCGCCACGCTTCGGGCTCGGTGGCTCGCTGCGCTTGCCACACTATCTAATATCAACTCCACGCCGGCGTGGATAGTGGGGGTATGAAAAGGTCGGAGGACGCATGCCGCCGCCCCTCGCGCTCGCCACGCTTCGGTTTGTTTTTGATAGTAGGGGTCGCGTTGACAATGGGGGGGCATTTAACCTTGTATGCACCCATCAGGGTGCTTGTACAATTAAAAATCGCATGCGATGCGATATTTAATTGTACATTTTGCCTTTTTCACGCGGAAATTGCATCGCATACCCTATTTAGTGGTATGCAAGGCGATGGGCGCCATGATAATACACAAGTACCTTAAAAATTAACCCTTTTGAAATGCAAATTGGAAAAGTCTGTGGCAGGGCAGTTCCACACACAGATTGTGGGGCGTATTCAATCCGTGCTGATTTTTATGACAGTCAGAAAATCTGCGATTTACAACAGTTTTAGGTTGAATTTGCTCTCGACCTATTCAGTCTAAGTGGCGACTTTTCTGTGGTTGGAAAACAAATGTCAGAATCACTTGCCGATCCGCACATTTTTGTCAAACACTGCATTTTTCTTCTGCCGATGCAAATTTGATTTTAAACCGTTTTAAAACTGTATTGGTGGGAAAAAAATGGCTGCATTGAATAGGTATGTCCGATTTTTATTGGCTAGTGAAAAATCCAAACAACATTTAATACCCCCTCATACTTATCCAATGCCCTTAAGAGAAAGGGATTTAGCAATAAACACGTTACCTTTTTATTCTGTAAACGCAAATACTAACGCAGATATTAGACATGAGAAGCTGCAGTTTTTTTTTCTTTTTGTAGCAATAACAAGTTATTTCATTTAGCATTTGTGAAACTTTGCTGTACTGTATTAAATTTTATTGTATTTATTTAGGTCAATGAGATTTTGAAAGTTGCCAAAAACAATATAGTGGTAATGAAATTGCTTGCTGGAGGCCACAAGAAGGACTCTAAGGTACTGTATGTATTTAAAATTAACGAATGTTTGAAGTGTTTTTTTGTTTAATCATTCCCACCTCTCCCGATTTATTATGCTTTCCTTGTTTAAAATGTATGATACATTTGGATGAGGCCTGTTTGTTCATTGTAACATAAATGTTAAGAATCTGCACTTTGTACACCACAGATTGTTTTTGGTTGCAGCTTTGTTTAAAGGTATATATTGAACAAATCCCAGAATGAGGAACAAAATAAAACTCGTATATAAAAATAAAAACTAATATTATAAATCTATAAGACAATCTTTTTATAGAGTACAAAAATCAATTAAAAATAATTCATGTTTCAATTCATATGTAATAAATATAGTCAATGAGTGATAATCTATTAAAAGGATTTACTTCCCTCTCTTGACTATAATTTAACCTAATACCGGTATACATACAGACATATAACTAAACGGATAGAACAAAAAATATTAATAATACTAATAAAGAAAAAATGTCAACATTCAAATATAAGAATATTAGACAATATTTAGACAATTCTTCATTGTCACCACCTCTCCAGGCTGTGTCAACTTTCTTTTTCTGAACTTCAAATTTCTGGGATTGCTTCCATGTTTTTCTTGAAAGGGAAATGGAACACTGGGTTTCTTTTTTTTTATTTGAGATGTTGCAAAGATGTTCCTGAACTCTTATATGAAGCTTTCTTTTGTCTTCCCTATATATTGAAGGCCACAGGGACACAACATATAGAGGACTCCTGCAGTTTGGCATGTAATTCTCCTTGATATAGCAAATGATTCTTTATCAATAATGTGAATACTATTATTCTTGGTTTTCTTACATGCAGTACAAGTGCGGCATCTTGAGAAGCCATTTCTAATTGTCGTTTTCACAGTGTTGGTGGGTTTGAGATTCATTCTGACCACCGTAGACCTGATGTTTTTGATTAGTTTGTAGGCTATTCGTGGATAAGAGGCTAAATGTTTCTGTAACTCCTCATCGGCTTGAAAGACTCTGTCTTTTCAGACTTTCTTCTAAAGAGTTTACTCTGTGACGAGTATTCTGAGATAAAAAGATCACTCATTGTCCAGGCTATGTCCCTTGAAGCATAGATCATAATATCTTCTCTTTTAACATGGTTGATCTTCACAATTTCTTCTAAAAACCTGGGATCATATTTCTTATCCTTCAAATTTCTGTAGAAGTTGTTTTTTTTTAATTTTTAAAACAATTATGATGGAGTCTTCTAAGCTGTCCCCCCAGAATATTTGGTAACCCATTTTTTATGGTGGTTGCTTGTAGCTTTTAAATAGCTATTATAGTCAGTTTGTTTAATAAATGTTTGTGTTTTAATCTTTCTGTTATCAAAAAGATCTAGAATATTGATGCTCATATTGGTGATACTGCTTGTGAATTCTAAGTTGTTTTTATTGTTATTAATTTGTTGTATAAAGGAGATGAGTTTGTCATAGGTTCCTTTCCAGACAATGGTGATATCATCTATAAATGGTGTATTTGTATTTATTGTTCAAACATATGGTTTCACTTTCCCATTGCACCAGGAATAAATGAGTGCATGAACAAAAGAAAGGGTATACAGCGCTTGGGTTAGTCTGAATGATGACCAAACACAGATGTGATAATAAAGTACAAATATATGTATTTCATTACACAACAATTAAGAGAATTATCTATATGAAAGAAATATATAAAAGTATATAGTGAAAAAATTGCGCAATGGATAAAAAAGAAGGGGGGGAAAGAAAAGGCAGTCATTGGGCCAATTTGTTTACTAAAGTTACCACCATTGATGGTCAAAATGTCAGGGCCTCATCTGATGACCTGAGAGTAGTTCCGGTTTAATTCCCAGCATGTGGATCCAATTAGCCTCAGATGGAATTGAGCAGGAATGGTTGGTGGAGTGATGGATTTGCCACCGCCGTGAATCACTGCAATGGAGGTATGGACCTATGAAGGCACAAGATGGTGGAGGCTGGTCCGGAATGGAGTTCACCGTGAAGGAGCCTGGTGCAAGATGGTGTCAGGGCTCTTGGTTGGGGCCAGGTATAAGGTGGGGCTTTCGACGTGCTAACATGTCTTCATCAGGAGCAGTCATGACTGGGCAAATTTGGTGCCCATAGCTATTCCTTGGCATTGCAAGTAGAGTGCATCCCCAAACCAAAAATAATTGAATCCATGATGAAATCTATCTGTACTGGATTAAGGCCTGAATCTTCTACTTTTTTCCCTCCCGTTCGTACATCCATGTGGCCAGTATGTCTACTTTATTTTATTATTATTTATTTTTATAGTTTGTATTTATTTTATTACTAATTAAGTGATACAGATTGATTAGTTGTTAATAGAAGGACAGACATATTGATATCAGCCTTCAATGAATGGCGATATAAAGCCCTGTTTCCCTGACAACATGAGTTTCACAGAATAAGGGCGGACATGATGTCGCCATGTGTATTAGACTGGTGGAATTCAGCGGTCCACATCCAGCTTAAATATAGGACCTGGGTAGGAGAATCGATTATGCACGATCCTGAGGAAGCCTTATGTAGGCTTGTCGATCATCGCACACATTGATCCCACTGTACACCACTTACTACAGGCCGGGGTGTCAGCGGAGAAGTCTGCCGGCAGACCCCTGGGTGAGGAATCCATGACTGCAATTTGAAATGACTGTATATGGATTGTTCACGCTGGGACATTTAACATTGGGATATAGGAGATTGCTGCAGTTGCATACTCCTGGCCACTAGTCTGCCTGTGTGGAGATTTATCAAGCAGCCTGTCTATCTAAAATGCTCACAGCCTCTAACTGCACTAACATTTGCAGTACATTTTTCAACATTTGATTTTTATATTTGAACCTTGCCATTTTTGTCTTAATTATTATTACATTATTAATATTTTTTTTATTTGTTTAGTTATGTTTGTATGTCTACCTATCCCCTGTCTGTATACTGGTATTAGGATACATTATAGTGAAGAGAGAGGGAAGTATATCCTTTTAATAGATTATCACTCATTAACTATATTTAACAACAAACAATGCATAGATTCGCGCTGGAAACAAATTAATGAAAAAAGAGAAAATAAATAAAAGACCAAGCAGTCCGGTGTGATACCGACGTTTATATATATATATATATATATATATATATATATATATATATATATATATATATATATATATATACTGAGGAATTCTGCACACACATCCAGGTATTTATCAGGGTTACTCCATATAAAGAAATCCAAAGTCCAGGACATCCAAGAAATAGGCAAAAAGATCAAACCATTTCATTGACGTTTCGGCCTAGTACAGTTCTTTATCAAGATCAGACAAAGAGACATCCGTACAGCGTGAAAGACAGCAGTGTGACACATTTGAATAAGTATTTTAAACAATTGACAGGAAATCTTATGTACATTTGCTTCTTACTTAAAACAGAACTTTTAAGTATGAACAGGTTGATATAGTTTTTTTCCCGTCTGCTGTTCTGAAAACCATAACATTTTGGGCTGACATGCCACTGGCATCATGTAACAGGTCAGATAGGGTCAGCAAGCAAGGCATGTACACTGTTGGGCTTCCTTCATGCTGTCAGATTAACCTCACCACTGGCCCCCTGCGTTTTGGGCTCCCTTCACGTTGTCTGGTGTGCTTGCTGATCCCTTTGGAAATTTTCTCTGGCTACACCTCCTCATTCTGCTTCCGGCTTCCTCAATCCAAAAGTGTGGTTCCTGCACTGATCTAGCACGCAGAGGGGCAGCAAGGTTACCAGGCTGCAGGGAAAAGCTGGACCTCGGACTGGCTCCTCCCTGTGCTTACCTCCATGGACTATAAGGACAGGAAGCAGCTGAATGTTGTGGCACCGCTACTCTAGAATATTTGCATTTTAATGGGATAAGGAAAATACCATATGAAATATGATTAGAATGATTTATTACATATCCAACCAATTTGAATATGTAATAAATCATTTTTAAAAGGTGTAGAAGTTCATGTGTTGGTTACCTTTTTGTTTCTTTACTGCCTGAAGAAGCAGAAAGTTAACCATGAAATACACAGCAGCAACTTAATACTGCTTTCACATTGCAGAAATGAGTAATGACACGGTATTCTTAAATGGGACTTTAAAACGGTTCAGAGCCTTGAGACCTTTCACATTGCAGGTGAAAACCGTTTTAAAAATCATTTAATACCATTCAAACATTCAACCCGTTTACCCCCAAGGGACACGTTTAAAGCCATTGAAATAGAGCTGTTCAAACTGCCAAAAAACGGCTTTAAAACGTGTAGGACTCTGCTTTTTATACGTGTTGAAATACCGGTTAACTTTAACCGGTAAATCAACTCTGGCACTTTCACATTGCAGCCTTAAACGTTTTAAAATAGAAAAAAAACGGCAATATACCGTTTTAAAAGTGCGATGTGAAAGGGGTATTATTGAGAAATACACTTGTTTGTTGTTAAGTTATTTTGTTTATACTTGACTATGTGATACTATGAAAGTTATTTATAGAAAATCTATTAGCCAAAATCACACTGTGGATGCAATGTACAATTTTGGAATATTATAATAATTATACCTTGTGCTCAACTTATTTTGATTGTAATGGATTAAGCAATTCATTATTATAATTAAATAATTTTAAATAATGAGTGAGAATCAATTCTGGTTTTAATGTGTTTTTATTGAGTTAATGTGTTAATAAATTGATTAAGTGCTGCCTATTAATGTGTCTTTAGATCAAAAAGATCTTAAGGAGGGTATGCAATCTTCCGCCGCTATTTCCGATATGGGAAATAGCGGCGGCTCCCTATTCAATGCTGTCTTTAGCGGCAGAACGGGCCCGACTTTAGAAGCTGTCGGGCCCGTTCTGCCGATAACGGCCGTGGATTGCCGCGATCCCGGCCGCAGGTCGTCAACCAACGGCTGTTTTCGCGGCCACGCCCCCTTTGCGCCAAGCGGCAGGCTTGAATCCTGCCTGTCATTCTGCCGTTGATCAAATCGCAAACGGGCCAGGATCACGGCTGTCGGCGGGGATAGACAGCCGTGAACCTAGATTGCATACCCCCCTAAGACATTAATTAATAGGCAGCACTTAATTTATTAACACATTAACTCAATAAAAACACTTTAAAACCAGAATTGATTCTTACTTCTCATTATTTAAAATTATTTAATTGAATTACAATGAATCAGTTACAATCCACAAGGTATAATTATTATAAAATTCTAGATTTGCCTTAGGCTTAGGAGATTGGACATCTCCTATACCTTTGCAGCACTCGATCCACCAAGGGTTGGAGCGCAGGCACTTAATTCAATCTGTACAATTTTGACTATACTGTACTATAGATTGTATACTCTCGTACTGTACTGCCTG
Source organism: Crinia signifera (assembly GCF_055691185.1). NCBI lineage: Eukaryota > Metazoa > Chordata > Amphibia > Anura > Myobatrachidae > Crinia > Crinia signifera. Next base: position 314,572,369 of record NC_139217.1, read on the forward strand.
CAGATTTTTTTTTTGCAAAACTAATAATTAATTTACACCATGTCAAGTTGCATTTATAATGTATCCATTTTAAGCTACATCTGTATTTTTTTTTTCTTTTAATGCAGATTCCACCTGAATTTGATTTCTCTGCACACAAATATTTTCCTGCTGTAAAACTGGTGTAAATGATCTACGGAGAGGAGAGAATCTAATACACAATAAATTGAGTGTTTTAGTCTATTTAATGTGTGGACAAGTGCAGGGCTCATGTGAAACTACAGTTTTTTCTTTTTTTTTTTTTTCCTCATTTTATTTTTCTAATGCACTGGTTACTTTTTATGTACAGCCACAAGACGTGGACGGAGTTTGTAAATCAGCTATGTTGGATCTATTTCATGAGTGTTCAGTAATTTTTTTTCATTAAATATTTAAAATATTTTATGGATGTTTATTGTGCAAAGAGTTTCTTCTTGATATTTGTCACTTATGCAAACTGTCCCTTCCCCAAGTTTGTGTACAACAGTGCTGAAGAAACCGGTTTTCAAGATCTACCAACAGCTCACATTTCTCAGGCTGTCTAACTGGTGCACAGGTGTTCTCATTACTAACTCACATTATCAAACATTAGGGCAGATGTATTAAGCCTTAACAAGAGATAAATGCAAGGGTGAGAAGGAGAGATAAATGTCCAGCCAATCAGCTCCTTACTGACTTTTTTTTCAAACACAGGCTGTAACATGGCAATTAGCAGCTGATTGGCTGGGCGTTTATCTCTCCTTCTCACCCTTGCATTTATCTCTTGTTAAAGTTTAATATATCTGCCCCATTGTTTCCTAACAGACAGATTTTACACATCCACAGGTTGTATACAAAACATTAACTGTTTGTAGATCTTGAGAACCAGTTTGGCCACCCCTGGTGTAGAAGAAACTCACTGTACACTGGTCAGGGCAGTCAATCACTGACACAGATAGATGGTGGTAGTAAAGAGCAGTGTCATGTCTGGTAACTATCATTCAACACCAATCTTGTATCTTTTTGAGAATATACAGAAGTATCGGCACTAGAAAAAAACCTATATGATCCACACAAGGCCATAATGTTGTTAATAAGCTATGTTTGCATAATTCTGCTCATTAAGCTGAAGCAATTCATCTTGTCATTAAATGTATAGCCATCATATCTATTCTGGCTAGTACTATCCCTACAATCTGTTGAGATATGTCAGAGTAGATGGGCCACTCCCTAGAGCAAGGCTAGGCAATTGCGGCCCTCCAGATGTTAAGGAACTACACATCCCAGGATGCTTTGCATTAGTTTTGCTATGTGGCCATGCTGAAACTGAAGCAAGGAATGCTGGGATGTGTAGTTCCACAACATCTGGAGGGCCGCAATTGCCCAGCCCTGCCCTAGAGTGTAGGATGTGGTTGCTGAGGTAGTCGGATTTACCAGTTTTTGTTTTTTTTACTCCTGTAGTTGTGACTCATTTGCCTGGAACATTTTATTCTCCCCAGTAACAGTTCCAGCTGATTTACTTCATTGTATTTTTTATTTATATAGCGCACACATATTCCACAGCCTTTTACAGAGAATAGTTGCTCCCACGCACAGCACAGAAAGTCTATACAGCCCATGCTTTTAGTACTAGATTGCATTTTATCTAGTTCAAAAAGTACGCTGCTGTAGATACAATGCAATCTAGTACTAAAAGTTTATCACTCTGTAAGTGAAGGCTTACAATTCAAATCTTCCCTTGGGGAAGGGTGTTGCATCTACAAAACAGGTAGGTTAGAGCACTGGAAATACTAGCCAAACGAGTAAGAGAATATTTTTGGCAGGGATGTGCAGTCAGGGGCGGTAGTGACTCCTCTGTCATTGATAATTAACATAATAAAATAATACAAAAAAAATACTTATGTGTTCTCCCCATGCTTTAATTTTTGTGGCTGCCCATCTGGCAAGAGCTGCCCTGCCACCCGGAACTCTAATTAAGGAGACATATCTACTACTGGGTACGCAAATACGTGTTATACAGTAGCGTGTAGTTTACCCAGAAGTACTCACTTTTTCATAGTGGGTGGGTCCCATGGGACACACTCTGATTGGACAGCGGGCGCCTGGGCCAGTGCACGACCGCAGCGCAGAGGGGGTGGCAGGGAGGGGGAAGCGCCTGGCATGGAGGACAGGTCCAGCAGCAGCAGCTACCTGCAGCCTCAGCGCTGGCATCTACTAATAATCACCGCACTGAAGCAGCAGCACAGGAACACTACTTGCTCCTGTACTGCTGCTTCAGCGCAGTGATTTTTTTCTTAAAAAACAAGTATATTCATACGCCAAATATAAGGATCATGGAATGCAAGGGCTCCAAGGTGTATGACAGTCATAGTAACACAGTGGGCAGTATTCAATGAGGCTGTTTCACCATGTTCTACAGCGAATGTGTGCTATTTTCGTGCTCTAAGGTGAATCTTTTTACTGAAAAATTGATTCGCCCTATTCAACATGCGCTATTCGCCGACGGCGAACAGTGAATGACGGACAATTCACCATCTGATATTCGCTGTTATCTGCTGTGGCTTTTCAATGGGTTTTTCAATGTGATTCGTTGTGAGTGTATTCAATGATCAGATGGCCAATTGCTTTCTAAGTGATTTCCCCATGTAGCAATCGCCATCTTTTTATGGTGAACTGAACTGTGATCTTTTAAAATAAAGGTTTTTTTAAATTATTATTTGGTGTCAAAAAAATCAGTATTTTTTTTCTGTGATGGGGCATGCTATTTTTTTTCATGTACTTACTGCACATGAATATATATTTAACTTTGAATTTATTTTTGACACATGACAGCCAGCAGGGGGCCGAGAGCCACTCATTAGATATTCATACATTCACTGCTCCCGCTCATTACATATGCCGAGCGGGAGCAGTGCAGCGGCTCCCTACCCCAGTCCCCTGCCAGCTCTCCCGGGGGGCAGCTTCTGCTGCCTGTGTCCCTGGGAGCCCTGCTTCTGCCCCACAGTGTCCGGCGCAGGCAGGGAGGCTTTCCTTTCCCTGCCTGCTACTGTCCCCCTGTGGTGAAATTCGCCGTCAGGGGCAGCGAGCTCCTGCGGCATTGAATACGGCGACGGAGGTTGGCAGCGAATGCTCCAGCCCTCCGGAACACAGCGACTGCTACGAATCCTAAACAGGATTCATTGCACATCGCGATTATTCACATTGAATACTGCCCAGTGTCACAATACAATGCAGGATATAACGGGAATGTTGAGCATAGTCTTAGAGCGAGATATGTACCAAAAGGGACAACCTCACATGGTACCCGTAGGCACCATATGACTACAGCCATACATTAAAATACTAAGGATGAAGCAACGGCCATAAAGTTTTACTGCTGTAGCCACCTGATGCCCTACAAACCTAAAATCATGCCAGAATAGGTATGGAATATATGGAAAACATAATAAAAAAACCCAAAATAAACCTCCCTAAAACCCCCCCACCCTGTATGACCTAACCCCAACTAAGGTACACTTGGATTCCGAATAGCCCATAGCCCCCTAGAACTTTATCGATCTATGCCCATTGACATCTCTATAGCAGATACCAAAAGGGACAGAATATTTAATGTGATAACAGGATAGCTCAGATCATAGTCCAGTGCGTATTATTAAAGCAGGGTATATAGAGACCTTAAATAAAAACGGGAAACATTGAAACATATGGACAGCATCTTGATGCAGGTTTACAATACAGATCAAAGCATTAATCCGGCCAGCTCTCTGTTCCCTGGAGAAGGATGACGCGTCTAGTAACACTATCGCCAGTTAGAATAGGAGAGCTATATAAGCATGCATATGGCAAATCACGAACATGGGCAGACGAGTTCCAGGATCTCATTGCAGCCACCAGTATCCAAGAAGATTGAGGGGAAGCAATGACAGTCAATATTTGCGGGTGCCTTACAGTAGATATCCTTAGGTATAAGCAAGTCCAGAGACATATCCAGAGCAGAATCTGGCACAGAAACAAACAGGGACATCATGTTGCTAGACACAAATATATCTCCCTTAGCAGCTGTGTCACCTCGCTCAGGAGTAATGTGAGAGGGTGATGTACCCTCCTGAATCCCATCTAGCTGGTTAAGGAGTCTAGTAGTTGAGGCATATAATGCACGCAGGATATGAGATACAGAGGAATCCATAGTCATGTATGGGAGACTCGCAGAAGCAATCCGCTAATAGAATATAAAGGCGACGGCTAGCACACCACCGATAGTATATGAGAGACCAATAGCCTCAGGAGTAGTTGTGTCTATGATGTGTTCTCCACAACGGATGCAACTTAGGTAGTCAAGATGTCAGGAGGGATCAGGTATTCTGACTATGTGCCCAACTTCGATCATCAGTGTTCAGGTTAGGCATCCAGACAGGGGAAATGGTATCCACACTCAGTACTCACTTCCACGAGTGTAGCAGGAGTCCTGAACAGCCACGGCAAAGGACAACAGGGGGTTGGTAATGAATCCGGAGAGTTACAGCGGGTCTCAGCTAGATAGTAGCAGTTGAGCACAAATCCCTCAGCCCAGCACACTCGCCAGCAAAATGGCGACTGCATCCTCCGCGCGGACCACCACGAAGAGACAGCTTCCTGCTCAGCACAGAACGCCACCGCCGCTTATCACCCTAACCCGCTGAGGCACCGGGCGAAGAGGCCCTGTGTTAGGTTACTGGCAATGCAGCGTCCGGGTCCCGATGCAGGAACAGGCCGCACCTGTGAAGTTTCTCAAACCGGCAGCCCAATATTTCTGATGGTACTCCAGTGGGGATATGGGAGAATAGGCAGGATATCCCACACCTGTTATAGGGGTCAGAGTTTTCGGAGGCAGCAGCACAGGATATATGGATGAAGCTCACAAAAGCTGCTGCCTACTCCATGTTCAGCAAAGCCACGCCCCCAGTGCAGTGATTATTAGTAGATGCTAGCGCTAAGGACGCCAAGAGCCAGAGGTCAGGCTAAGCCCCATGGAAATGGGCAGGTTAACCCCGGCATCAAGCATGCTGACAGGGGTTGACACTTACCTACATAGCAACCTGCATGTAGGTAAGCGGAACTTATGTGGCATATTATGTAATAGGCTATACAGCATTTGGTATTATTTGTAATTGATATTACGTGTGTGACAATGTGTAAGGGGCATTACAGCATGTAATGTGTGTGACATGTACAGTACTAGGCATTAGAGTCAATTTTTGGCATACGCCTACAGCACGCAATGTCTATAATTTTTAGTGTATATGTTTGGTGGTGTGGGCTGAGAGACTTTTTTTTAAACTGTAATGAGTGACAAAAGGCGGTGCTAAATAAATGAGTACCAGGAAAAAGGGGTGGGTAGTTAGTAGGACCAAGTACAGGTTGTAATAGCCCATTTAAAAAAAAAAAAAAGGTATTAAAGCGACACATATAGAAGTGCCTCAGTGACAGGGACGTGCTTTCTGCCTATATGAAAGCACATCCCCCATCACTGAGGCAGGTGTGATTGGCCACCCAGCGGTCATGAGCTATGTGGATGTCCCTCCTCTTCTCCACCCAGCATCTCATAGCTGCTGCTCAGCTGGCTGCTTCTTTCACACAGATCATCTGGTAGATCCACCCCCTCCAACACAAGTGCTTTACCAACTTCTGCTCAGAAGGAATGGATCCAGAGAAACTCAGCCAGAACATACAGAGAGGTGACTGTTTACACGTGTGTGTGTGTGTGTGTGTGTGTGTGTTAGGAAAGGTGCAGGACTAGGGTACAGATGTATTAGGGATATGGGTGGGTGCAGAGCTGGGGTAAATGTGTTAGGAAGGGTGCAGGGCTGTATGCATTTGTGTTAAGAAGATGGCTGGGCGCGAGGCCGAGGTACAGCCTGGTGTATTTTACTGAGGTGGCTGAGGTACAGATGTGGGGCAATTGCTGGGCACAAGGCGGGGTACATGTGTGTTTTATGGGAGGTGGCTGGGTTATAGATTTGTTACGGAGGTGGCAAAGTGCAGGGCCGGGGTACATGTGTGTTTTACGGAGGCTGGATTATAGATTTGTTAAGGTGGCAGTGGTGTATGTGTGTTACCAAGGTGGCTGGGTGTGGGGCAGTGGTACATGTGTGTGAGGGAGGTGGGCATTTGCCTGCTGGGGAACAGATGCGCAGGGCTGATGTCTGTGTGCGCAGCAGGGGACAGGGTCCTGGACACCGCTTCTGTGCTATGGAAGAGGAAGGATGTTCTATCTTTGATGTTGCGTAGCCAGTGCCTCACCAACCACTGACCTCATCACTCGCCACTGATTTTTAGAACCCATTCATAACAAAAATAAAAAATTGCACCAAAAATACAAGACATAATAAATTAAGAACAACTGCTGTGCTGTTTAATCCATATAGATAAAAACACAGTACCATCCCAGTTACAATTACTCCTGCAAAATTTGTAGAATTTACACATAAAATGTAAAAAAAATTCAACATTTCATTAATTAAAAAATGAAACACACAAAAACTATCCACTGACTTACACAGCAAGCAACTGTTTAATGAACTTTAGCTACTTTCACAGCATATAGAACACAGGGGGATATTCAATTAGTTGTGGCAAATTGACCCAACCCCCCCCCCCCCCCCCCCCCCCCCCAGGCACGTGAAACAAAAATCCCCAGTAACCAAGTCCTATCTGCCCTGTTTTTTTTTTGAGAAAACGCGCAGGTTTGCATACTTATCCTGCATTCCTATGCGCTTTCAGCTGAAATCAGGAAATAAATAAAATGTATTGGTGAAAAAGTAAGGGTAATACAACCACCCCACCCCTTCATTTTTCACGCTGAGGTTTTTTTGCGGACCAACTGAATATCCCCCTAAAAGGTGCCCATACATGTTGCGATAACCATCGTACAATGCATGCGATTTGCGGCTATGCGATCCGTTGGCAGTACAAAAAGTATGTGCAGTACATACTTTTTGTACTGTGCGATGCCCGCGGGAGCGCGCATCACATCGTATTGCACGCTGTTTATCGCAACGTGTATGGGCACCTTTAGTCTTGCATCAGATTCCAAGGCACAATCTATTTAGATAACCTGCACACAGTCTTCATTATGTAGTGCAGAAAGAACAAGAACTGTACAAATGAACACAGGAACACATGAAAGCCAGCAATTCAATGGTTTTTGATATTTTTGAAATCCCCCCTAAGTGTCATCGGTAGACAACAGACATGCAATTAGGTGTGATTGGAGTGCAATTCGGTAAAATAAAAGGCTATACATCATGGTATAAAGCGAATGTTTGGTATTGTAACCACTCTGCTGAAACATGCTACATTGATATTTTGTGACACTTCTATTTAAAATATTCATAAATCAATAAGATTTTTTTTTATATGAAAAGCAGTTCCAGCCAATTAGCAGCACGTAAAATAGTTGTAAAGTAACTTGTGGATATGGATCAAATTCTTGTGACACAGAGTGCCTAATATTGGAATACAGAAAAGTGCATAGTGTTTTGTGAATGCAGTCTACCAATCCTAATTTTTCTTGGCGAGGTCACTGGTTCAAAATGAATGAATAGGCTGCATCCCTGTGACTAGTGGGTCTGCCCTGAAAGGATCCCATGTGCAGGGGAAACAGAAATAAGCTGCACCTCATGGCCAGCAGGGTATTTTACTTTGTACATGTCTATATTTTGCAGTGCTGGCTTAGTGTACAGCCCTATTACATGAATTCCCCTCTCAAAGGGCGTGGGGGCATGTGTAAGAACCATTGGAAGAATTGAAAAGATGCCCATGGCAACCAATCAGCTTTGAAGTAACATTTATCAAATGCGTTCTATAAAATAACATGTACCAGCTGACAGGACAGGCATCGGCTGCAACAGAAAAGCCTGCACTGCACATATGCGCAGCACAACAGTATCACGATTGTGAAGGACCCTATAAATCTATAGGCAAATTCTTATATTCTGAAAAAATTTAGTCAGCACTAGACAGGAGTAGTGAGAGGTCTCTGCAATAGAATGCTGGGAAGAAATACTGTTCATAACAATTACAGTAGATGTAATGGTTGTTACATATTATTTTCTGGTATCAATGTGGCAGTACTTAAGGCACATGTGACCATATGGCAGGGATGGGAAAGCTTCGGCCCTCCAGCGGTTGTAGAACTACACATCCCAACATGCTCTGCAATAGTTTTAGGATTGCCAAATAGAAAAACTGTAGCCAGGCATGCTGGGATGTGTAGTTCAACAACAGCTGGAGGGTCGAAGGTTCCTCATCCCTGCCATATGGGGTACAAAAGTTTGATATCACCACTTCTTATTAATACATGAGAAGACATTTTTAATGGACTAAGAGGAAGATAAAGGCACTTCCCAGTCAATAAGAGACAGAATTCAATCTCCTCTCCTCTTTTAAATGACCATGGGAATTTAATAAGCCAAGAAATCCTGTTTTCGCTATAAAAATAGGGTTTCAGGCATGTCCAACCTGCGGCCCTCCAGATGTTGTGAAACTACACATCCCAGCATGCCTTGCCATAGTATTGCTATTAGGGAATGCTAAAACTATTGCAAGGCATGCTGGGATGTGTAATTTCACAACAGCTGGAGGGCCGCAGGTTGGACATGCCTGCTTTATTTCAAGACCCACAAAAAGCTGCTATTCAATTTTCCACAGAAAATACGTCCCAATTTTCACTGGTTTTGACTGCAAGAATTTATGCACAGATCCCATTTTCACACATTTGCAATTAAATAGGTCAAAAAACGGTGAGCATACATAATGGCGAAAAGCATTTTTTTTTCCCAGCAATTTTCGCATAAAAAGTTGATCCACAATAAATTCCTGTGTTTTCATGAACAATTAAGTTCCTCCTAATACAGTTAATATGTGATTGAGTTCCTAGCAGTTGCATTAAGTGAACAAAGAACAATAAAAAAAAATGTAATATAATAAAAACATGGAAGAACAGTTACCAGGCATTTCTCAGTGTATGATCATCACACTGACAAGAGAATGGTCAGTACAGTAACCAATCGCCTGTATAAATCTTTTGTGAATGAGAAAACTCCATAAGGCCACAAGCAGTGTTGATCATTACTATCAGATTGTTCATTTTGTTGTAAGGCATTCAAATTTTCAAAGACAAAAAAAAATGTAAAGAAATCTGCATACAAAATATTTAAATTAGGAACAAATTAAAATTCTTCAAGTTTTACATGTTTTTGCTGAATTCATCTTTAGTGTTCTACTTCGCTAAACAGTCTGTTTGCCAAATGTTTATGGAAAGAGGCGTTATTTTAATGTTGGATCATCGCCGTCATCTGCTTCAAGGTCAAATGCCTGTGTATGCACTCCATTTGGAGATTTATCATCTAGAGCAAAACAAAAACAGTTCTTAAATAGCATGTCATATGATGGGCCACATTTAAGTCAAGTATGAATTCGCTGCTAAACATTGAGTAAAAGGTGCCCATACACGGTGTGTTTTTCGGGTGCAATGCAGGCTCCCGCGTACAGCACAGAAAGTCTGTGCAGCCTGTGCTTTTAGTACTAGATTGCATCGTATCTAGTACAAAAAGCACAGTGCTATAGCACATTGCATTGTATCTAGTAGTAAAAGCACGGAGTTCATCGCACAGTGTATGGGCACCTTAAAGAAATATTTATTGATAAAATAATAATCTTAGTAAGTCACACAGACTTGAACCAAACATCTGGTAATCCTTGATATTAGTTTGAAGATATATAGATATTTAAGAGCACTCGGCTTCATTTAGTGGTTACAGACAATTTATATAGGCTTATTTACACCTATTTGATCACCCTCCTGTTCTGTGGTCTGTTTGCGTTATATTGGGTTCTATTGCTGAAATACAGTATATCAAGGGGAGCAGCCGGGTTAGTGATTATTTAGGACTAGTTTTTTTTAGCTTTTACTAGTTCATTTATAGCACAAAATAAGATAATTGTTTGTGTTTGTAAGATTTTTATATATCTATCTCCTGGCGTAACTATAGAGGATGGGGGCCACAAGTACAGCAGGCACTCCCCTGCAACCTTCTGGATTTTTGGGGGGTTTCATGTTAAATTGAAAAAAAAAAAAATGTATAGGCAGAAGTGCCACTGCCGCAGTCCCATGGTCCCATGGTCACCCGTCCGGGTGCATCACCGGTGTCCCATGCTCCACCACGCAATAGCACCGCTGACGTCCTATGCTTCCCCATCCAGCTGTGCCCCCGATGTCCCATGTTCCTCCGTTCAGCAGCTCCATCACCTTATGCTTCCCCTGTAAGTGGCATCACCCCCCCCCCCCCCCCGCAAGTAGAATACCTGGCAACTCTGCGCTAAGCGAACCCGCCGCCAATGCTTCAGGCTGAGCTCCTGGTGCTGATAAAGGGAAGACTCAGCGGCCCTGCACTGAGACCCGCTGCCACTGCTTCAGGTTGAGCTGCCAGCACTGGCGAGCAGAAAACCCAGTGTCCCTGCACGAATGCTTCAGTAGGAGTTACACCACACCGCCAATACAGAAGCGGAAAGAGGGGGGGGAGGGGGGGGGGTAAGGGTGGACACTCTGCAACCTGTACTGGGGAAGGGGGTAGGTGATGTTTGGAGGCAAAAGTTATACATGTCTCAAGAATTTCAATTGCCTGCTCTTTCTCTACTTCCCCTAGACCCCCTTTCTCACCTCTTTCTGGGCCCCCGTACACTAGTCAGACAAGGCGGACCAGTTTGCCCTTGAGCTCCCCCGGGAGGTTTGCTTACGACTTGGCACTTGATAAATCGGATGCTATTTGTTGCATGTAAAAAAAACTCCTGGGGAGCTGGCAGTGGGGTCCAGGCATCGGAAGGGTTTATCGGCTGGGTCCGGGCAGCAAGTAGCAGCATTTGCCGGGCGGGAAGTGGCTACTGAATTTAAAAAAATATTTTGAAAAGACTGGCCGGACGGTTACTGGCAGAAAATTCAGCGTCCAGACAGTATTTTCAAAATGTTTTTTCAAATTCAGCAGCCAATTCCCGCCCACCAAATGCCGCCGCTGCACATCGGACCCAACACATTGTGGGTGCTAAAAAGCACGATCCAATGCGAACAGGACTGTGTATCGGGTCTGAGGCAGTGTTCCCTCTAAGCTGTGCGTGTGCGCGCACACACCTCGACGAGCGTGTGCACAAACATTATAACAGAGCGCACAAAGCAGCAGTGGTCCCTTTTTGCAGTTGTGGACTCAAGATAACACAAATGCTAAATGTAATTTTCCAGTTATATATGTGACGCACAAAAATTTAAATTTCCTTCCAAAGTTGCACAGCCAAAATCTTTAGCCGCACACAGCCTTCGTAAAATTAGAGGGAACATTGGTCTGAGGGGATGTCACACACATCCGATTTGGGCCGATTTCTCGGCCCGATCCGGAGAAATCGGCCCAAACTGGATAAGTGTATGGGCACCTTCTCTCCCCACATATCTCTCTCCTCCTTCCCCAGCCTCTTTCAACCCCCCCTCAATCTCACCCTCTCTTTCTCTCTCTCTCTCCCCTTCACCTCATCTCTGTTTTGCACTCTGACTCTCCCTGACACCCTCTCTCTTTTTCTCAAACCCCCCCCCCCCCCCCCCCCCTCTCATCTTTCTCCCTCCATTCTCACCTCTATCTCCACCTGCCCACTCCCTGGGTGTGGCACTGTGATGTTGTGGAGAAGAGTGCTTAGAACAGCAGAGAGAAAAGTGGGTGAGTTGGAGCAGGGTCTGAGATGACCTGGCATCTGCAGATGCCAATAAACTAGCAAATATTTTTTGGGATGATGACAGAATATACATTAAATAAGAGGATGGCACTCCATGGTCTTTAGATTACAACACCCTTGAAATTCAACATAATGGGTCTTTAATGACTCTTGATATTCCCTTGATAATCATCCAAATTGGGATTTCAGGGGCCGAATAGCAGTAAAAAGGGAGGTCATCCACAGAACCCCAATTAGCAGCTTCCTGGCAGAGAGGGAGAGCAGCGGAAGGCTTACCTCTGTGAAAAGTATCAAGAGCTCTGTTGTCAAGGCTAGACATCCAATGGGAGGTCCAAACCTGAGGCACAATGGATTGGAGTTAAAGGGGTACTTGGTGGACATTAATGGGGGTTCCCAGTTTGGTTGCGGGGAAGGTGTGTGTAGTAGACTATTGTATACAGGCCAGAGCGGGAGTGAGCAGAAGCAACAGGGTTGATCTAGCAGCAGAGCTCACCAGCTGTGATGGACATCAAGATGGAGATGATGTTCTGGCCACTATTCACCTCCTTATCATTCAGTTCGCGAGAAGTTTATCCCTATACTAGTTTGCTTTTCCCAACTAATTGGGACAACTTTTTTGGGGGGCAGTTTCTCAGCATGTGGGAGTACAGCTGACAATTCCAGATTATCATTTTATTGAAATTAAATTGTCCGAATGTATGACCAGTTTAAGTGTCCTGTAGGTACAGCAGTTTAGCTAGTCTCACAACACATACAGAAGCTTTTATTCATTAATCATGTGCCCAGTCACCAAGATGTTGGAGAACGTCTCTACCTTTTAAATCCTGATCATTATCTATCAGTTCAGCCTGTTTGTCTTTCTCTGGCTCAGCTTCATTACCGTCATCGCCATTGTAATCATTCAGATTTTCCACTTCTTCATGATTGATTGGTTTTGTACCTTCTAAGTGGAAACACAATAAAAAATAAAATGTCACACTTCAGAGTTCACTGTATAGCTATTCTAAATGCTGCGTTTATCGCTGCACCAAATGACAAAAGTACAATATACAGTAAGCACTGTACTGTAGCTGCATAACCATCATATCTATGAATTCATGGAGAAAAAAAAAAGACTAAGATTAAATAAACTCCACATAGTAAATGCTGTCCTAGAAAAACATTTTAAACACACTGCTTCACATCAGTGCATAAACACATCATTATGGGTTGGGATCATTTGGTCCACAGGGGAAAAGGTCGACAGGCCATTAGTTCGACATTGTCTAGGCCGACATGAGGGTTTTCACTGTTTTTTTGACCTGAATGTCAACACAGTCGACATGGACACAGTTTAAAGTGCACCGCATCACTCACTACGCTCAGCACACTATTTTATTCTCCCATCACGCCCTAGTGGATGGTAGGGCATGAAATACTGCCTGTCGGCACATGTTGGCTCAAAAAAAACAGTGAAAAACTCCATGTCGACCTTTTGACTGTCGACCTAGATAATGTTGAACTAATGACCTGTCAAAGTAACAACCTTTCGACCTAGAACATGTCGGCCTAGACCCATGTCGACCTAATGACTGTCGACCATAATGCTGTAGACCAAATGACCACATCCCATCATTATATATTAGTTACAATCCCAATGCATCACTTGCTGTAGAGAAGATCCTTCAATGTGATTAAAGATAATAATGTCTATGCAATTTCATTTGCTATTCATAATGATGTTCTCTGTGACATCTCTAAAACTTCTAGTTAGAAATCAAGCCACATGAGCATGTAAAGGTCATACTGACTATGAGGGACACAATATGTAAACAGCAGCCATACAGTCAAGATGCACATGGCCACAATAGACAGCAGCATCCTGATGGTCAGAATACTTACCAAAACACGTTTAGTGGATGTGTCTACATCCGTCTATTGGCCATGCTATAAAAAATGCGTTATACCTAATGGGTGTATCACCGTTTGTCTTTGTGTGAAACTTTTCCCAATACATGTGTTTTCTTCACATAATGGTGTGAATAGATTGCACAAGCAGCTTCTTCTGATTAAACCGATATACAGCATGCCTATATACTGTGTGTGACTGCAGCTGTTTCTGCATACAATATGCTAGGTTACAGTTTTAGTGGAACACACTAAAATGGGTATTCAATGTTTGTCATTCTCCCGCAGCCATCTCCCGACGGGAGAGATGGCTGCGGGGCCCTATTCAATGCTGTCTTCCCCGACAGCATTGAACAGGGGTTCTCGGCAGAACGAAACCGACATCACAAGCGGTTGGGCTTGTTCTGCCGAGAAAAGCCAGAAATAGGCGAGCTCCTGGCCGGAGCTCGTCTATTTGCGTCCTCAATTTGCGGCAAAGCCCCTTTCTCGCCGCTCAGCGGCCGGGACATTGAGTCCCGACCACCAAGCTCAAGTCGAGCAAAGCAAGAACGGGACAGCCGTGCCCCTGACATTGAATACCCCCCTAAGCAGTGTTTTGTATGCTTATACAGCCGCAGTTGCACACAGAATATAGGCACTGCACATGTCATTTAATCAGCAGAAGCTGCTTGTATGTTCTATTCACACTGTTTTACGTGTGAATAGAACATACAAGCAACATAACACTCTTTAATGTAAACCGTTGCAGACAAAGACTAACCACATAGTGAGTCACAACATCGCATTGCACAATTAGAAGGGCTGATTAACATGCAAGGAAACTGTGGGGGTGATTATAGTTTGATTGCTCCCCAGCATATTTGCACCAGGGACCGCTGTCTTGCCTCTGCGCAAGTGTATATTAGCATATGTGCACAGTCACAAGGAATCAAGGCCGGCAGGGGGAGTTTGCATGGGGACACCCAGGAAAACAATGGGTGTTCCAATGTGGGCAGCTGCCTGCCGGGGGCGGACAGCTGAGGTCACAGGATGTCAGCTGCCCGACCCATTCTATGACCCCGCATGACGACCCTCAAATTATTTCACCCCATGTACGCTCCCCAGCAAATGGATTATGCAAAATGTCCATTCCCAATGCGGCAGGGAAATTTGCACGGCAGCAGGCATTCGCTTTCCCTGCAGGTGGCGTTAGATGGCCTGTTAAGCAGTGAATTTGCGCTGCTTAGCGAAACCAGAATCAAGCCCTATATGTATGTGGACCCTCTGTATGTCAGTTGGGATTCATATTTTGACCATTGGCATCCTGACTATCAGGATGCCAAACCCAACCCATGGACAGCATCGAATTGAAATCTGGAGCCAATACTACTACATGGTATTTCTGCAGTAATTAACACTTACTGGTATACACAAACAGTGAAATTGACTGTATAGGATATTTCATGCATATAATTTAGAATGAACAAAGTCTGTTCATAACACAATTAAAGTATATATTGACAAACTCCAGAAGGTGGGAAATGAACAGATATCCTGACGAAGCTCCTAAGCGAAGCATGCGCTGACCACACACCTCGTGTGTGCCCCCATGTCCCCTTCCCCATGAATGTATTTTGATCTGTGTAGATAGGGCTTACAGTTGAAGCGCTCAGAGGCGCGGCACATGGCGCCTGACCGCGACCTCTGTGTAAACGCGATTCAGGCTAGCACACGGCGGCACCTTCCGCTTGATGTGCATCCTCTCATAGCAACTCCAGTGTACAAGCGGCTTATCCCTACAGCACTCTTCCCCGCAGACGGCACACACAGACAGATTACAGTCTGCTCCAGGTCCCCCCCCATTAGCAGCAGTGCAGCAGATTAAAAAATCCGTACACACGGTGTTATTGTATATGTAAAGTGACGCAGCATTTCACTGCAATACTTACCTGCTTGTCTATATTGTGAGGAGGCTAATAGCCTGAACATATATGTGCAATATGCACGCTGTACTATATTTGTAGCATTATTGCCACAGCTTCAAAGAGTCAATGAACCACCAATCCCCAGTGAATTGAAATCTGATTAAAGTGTATCCACCAACAAACAATAAACTGTAATCACATGCCCTTATCTGATCTCAACATTTATTATCATTGAAAAGAAAGGTAAATGTGACATCGGGGCCCCACGTTGTAGGGATAGCAATATCCCATTTTAATTACATGTCCATGTCTTTATGTGAATTTTGTGGGGTTTTTTATTTCACTTTTCTTAAATGAATATTCAATAAAAGTTAATTTTTATTACTTAATTCTCTTTTGGTGCGCCACACAGAGACATTCCATTCTCTGTCCTCCCCCATTCTGTCATATGCCTAATGTCCAGTGGCGGCACACCCTCTAAATAAAATTATATTTGAAAGATCTACCTAGAGGGGCCTTGTCATTTATGTCAAAATTTTCCAGTGCGATTGGTCCTCGTCCTTTTTCGTGAACAGATATCCTCACTAAAGCATGATGCACTGAGAATATCACATAGCAAACTTACGACTGCATAATAATGGGGGCAGAAGCCAGAATAGAATGCAATAACTTGGATGTAGCTTTCGTGTCATATAGAGATACATGCAAGACCATACTCTTCCATATCAGGGTGACAAGAACCTCTATACACCATTCTGTGTTGTTGGGGTCTCTGCTTCTTACATAATGCAACTGCCTATACATTCTGGCTTGATCAGTCACGGCTTCATACTCTACAAGATCAGTAGACCCAGCACTGAATACATGATCTCAGTCTCAGCAGCTGGTTCAATCCCTGACCATCCTACAACTGGGGACATCCCAGTAAACAGAATAGATTTATTGATACCATGCGAACACATCAACTACAATCTCTTTAGCATCCCTTGGCTGATACAAAAATGCACATCTGTATATAAAACAGTGAAGACGAATGAAAACCAATACCAAACCCTTATATACAGCTGATGTACTGACCTTTTCCTTCTTCCATATTTAAAAAGTTTTCTCTCTCAACTTCCTCGTTCTCAGTTTCCTTATTAGTGTCTTTATCTGCAGTGTCTTCAACTTTGGGTTCATCGTCATCGTCTGCCGGATCCACATTTTCAAGGTTAACGTCATTTTGTGTCTCCGGTACATCCTCATCCGTCTCTTGGAGTTTGTTCTGCTGAGGTGCGGAGCTAGGCTTCTTTTCAGTCAAAACATTTAATTTATTAGATTGTTCTGGAAATTGGGAAGTTGACAACATCACTAGCAACAATAGTACAAAATAAGACTTCAGATGTACACGGCAAGCACACATCACTGGCTATTATTACATTTCCTTGTGCACAGTTGAACTTTAAAGTCTGCTTTATCTGCTCCAGAATTGATCTGCATTCATTTCTGCAACCAAACTGCCCCTATTTGTACACGTATTGCAAAGGACTTTGCTCCCTACTAGGAACCAGCCCCCAAATGAGCTAATAAACTGATACAGAACTTGTGTTTCATGCATTATCCCACAATATTAGTGTAATGAGGGGTATTTCCCCTACACACTGAAACCAGCACAGGCTTACCTTCTTTTTCTGGCTGAGGAACAACCTGGTGCAGAGTGTCTTCAGGGGGTTTGGGTGGTTCAGGCAACAAACCGCCTTCTTTTACATCACTGTTCTCTTGTTTATTCATTTGCTTTGGGAGCAATGACTGGATGGAAACACAGCAGAGGATTATACAGTATGAAGGAGAAATGAGCAAGAACAGAGTAGACACCAGTTAGGGTCGGATTGGGGTCTGTGTTATGGCCTATCCACAGGTAATTGTGGCTACCAATACACCATCACTTGCCACTTTTAAGCAGCTGTCCTAGCACAAGCCCCATCACTGTTATTTTGCCAGTGGAGGGGCAAAACTGAAACAACCAGGTTTGATCTGGCAGTGTTACAGCTTATGCGTGAACAAAGCTTATGAAAGTGCATCAGAGACGGATGCAGGATCCCTCCAAGGAACTCTTTCCCAAGGCTACAGGAACCTGTTTCTGCATGTAATACGTATATATTCAGTTTGTAGAAAGGCTCCTTTGAGATCAAGCTACCCAAATATTTACATGAAGGACTTTGTTTAGCTTATGTGAGCTATTTTAGCTCTGCAAAACCGTAAAAAAGTGGGAAAGTTCAATGAGGATGTAATTAAACAAGAGGACTACTGTAAGTGGGATGGAAATACGACTGTGGATGTACAGCATTAATTCAACACCGGATAGGTGTAGGTGGCCTTGTTTTATGCAAGTAATACGGAGCAATTATAGTTAGTTTGAGATCAACTCTGTATTCTTAAGCGTTGTTCGATATGGGTCAGATGCAAACTGCCAGGTAAAATCAGTACATGTTGGGTAGATCCAGAGCACATTGGTTTAAGCACACTGCAACACTCCATGGATAGGTCACCATTCCAATGCTATATATTTTAATGGCTTGGTACACTATGCATAGATTGCACACAAAAAAAAATATATATTTCCTAACCTTAAATTTGTCAAACTTTGTTATGCTCTTCTCTGTATCCTCATTTACAGTGTTTGTGCCTCTTGCCGATAGCCTACGCAACTTCTCCTCACATTGTTCATTCATCTCTGTTATCTTATTGCTGCATTGCGTCCTGTAATTCCAATAATAAATAAAATTAAAAAAAAATTGTCAAACGTACAAGCTGGATGAAAAGACTGAATTTTACAGAAGCATGTTATATACAACACCACTACCTTCTTACGAAACTAGCATTACAAGCATATTAATCACAACACCTCATTATTAACCCTTTGAGTGCCAGGTGAATTTATCAAAATAGGTGTAAAAAATTGGCAAGCATACATTTATATTCATCATGATGACCTGTAATGTTTACCTTTATATAGGAAATAAAAATGTTTTGTAAAAAAAAATATATATATTATAATTGAATTTATTTAACAAATGTGAGCGATGCTGGCATTTTTAGCAGATATTTCAAACATTTTTCTCACAGAGATGTTGGCACTCAAAGGATTAATAGATGTTACCTGGCCATGTATAGCTTTTATGAAACAATTACTGAAAGGATTATAGAATGGATTCATCTCAATTACTATGCAACATATAGTCTATACTGGTAATCCCGCTTGAAGCAAATGCTTTGAAAGCTAGTCTGCTACCATGTGATTGCCTCTGTGTTTGTACATGTGTAAGACACATATGTAGTTTCACTCACTGCCAACAGATGGCAGAGTTTTGGAGACATTAGTTTAGTTATACCGTGTTTCCCCGATAATAAGACACGGTCTTATTTTTTTCAACCAACAAAAAACACCATAGGCCTTATTTTCAGGGGAGGTCTTATTTTAATACGGTACGCATTGACAGCAATCCTCCTTTAAAACATGCCCCAATCCTCCGTTAAAGAGAGGGAACATACCGTAACAGCCTCCTTTACACACCTCTCCTCCTCTCTCAGTCTCAGCAACGCCAGCGCTCTGTGCTCTGCTGCAGCCGCGTGATGTGCGCAGCGGCGTCATGCCGCCTCCCGCAATGCATCCCTGGGACTGGGAGCAAAGTGGCATCTGTAGAAGCCGGTGGTCTCTAAATACCTCAGAGGTGACCGAAGATCACCTGGAGGTTAGCGGGGGCTAGTATTTATTGTTTGGAATCCATTACTTTGAAAATTTAATCGGCCTTATTTTCGGGGGAGGTCTTATTTTGGACACATGTCCAAAATCTGGGGGAGGTCTAATTATCGGGGAAACACGGTATGTCTTTTTACATTTACATTCATATCTCAATATATACTCCACAAAACTTTTCAATACACATTTTGCCTTAAATGACTCATGCAACCATCAATACTAGTATTAAAACTATGTATCCAGTCTAAATAAATAAAGTATGTGTAGGCTACAAAAATCACCCAATATTTTCCTCAACCCTGCCTGAATCACAATTACCCAATAGATGGTGTATACTAATACAACATAAATGTAGGGCTTATGCGTGGATATCACAGGCTGCATTGCTACATCGCTAACATTTATAGTGGATAAAAATATTGAGCCCCTAGTCAAAATGGGCCCAAACTTACAATGAAGTTATGCGGCACATATATAGTATACTGTCAGGCAATACAGATTGTGTAATTATTTATTACCAGTTTCTTATATAGCGCACACATATTCCGCAGCGCTTTACAGAGAAAATTTGAATATTCACATCAGTCCCTTCCCCAGTGGAGCTTACAATCTATGTTCCCTACCACATGTATACGTGCACACAGACATTCTAGGGTTAATGTGTTGGGAGCCAATTAGCCTACCAGTATATTTTTGGATTGTGTGAGGAAACCCACACAAGTACGGGGAGAATATACAAACTCTGCAGTTAGGGCCATGGTGGGTATTGAACCCATGAGCTCAGCGCTGTGAAGCAGTAACCATTACACCATCTGTACTGCCCAAATGGTTAGAGTTACTGCATCACAGCATTGGGGCCTTTGGTTCAATTCCTACACGGCCCTAAATGTGTGGGGTTTGTATACTCTCCCTGTATCTGTGTGGGTTTCCTCATGGTACTCAGGTGTCCTTCCACACTCCTAAAATGTACTGACTCCCAGCAAAAAATGTACCCTAATGTGTAAGAATGTATGTACATTGGCAGACTAGATGGGCCAAGTGGTTCTCATCTACCGTCAAATTCTGTGTTTCTCTGTTACTTTGCATACAAATGTATTATTTGTTGACTGCTTGCTTGCCCTAGAACAGTGGTCATCATCCACCAAGTTTTCAGGTTTTGAAGATTTCGCTTTGTGGAAGTAGGGAATTAGCGACAGAAAATGTATATGGTTTGTAAGCCTCTTGTATTATGACCACCAGGAACCTGGCATTTGGGTGCAGTTTTCTGGGTGTGTCTGAAAAAATAGAGGGTCTCCATTGCATATTAGTGGAAGCCTATTTTGCAAGGGGGGGGGGGGGGGGGGGTCTTCTTCCTGTCTGGGAAGCGGCGGCTTACTCCTCGCAGTCCACTGCAAATTCCCACATTAGTGATCAAGTCTGAATTAGGCCCATTAGGTGGATTGTTTTATCTCGTAATGCAGCTTCTATTAAGGGGCAGTACTGATCTCAATAATGACTGTTCCGTTACCGGACTAGAACCTTTGGAAATACTTTTAGGATAGTTAGATTTTTCATTAAGGGGCAGATGTATTAAGCTTTAACAAGAGATACCAGTGACGTGCGGTGAGGCAACTGCTTTTGGAGACAGTGGGCGATGCGGAAACAGTGACAGCAGGGCGACGAAGGACAGTGACAGCAGGGGGGACGTGGGGACAGTAACAGTGTTGGATCACAGGGACAGTGACAGCGGGGGGGACGCAAGGACAGTGACAGCAGGGGAATGCAAGGACAGTGACACTAGGGAGACACAGGACAGTGACAGGTGGGGGGATGTGGGGACAGTGACAGTGTGGGGACACGGGACAGTGACATCAGGGGGGATGTGGGGACAGTGACAGTGTGGGGACACAGGACAGTGACATCAGGGGGGATGTGGGGACAGTGACAGTGCAGGGACATGGGACAGTGGGGGGGATGTGGGGACCTTTCGGTGTAAAGTAAAAAAAACCCCAGGCACTCACCTAGTTCCTGGAGGGAAGGAGAGACAGGAGGGTCCAGCTGCAAAAGGGAACAGCTCCTTTTTGGTTGTCCCTATTCATAGTATTGCGCTGCTGTGTAGACCTGGTTACAAGCAGAGTGGATGCTATAGCCGCTGTGCGCCAGGGGATCAGAGCAGCCGGGAGCATACTCACGATGCCTCCTGACCGCAAGATATGTGCTATCACAGCACATCTATGAATCCGATTAGCAGCATTTCAACGGCACATAACATGCCTCCCCCTCCCCCCGCTGCACAGGACAAGTAAGAGCCGGACAGCCTCCACATCCCCACAGACACATCCCACAGCACGGCGCAAGGTGAGCAAATCCCCCCTGGTCACCTCTGCACTGCTGGACAGCCAGCCTCCACACTAATCCCCCGCTGGTCTCCTACATGCTGCTACGTCCCAGGGCAGGGGCTCTGCCTACCTGCAGCAGCGCTGGCTGTTCTCTCTACCCCCGCTCCAGGAGGTCACGCTCAACTGGAACAGCCCTCCCTACGACCCTGATCCTATCACATCTGTCTCAGTGATGTGGACTGACACATCCCTGTCACTGAGGCAGATGTGAAGGTGCCGCTTACCCATTCTTTTTCAAAGGGCTTTTCAGCTTCTTTTTGTGCCCGCAATTAGCCCTGCCCCCTGCTGCTGACAGTTTTTCATTGTCAGTGGGAGGCACAGCTCTCGCTGCCTTCCAACCTCCCACACAGCATTTCCCCCATACACTGTAAAAAAAAAAATACTAAGATATTTATAACACAGTATATGTGTTATAAGTATTATCTTTGTATTTTTTTATTTTATTTTATAAATGACAGGAGAGGCACTGCCTCCCCAGACTGCACGTCCCTGAGAGATACATGCAAGTGTGATAAGGAGAGATAAACATCCAGCCAATCACCTGCCAACTGCCATGTTGTTACAGGCTGTGTTTGAAAAAAGGAGCTGATTGGCTGGACGTTTATCTCTCCTTATCACCCTTGCATCTTTATCTCTTGTTAAGGCTTAATTCATCTGCCCCTATGTGTGCAAAGGTCATCTATAATGAACTATAACCAAATCTTTGCTCCATTTATAAAGGGCCAATTTAACAAAAGTTAGAAAACAACTTTGTCTTTCTTGGTAATAATATATTCAGCTTAATGATTTACACTAACACAAATGTTACATTTTTAAACATTAATCACCAGTTAACAAGGTGCCTTTTTTTCTATGCAGAACTTTTTCTTTTTTTAAAGAGAATATATAAACACTAGTAAGCCTGCTTGAATCAAATGCTTTAAAAGCTAGTCTGCTACCTTGTGATTGCCTCCGTTTCCTGATATAAGGGTTTCCAGGGAAGAGTCACCTTTCTCTTAATGGTGGATTAGTTAACCAAGCGATAGGCAGGGGTGTTCTATTTAGGGAACATTTTAGCTTTTAAAGAGTCTGTTGTGCTGAAAATGCCTGTATATGGATTTAACCCACTATGCTGTGACCTGCTATTCAAAATAAACAACAAAGTCATCAGAGTTCCTGTGTTTATTTGTGATATATAACCCCTACCCTGGTACGCCCGAGAATTTTCCGAGTTATCCTCCAGTGTACAGACTGGCAAACCTGGAAAATTCCCTGCACTCCCTTCCTGCTGGGCAGCGCCACTGAGATCAGCGCTGCACTCGGCTTCAGCCGGCTCCTGCTGCCCGCCCTACCTCCTTCCCCCAGCTGTGTGCGGCGTGACCTTGTAACGTCACGCCACACACAGCCAGGTTGCCGGGGGCAGGGAGAGACAGTGCTGTTTTTTTTTTTTTTTTTAGGGAGCGCTCACCCAAAAAACTCGCCCAATGGGGAGCGCTACCTAACCTAAAAAAAAACTCACCACTGAAAGGGTTAAATATAGACAACCAGCATCCCAATTGGTAAGTATGCAGGGACCGGTACTGGGCGGCAGGGGATGGAAGGGTTAGGTGTAGACACTAGTGGGAGGACTTAGGTTTAGGCTGTGGGGAGGGGAAGGTTAGAGTTAGGCTGCGGGGGTGTGGTATGGCGGGCTGACAGTTGGGATTCAGACATTTGCAGGGTCAATTGTTTAGCTTGATGTTGCAGGGTACGGAGGTTAGGTACTAGCGGAAAGGTTAGTGTCAGGGTTAGGCTGGTAGAAGAGAGGGTTAGCATGGGAGGGGTGGCATCAGTATTCTGATTGCCAGTTATCCATATGTATCCTGCCCCAATAATGGCTATGCTAGGGCTGAGTAAGCTGCCTCCACTTAGTAATTCTTAGATGTAGATGGGAAGGTGGACAGTCAATGTTTTAAATAGAGTTATGTAAGCTAAACCTGACTTTTCCACCACAACATGTTCCTACATTTCCTAGTTTATCATAACACACCATTACAGTTTTAGTCACAAGTACAAATTGCACTTACAACTCAAAAGCACTTTTCTTGGCCTGGCTTTCTTGTAGCTCCTTAAATTCCAGCTTTGAGTCCTCCAAACGTTTCTGAAGTTTACCGATTCCACCTAGAAAATATTTATTTTTATTTTTTTAAATAAACCATCTCTGCTGAATAAGTTATGTGTATAATATTGAAAACAAAATGTCAAGCTATATTAATAAGCACATCTACTTGCAAACTTTGAGTATCACAAAAAGGGGAGGAGAGGTTGTGGAAGGAGAAAGCCCAGGTGATTATCTAATTTTGCATAGTTTTATCCTGGAATAAAATGCCTTTTTAATATAGGCTTTAATAGAGGCTATTGCCACTTTCTCTACCAAACACAGGACAAGGCTCAAATGGAGAAATTCATTTTTTTTTTGTTTGAGACCAAGGGACCGATTCCAGTTCACTTGACGTGAACAGAATTCGATCCCTGCCCCGACAGTCGGGGTTTGTGCCTGCGCAGGCATAAACCCCCGACTGCAAACAGCCTTAGCGATTTACAATGTCGCCGGGATGTTTGCAGCAGGGACGGGGGGCATGGGGTGGTGCACAGACACCGGCGTCCCCATGAAAATGCTAGCCGTTCCCATGGAATTGCAGGTGTGACGAGGTGCGCCGTGGGCGGGCGGCTGACGTCACATGACGTCAGTCGGCCATCCTGTCTTTGTCCCGCAAATATCCACTGTCTTATATTTGCAAAGGCAGGAGAAATCATTCGATGGTCGGTGACAATCAAATGAATTCTTTTGCAGCAGCTTACAGAGTCAACCAGAATCAGGACCAAACTGTAATAGGCATCCACTTAAGTTAACCAAAAATAGTATTGAAAATAAATAAAATGAAAACAAAATACCTTTAAAAAACACAAACCCTTGAACAAGGTAGAGGATCTTCAACATGTAAACAGACAGTCTCCAGCATTACTGTTTTACCTTGAAGCTCATGTATGAAACCATCTTTTACAGTCAAATTGTTCAGCAAAAACTCCTGTAAAAGAGACACAGACAGTATAATTTAAAGCACAATCAGGCCTCAAAAGGAAGGATTATTGGAAATAATTAGACTTAAATATAAATATGGGAGATTTGTGTGTCTCCCAATTATATAAACAATATCAGGGTCTCACCGCACTGACATTGTGCCTGTAAATGCCAACGGACATGCAATTTGATAAGAAAGCCTTACAGTGGAGATTTTATAGAGGGTCTGTGGTTTAAAAGTAGCATCAGTATAGTACATAGAAATTGATCCGTTATCAATGAACTCTTTCTACAGCCCATTCCAGCTCTTTGATATTCGGTCATTGATGCACAAGGCCAAACTTCCAAAATAATGGAGCAATTCTATGAAAATATGGACATAAACATAGAGCATAAAATACAGGTTACAAGATGTTGGCGTTATGTGTTGAAGGGACCCATTTTGCAAATAAAGGAAAATAATTTGGATTTGTGATCTAGTACTTCATAGTAGGGCTCTTTAAATATAAAGGTGTCCATACATGGTGCGTTTTTACCGTGCGATGCATGCACCCACGGGGATCTCATTGCACAGTACAAAAAGTATGTGCTGCACATACTTTTTGTACTGCCCTTGCATCGCACGTAAATCACATGCAAAACGCATGCATTGCATTGTGATGCGATCCAGCCCATGACGGGTGTGATCATCGCACAGTGTATGGGCACCTTAAGGGGGATATCCAATTATCAGCAGTGGTTCACCTCTGGTAATAGGTTAATCGGGGGCTATCCTATTAGCCCGGATATCTTTTATTGGGTATTATGTTTTGCATGCCTAAGGCATGCAAAGCATAGTCCCCAATAAGCCCCCTCCAGGTTAGACGAGAACACATGGAATCTGGGATTTATAATACATCTAACATCTAGAGGCAGAAGTACACATATTTGAAGTGGAGGGAGGTGGCATTGGGTGGGGGGCAGAGCACACTTGTTGGAGGTCACAATCACATATAGGGAGATCATGGGGAGCTGGGTGTGAGAGACAATCATGGGGGGGGACGACAGAAGCAATCATGACAAGGAGAGTCGAATGTACATGTGGGGAGGAGAGATGATAGGTAGATGCACATAGGGAGGTAAGATGCAAGTGGGCTGGAAGGACGGTCCAAAGCACTCATGGCGAGGCATGCTTAGTGAGGCAGGGTTACATATGAGAAAGGGAGACAATAGTTACACATGGGGAGGCAGAGAAGCTTATGGGGAGGGGAGTCAGTGGCATACTTGGTGAGGCAAAATGAAGAGGTACATACAGTGGAGATGAGAGATGCCTATGGGAGGCAGACACACTGATTGAAAAGACTTGTCTTTATTACGGATGATTCAAGACAGCAAGTGAAGAAGTAGCATTAAGAAGAGAGGAGAATGGGGACATATGAAGTATTGGCTGTGATGATTTTCCTTTGATGATGAAGAGATCCCTTCTACAAAAGTTGGCCAATACGTGCACTGTTCTTCTTTTAAGCTGGATAAACACTACACAAATTTAACGATTTGTCGATTCCAACAGTTCGGAGCCACAACATTTTCAAATAATCAAGTGTACTGTACACACTAGGTCATGGGTACTGCTTTCCTAGCACAGCGTCTGTCTCATTGATTGTATGCCTTAAGTTTAAGGTACTTAAGGCATATAATCAACGCGATGGACCCGATTTTTTAATAAGATGCATGAGATCCATGAGATAACAGCCCCCAATAACCATTGTTAACGCCACCAGCACTATCAACGCCAACCCGAAGCGTGGCGAGCGGCGGCGGTACGCGTCCTCCGACCTTTTCATACCCCCACTATCCAGGTCGGCGTGTAGATGATTTTATATAGTGTGCGAGCGCAGCGAGCCACCGAGCCCGAAGCGTGGCGAACGCAGCGAGGGGACGCGGACTACTTTACATGTATTCCGCGTCCCCTCGCCACACTTCGGGCTCGGTGGCTCGCTGCGCTCGCCACACTATATAAAATCAACTCCACGCCGACGTGGATAGTGGGGGTATGAAAAGGTCGGAGGACGCGTACCGCTGCGCTCGCCACGCTTTGGGTTGGCGTCAATAGTGGGGTAGCGTTAACAATGGGGGGGCCATTTCACCCATGAGGGGGGGGTTAGCAATTAAAATTGGGGTTTTAGGGGCTTTTTACATTGATTCCAATGTAAAAATCTCGTCGATCGCATCATCTCATGCCGCACAAACACATAAGATGCATGAGATGCTAATCTCGTCGATCGCGTCATCTCATGCATCTTATGCCGCACAAAACACATAAGATGCTTGAGATATCAGTCCCACACATACAATCTAGATCGTGGGCGCCGTGCTAGGAAAGCAGTACCGGTCATGGATCATGCACATTCCCACATGCCATCAGCAGCATCCCTCATCATCACTGCATGCAAGACATCAGTAGTGAGGGCCATGCTTCCGAATGCCCAATAACCACCACTGTTACTTTATCACTGCTGGCCTCAGCAATTGTATATGTGCTTAGCTGATGCGGACTCCCGTTGCATGCAATTTCACTGGGTACACATATCATCTAGTGTATACCCAGTTTTAATGAACTTGGCCCTCTTACTAAAATTTTCAGATTAAGGTTTCATACACCTAGACAATTGCTCTCGCTCTCTATATAGTCATCAGGTTAAAGCATATCAAACATACTTTAAAGAGTAGTAAACCCTAAGATATAGAAATATCGATTACAAAATAACATGTATTGTAGCGAAAAAGTTATTTGCAAAGGCTTCACTAAACCCTTTAATCCTGCCAATGTCTACATGCATTAGGGAAAACATAAGAATAAGCACATGATGGCAATCAATACCAAAAGTAAACTTGCTCAAAACAAAGATGAGCCCAGAGCTGGTCTCCCAGGTGAGCTAGCCATACTGTGTGCTCCACCGACAATAAAACTATTCCAGTGACGCAGTCTTAGAAGTCTTAAAACTACATTTACAGTGTGCTGTGGTACAAATTCCAGTTCTTTTACTATGGTGTAATTTACAGTATATTACTGAAACTCTTCTATGCAGAAGTGCAAAAAGAAAGACAATAAACAGGTAATGGTTATATTCAACATTACTTTTACACAATGTTCCCTACCTCAAGAGCTGGCAGATGCATTTAGAAGAGAGAGTGAACCAAGTAATTCCTATCCACCAATGTAATAAGGCACTACTTCTAGGCACATTTCAGGTGACAATATAAAACGGCATTCAGTGCAAAGCTTAAATGCACTTTACACCTAAAACCCAGCGGTGTAGCTAGGTGCCATGGTGCCTGGAGCAAGGGCATGTTTGCCGCCCCCCCATCCACCAAACATCCTACACACACATATATAATAGTAGTAGCTCTGTTTACACGTAACGCCCACACCAGTTTATGAAAGTAGTAGCGCAACTTATACGCAACGCCCACACCAGTTGCCAACCGTAGTTGTGATCCCTACACAACTTCCACACCAATTGCCGACAGTAGTAGCAGTGCTTAAACGTAATGCCCACACTAGTTGCCGACAGTAGTAGCGTGGCTGCCTATACATATGCCCAACAGCAGTAGCGCTGCCTATACATATATATACACACACACACACACACACACACACAACACAGATGCCGACAGTAGTAGCACTGACTATACATATATACACACACACACACACACACACACACACACAACACAGATGCCGACAGTAGTAGCACTGACTATACATAAGTCCACACCAGTTGCTGACACTAGTAGTGCTGCCTGTAGATATACGCCCACACCAGTTGCCGACACTATTAGCGCTGCCTGTACATATGCCTATACCAGTTGCTGACAGTAGTAGTGGTGCCTATACATAATGCCCACACCAGTTGCTGACGGTAGTAGCGTGGCTGCCTGTACATATGCCGACACCAGTTGCTGACAGTAGTAGCGCTGCCTGTACATAAGCCCACACCAGTTGTCGACAATAGTAGCGCTGCCTATACATATGCCCACACCAGTTGCTGACAGTAGTAGTGCTGCTTGTACATATGCCACACCAGTTGCCAATACTATTAGCGCTGCCTATACATATGCCGACACCAGTTGCTGACAGTAGTAGTGCTGCCTGTACATATGCCACACCAGTTGCGGACACTGGGCCTTATTTTGGTTCACTCTTTCTGACAAAATCCTTCTTAGATGGACAAAACCATGTGCACTGCAGGTGGGGCAGATGTAAAATGTGCAGAGAGAATTAGATTTGGGTGAGTTATTTTGTTTCTGTGAAGGGAAAATACTGGCTGCTTTATTTTTACACTGCAATATAGATCTCACTTTGAAGTAAAACCCCACCCAAATCTAATTATCTCTGCACAAGTAACATCTGCCCCCCTGCAGTGCACATGGTTTTGCCCATCTAAGAAGGATTTTGTCAGAAAGAGTGAACTAAAATAAGGCCCTCTATTAGCGCTGCCTATACATATGCCGACACCAGTTGCTGATGGTAGAGTAGCGCTGCCTGTACATATGCCAACACCAGTTGCTGACACTAGTAGCGCTGCCTGTACATATGCCCACACCAGTTGCCGACAGTAGTACCGCTGCCTATGCATATGCTGACACCAGTTGCTGACCGTAGTAGTGCTGCCTGTACATATGCCCACACCAGTTGCAGTATATTCAGATGTTACTCACCTAGTTCAGGCTGGTGACAGCTGATTCTCTCCAGTTTCATTTTCCACCAGTCTTGCTCCCGTATAGCTCCGCCCCCTCCATCTGTGTAGCTCCTTTTCTGTCCCTGCCGCGGCTCCCCTCTGCGTCTGACCATGGTGTTTAGGAGCCGGGAGGGAACAGGGAGGGAAGTGGTGTCGGCGCTGCTGCCTGTCAGCAAGTGTGACAGGCGCAGCAGCAGCCACAGAGGAGAGAGGATAGCAGGAAGAGCGCCTTTATTCCCTGCTTATTTGCAGAGGGGGCAGCGCCCGGAGCATGTGCTCCACTGGCTCTGCCCTCCCTACGCCTCTGCTGAAACCTGCCAAGCAGCAGCATCTTTTGCTCTGTAATTAATAGCTGGACAGCAGCTCTGACCATATTAGGGCCAGCACTAGAATTAAAGACCCAATACAATACAAGGGACACTAAACATCGAAATGATGTTGGACAGGTTACCAATTTCTGTGGTTTCCCAAAAGGAGCAAAATGTATTAACCCTTTAAATGCCAAGTGAATTTGTCAAAATAGGTGTCAAAATTGGCAAGCGCAGATTGTATTCATCATAATGGGGCATATGTATTAAGCCTTAACAAGAGATAAATGAAAGGGTGATAAAGAGAGATAAACGTCCAGCCAATCAGCTCCTTACTGACTTTATTCAAACACAGCCTGTGACCTGGCAGGTAGGATGTGATTGGCTGGATATTTATCTCTCTTTATCACCCTTGCATTTATCGGTACTCTTTACCTAGCACGGCGCCCACGATGTCCATCGCGGTCATCGGGGGTAAAAAATCGCGGCCATCGCATGCACTAAAAAAACGGGTGCGACGCGATGCCCGCGATTTCCCATAGGGATCAATGTTGAAAGTGTGATTGGACGCGATTTTACTGTTCAATGCCCGCCATTTTTTCTATAGGAAACAATGTTAAATGGGCCACAGAGCCCTAATAGTCCCCCTGAAGTCTGAAATGGCCCCCACAATTGTTAACGCCACCCCACGATCAACGTGAACCCGAAGCGTGGCGAGCGCAGCGAGCCCGCGAGGGGCGGCGGTACGCGTCCTCCGACCTTTTCATACCCCCACTATCCACGTCGGCGTGGAGTTGAGAATAGAATAGTGTGGCGAGCGCAGCGAGCCACCGAGCCCGAAGCGTGGCGAGCGCAGCGAGCCCCGCGAGGGGACGCGGATACCTGTGAAGCCCGCGAAGGGACGCGTTTACCTGTGAAGGTATCCGCTGCGCTCGCCACGCTTCGGGCTCGGTGGCTCGCTGCGCTCGCCACACTATTCTATTCTCAACTCCACGCCGACGTGGATAGTGGGGGTATGAAAAGGTCGGAGGACGCGTACCGCTGCGCTCGCCACGCTTCGGGTTCACGTTGATCGTGGGGTGGCGTTAACAATTGTGGGGGCCATTTCAGACTTCAGGGGGACCATTTGGGCTCTGTGGCCCATTTAACATTGTTTTCTATGGAAAAATCGCGGGCATTGAGGCATTGAACAGTAAAATCGCGTCCAATCACACTTTTAACATTGTTCCCTATGATAAATCGCGGGCATCGCGTCGCACCCGTTTTTTAGTGCATTTGATGGCCGTGATGCCCGCGATGGGCGCCGTGCTAGGTAAAGAGTACCCATTTATCTATTGTTAAGGCTTAATACATCTGCCCCATTGACCTGTAATGTTTACCTTATATAGCAAATATAATCTATTTTACACAACATTTTTTTATTTGAATTTTTATATCAAATGTGAGTGACGTTGACATTTTTAGCGGCTATGTTGGCACTCAAAGGGTTAAGGAGTGTACACACTGAGTTTGGCAGGAGATTTTGGCTATAGTCATCTTCCAGTGTTTCTCCTGCTTTAAGATACCAATGTAAGTCAGTATCTCCTAGCATAGACAGACTGCAGGCAAGGCAATTTTGACTAGACCATAGACTGTCATTAGTTAAACAAAATTGCTGAGTAATCTCCAGTGCATCTTAGTCTAGTCAGAATTGCTTAGTCAAAACTGTCCATTAGCCAATATCTCTCAGTGTGTAGAAGGCTTTAGGTATTTTAGTAAAAAAATTAAGAGCTTTCTAACCGCTACATTTTTGGTCTGGCACTCCAAATAAATGAACCCAATTTGCCTATCCAGTGTAATGCAAAACAAATCATAATCAATACAAATCAAGATGTCTTGATAAAAGGTTTACAACCCTGAAACGTTGACCAGCAATCCTTGACTACGGACTGTGGTTTTGGGATGGTCTGAATGATGCCCCTTTTTTGGAGATAGAGATAGATAGATAGAGAGACCACCGCACTCGCCATTCCTAAGAATGGGGTGCAAACAGCACCCACGCTTTCCAGGTTGGGGTGCAGTGGCCTGTGAATACACTCTAGTAAATACAAATACAGGGGGCCCAGCAATCACTATTATAAACTAACTCACATTAACATAGAAATAATCAATTAAATAAATATGGTCACTGCAAGGCGTCTTTGGAGGCACCAGGGCAACTATTTGGGTATATTGGAAATGGCAGGTCTTTTGAGATTATATATATATATAAAATTTTAGTTTTCTTATTTTTACACATGTCACACAAAGGATCTGAATACAGAATAACAAAATGTGCCACTGATACAACAG
Organism: Crinia signifera; assembly: GCF_055691185.1. Classification (NCBI taxonomy): domain Eukaryota; kingdom Metazoa; phylum Chordata; class Amphibia; order Anura; family Myobatrachidae; genus Crinia; species Crinia signifera. The sequence goes on from NC_139217.1 coordinate 314,604,428, forward strand.
CATGCACACAGCAGCGAAAGAAAACAAGGGGTATGGCTTTAGTGTTCAAAAGGTTAGAAAGGCTTGGTGATGGGTTAGTAGGGAGGACCACACAGTTCTCTATAGGACAGGAATAGTGCGCTGAGCACAATATAAAGTTTTATTACTGATAAATTCCACTTTAGAAACAGTTTACAAGGTGTGTAACATGCAGTGTGTTGCTGAGCATGATATGGGATATGGGATGCTTATGGCAATAGGATGATTTGTTTGCAAGGACATACTATAGCTGCATCCTTTAGAAACAGAAGAAATAGACCTATGACTACAGTGTATCTAGTATTTATGGACGAACTGAAACCAAAAAAAAAAATCAAAAGAAACTGAAAACATCCCTAAATGAGTAGCAGTAGTTTTAGCTGCATAGCAATTAGGCGTGGGCTGTAAAGAGCAGGGAACGGGGTCTCACCTTATCACTAGAACACAGCGTGTTAATCTTCTGCATCTGGGAGCTGTGCAACGATTGGATGTTTTCAATCTGTTTCTTCTGTTTAGTCAACATGTCTTCATATTCATTCTTTTTCATCTCAACCGCCCCTCGCTCTGCAGCTGCCCGGCGCATTCTGCCCTCCAGCTCCATAACTCGGTTCTAATAAAAAGCAAACAGATGCAGACAGCTCATCCAGCCATCTATTGCATATTGTAACCATGTCTATTTGGCTTTTGCAGCCAAAACCAAAAAGGGAAGGTTTACACTGACGGGTGCAATTGTTTTTCTGGCCCATATTAAACATTATAGCAATGGGAAACAATAACCCAGATAAATGACCTAATACAGAGTAGAGTTGTTGCCAATGCTATACTTTTATTACTATACTGCAGTATAGACTGTGTTACATTTGCTCACCTATGCCGGTCAGTCCAGAAGCCACAGAGCAGTTTCATCATTCATGTTAGAGAAACCATTCTGTGATCTCTGCTACACTGCGGATAGTGGGGGTTATTCAGGTTGATTAGCAAGGCTGCGAATTCGCAGCCTTGCGAGTCCACCAAACCCCGCCCGGCGAACGACCGCTCCCCCGATGCCAAAGTGCGGCTTCGCCCGAACAGCTGTGATTGGATGTTTTATGCAAAACATCCATTCGCATGGCTCGGGTAACCGCCCACATCTTTCGATGGTCACCGACCATCGAATGATGTTTAGCGTGCACGCATATATAAAGTGACTTTCCAGTTACTTACATTTGCGTGCACGCTGGCGTGGATATAGGCGGGCAGCTGACATCCGGTGATGTCAGCTACCCGCCCCCCACACCCGCGTCACTGCCTCATTACCATGAGAACACCCAGCGTTCTCATGGGAACGCCCATGGAACGCTGGGCGTTCCCATATGGTAATGGGGCAGCCCGGCTCCCCCCGCCCATCTTCGCCATAGGTGCGTGCACCCGGCGAACCGAAAGGTTGCCGTGGGTACACGCACCATACGCCTGCACATGCGCAGATACCCGTCTGCGCATGTGCAGACGCGCAACATCGGTACTGCGTGCGAAAGCACGCAGGACCGATGAGATCTGAATAAGGCCCAGTTTGCGCTTAATGATACAACAAGTCACCCTCCTTTTTACCTAGTGCAGCACAGTACAACACACAGCACTGCACAGCAATATCAGCACTGTGGGCCTTATTCTAGTTCACTCTCTGACAAAATCCTTCTTAGATGGACAAAACCATGTGCACTGCAGGGGGGCAGATGTAAAATGTGCAGAGAGAATTAGATTTGGGTGAGTTATTTTGTTTCTGTGCAGGGTAAATACTGACTGCTTTATTTTTTCATTGCAATATAGATCTCACTTAAGGCCCATACACACTTGACGATTTTCACCTGAAAATCGTTCAAAACAGCCGTTTTGAGCGATTTTCAATTGAAAATTGCCTAGTGTGTATGCCCCACAGATTGCCTCCTAGCGATGATGCGCGCTCCCGCATCATCGCTAGCGAGGTCCCACGTCGGCTGGTTTTACCAGCATGCCAGCGATGATGGATGGTTTTTTATCCATCATCGCTGTATGTGTACGCTGCACGGGCTGAAAGATTAACCACTTTCAGCCCGTGTGCCGCCCCGCCGCCTCCCCCTGCTCCCTCCCCCCTCCCCCTGCTCCCAGCACGGAGACGGAGCAGTGGGGAAAAGAGACTCACTGTCACTGCCGTCTGCCAGCAGCCGCAGCAAGCCCGCCGCCACGCAGCAGCTCTCGGTCCCCCCTGTCACCGTGACCTGTCCTCCTCTCAGCACTCGGTGCCGGCGGCAAAGTGCTCCCAAGTGTCCCCCTGCTGACGCAGCTTCACTGCCACCAATGCAAGGTGTCCATATATATATATATATATATATATATATATATATATATATATATATATATATATATATATATATATATATATATATATATATATATATATATATATATAACCACTGACACCAATGCAAGGCTTCCTAATATATATATATATATATATATATATATATATCTGTGGGCTAATCTTTGTATAAGTCAGCCGAGAGAGCACACACCAGAAAAGTTCAGCAAAAGATAAATGGTTTAATACATCACCATTATTATATAAAGCAGGTCGACGTTTCGGACTAGGCACAGTCCTTTTTCAAGACAATCAACAATGTCACACAACAGCTCAGCAGCAATGCAGGAGGCACACATTGCCTCCTGCATTGCTGCTGAGCTGCTTTATATAATAATGGTGATGTATTAAACCATTTATCTTTTGCTGAACTTTTCTGGTGTGTGCTCTATCGGCTGACTTATACAAAGATTAGCCCACAGACTTATATATGGTACACTTGTGGTACCCTAAGTGAAGCACCCCACTGTTGTCTATCATCCTGATTGGGAGTGCGGACCTACCTACTATATATATATATATATATATATATATATATATATATATATATATATATATATATATATATATATATATATATATATATATATATATATATATATATATATATATATATATATATATATATATATATATATATATATATATATATATATATATATATATATATATATATATATATATATATATATATATACTGTATATATATATATATATATATATATATATATATATCTATATATATATCTATATATATGTGTATATGTATATATAGATCCGGTATGGAATCCCGGCGGTCGGAATCCCGACCGCCGAAATCCTAACAAGGGGGGACGTGGATTGCCCCCCCTTGCGGGCTCGCCACGCAGCGGGCCCGGTGCCTCGCTACGCTCGGCGCGCTAATTTATTCTCCCTCTATGGGTGTCGTGGACACCCACGGAGGGAGAAAGTTTCAGGATTTCGGCGGTCGGGATTCCAGCGTCGAGATTTTGACCGCCGGGAATCCGACCGCCAGGAAATTAACCGCATCCCATATATATACCCACCAATGTATATTATAGCGGTAACGGCCAGGGCGGCGTTTACCTGATCGCTGGGCTCCCAATATACGCAGCCCAGCGATCAGTTCTGAATCAGGACCCAAGAACAGAAACGCACTGAAATTAAAGGGCCCCTGCTCCCACTCTTGGAATATAAACCCCGCCCATTATGTAAATATCCTTTTATAATGAAAGATTTTCATCAAAGTCTTTCGCCGGCTGAAAATCTCTCGCTCTTTAGTGAAAATAGCTCAGTGTGTACGAACTACTTTGGTGAAAGATATATCTTTCAGAGATTTTGGCAAAGTCTTTTGAAATGAAAATCTTTAAGTGTGTATGGGCCTTTAGATTAGGGTGGGGTTTTACTTCAAATTCTCTCTGCACAAGTAACATCTGCCCTACCTGCAGTGCACATGGTTTTGTCCATCCAAGAAGGAATTTGTCAGAAAGAGTGAACTAGAATAACCCCCTGTGTGCTGAGCGATCTGTCAGGGCCAATGTTCTCCAGTGAGAACACTGGCCCTGACCGGCGATTAACTAGTTTAATATCCAGCAATGCCCCAATAGTCTGCAGTACTGGGTGTCAGAGCAGCTGTGCTTTGCACCACCGCTCATTACTGTACAAAACAAATAAATGAAATAAACTAAATTGGGCTGTTAGACTGCCCCCTTAGAAAAAGGTGCCTGCTCCTGTCTGGCACGAAAGCAAACTGGTGGGTCGGAGGTTGGGGGAATTATGGGGAACTGGGAGACTAAAGGTGCCCGTACACTTATACAATTTGGGTCTTTTTCACCTGATTCCGATGGATCGGGCTGAGAAAATCGGGTGCAAAGCAAAGTTCTCAAATCCTATGTGCCTTACCTCAGATTCTGATACGATGCGCGGTCCTGTGTGCATTGGATCGGATCCAGAGATTGCATAAGCTGCACATAACATTTATCTGATCCAGCAATACTATATCATATGCTAAAGGACAACATACAATGTAATTGTACTTGTTTCCTAGCACGGCGCCCACGATTTTGATCTTATTACATCTTATACAATCGCATCGCATGCAATATAGCGGCATGCGATGCGATTTTTAATTGTACAAGCACCGTAATGGGTGCTTACAATGTTAAATGCACCCCCATTGTCAACGCCACCCCCACTATCAACGCCAACCCGAAGCGTGGCGAGCGGCGGCGGTACGCGTCCTCCGACCTTTTCATACCCCCACTATCCACGTCGGCGTGGAGTTGATTTTAGATAGTGTGGCAAGCGCAGCGAGGGGACACGGATTACTTTACATGTATTACATGTCCCCTCGCGGGGCGCGCTGCACTCGCCACGCTTCGGGCTCGTATTCCGCGTCTGTTTGCCACGCTCCGGGCTCGGTGGCTCGCCACACTATCTAAAATCAACTCCACACCGACGTGGATAGTGGGGGTATGAAAAGGTCGGAGGACGCGTACCGCCGCCGCTCGCCACGCTTTGGGTTGCCGTTGATAGTGGGGGTGGCATTGACAATGGGGGTGCATTTAACATTGTAAGCACCCATCAGGGTGCTTGTACAATTAAAAATCGCATTGCATTGCATGCCATGCAATGCTATGCGATATTTCATTGTACAGGCACTCCTGTTAATTTAACATGAATATCGCATCGCACACCACTAAGTATGGTATGCGATGGGCGCCGTGCTAGGAAACAAGCACCAATGTATTTTGAAGAGTGCCCAACTGCGGCTCCCTGGTAGAAAGTCATCAAGGTATCGCATTCGAAACCACGGATAAGTGTATGTCCAGCTTAAGCTTTGTGGGAATTTAAAATTAAACTTTTGGTGCCTGCCTCTCCAGCCACTGTAATACGTCCTGAGGCCGCTAGTGGACCAAAAAACTAAATACATTCTCTTACAAATCCTGGACCTCCAGCAACTTTGACCTTACTATAAAATGACCCCATTGAATGAATCTTCAATGTAACCAAAACCACGTGAAGTACATTGCTGGTAAGTGTCCTACCTGTAGTTCCATACATCGAGTGCTTGTAAGCCAGTAATGTACACCCAATACACATACACATGCTAGAAGCACAGCGATGAGAAGAGGCGGGGACTTCATTCCTCTGCGGCCAGCTTTCATTACCATCATATGAAAAGCAGCTCCCAAGACCTAAGTGGTAAATTGAGAACAATGTATCAAGATTTGTGATAAGTCCTTTACCTAGGCAAATGTAAGCAGGGCAGTTGTCAGACAATTCAAACTGTGTTGATACCATTCTCTAGAATATTCATATTAACAGGAATTAAAGGTCCAAACTCCTAACCCCCCCCCTTCAGATAGGTACAAAGCAACAGGTTTATTTTTGTGCACATACCTGGATTTAGGCGATTCGTCACTTTTCACCAGATTCAGATGAGAAATCGGATGAAAAGTGACCAAATCGCATTTGTTTGACATCAGGTCCAATGCAATGCGCGGCCTCATGCACATCACATCGGGGCCGGAAGATTACACCTGCCGCATAATAGATTTATTGTGTCACCAAGGCTTGGCTGGGATTGCATACAATACATTCCATGCAAAATGACTGCACATGGTGTATAGTACGCAGTCCTGCCACCCAGGAGGTTCCTAGGTTGTTCATGGGGGTTGTCGCAGGTGATGCTCCCCTCAGAGCACTAACCCTAGTGTATGGGCACCTTAAAAGCACAATTAAATTCTAGGAAATGCAGAAGAATAAGCACAGCCGAGAATTTCCGTACAGCTGATGGTGGCTGCCAGGTGACAATACCATGGAAGCAAATCTAAATGAAACACAAACACAGAACCTCATTTAAATAAACATTAAAAATAAATTAGTCAAGATAATACTAAAGTAATCAAGCCGGAAAAAAACAACAACTTTGAAAAAAATGCACACTTCATCAGGAGCTAGACACCCCTACAGATACTTTGTTTTGGACTAGTATATCATTTACCAAGCCTTGAGCATGCATCTTTAGAGATAATAGAGATTGCACCAAGCACAACCATTCTTCCTACACTCATCTTACTTGGTTTTTAAGTTGAACAAGATAGAAAATAACAAAAGGCTGAGACATTATTTCAAAGTTGATCTATTTGTTTCACAAACAGTAAAGTACAAGTAAATATGAGTCTATTGTCTTTCTGATAAGAGTTGCCACATTGCCTGAAGAGAATTGGATCTTGTTGTTGCAGTCTATGTGGAATGTTTTATTTAGACGATAACCCACACCTTTTGTTGTATATACAAGCGTATACCAGGATATTACAAAATAAAAGTAGAATACCAGGTAGACAATGTGAAATCAGGAGGCGAGTAAAAGCATGGAGGTTATAAACACATGCATAAAATATTCTAAATGTGTAGGGGCCCATACATCTATGGACCAACTCCCCATTGTGCAGGCACCGATGCAAACAGACATAAAGCCTAGTGAATGGTAGGCAAAGATTATCGGCAATCTTCAATAGAATGACCATTAAGGGACATACACACAGGGCAATTTTATCCCCAATTCTAAGTGATCTGTCTAGAGCGCTTAGAAATTAAGCACGGATCGCTCCATGGGGGTTATTCTGCTTCACTCGCAAAGGCAAATTAACTCTCTAATGGACAAAGCCCATGTGCACTGCAGGTAGAGAGAGAGTGCAGAGAGAGTTACATGTGCAGAGAGTTAGATTTGGGTCAGGTGTGTACTTCAAACCAATATCTATATCGCAGTGTAAAAATAGAGCAGCCAGTATTTACCCTGCACAGAAACAAAATAACAACCAAAAACACATCTAAAAGATCCATACACACTGGCCGATTATGCCCAGCGTGTATGGACAGCAATGATCGCTATCATCGCTGGGGGGAAAGCCACTCCGTGCTTACAAACTGTGCGGCTTTCCCCCTGCCCAGTCAGCATGGGGAGGACAGCTTTGCATAGTGCAGTGCTATGCAAAGCAGTCTTCAAAAGTTGCTCATCTGCTGGTAATACCAGCAGGTGAGCGGCTTTCCCAGCGATGATGCGGGAGCGCTCATCACTGCTCATCACCGGGCCATACACACTAAGCGGCTTTCAGCTCAAAGTCACCCAGTGTGTATGGGCCTTTACTCTCTCTGCACATGTTACATCAACCCAACCTGCAGTGCATATGGTTTTGCCCATTAGACAGTGAATTTGCCATTGTAAGTAAACCAGAATAACCCCCCATGTGTATGGCCCCAGGCGACGGCTATGCACGGCCAAACCAGCTAGACCCTGGGATTCTGTCTATAAACAATAGGCAACACCCCGCTCAGCACCTCAGCACACATCGCAGGTGCATCTCGTGCTGAACAATCAATGCTTAGCATGACGCTCAGCACGGAGCATGTACAGGTCTTAAGACTCTACCACTTGCAGATCTTAATTTTTTGGTCATAATCAGCACATTGAGGAGTTTTAACATGTTGGATTACCCAAATCCCTCAAATTATGTATCAACAGAACGGGAAATTGCATGATGTATGGGCCCAATAAGTTAAATAGGTGAAAAGTATAGTATGAAAATTCTGACAAACCAAGAACTTTTACCCTAAAAGGTACCCACACACCAGAAAGATCTGTGATCTTAACATTTCCACTGAACTCCCTGTCACATTCCAGGACAAAAATTTTTGTGCAAATGGGACCTACACATGTGGTTTCAGGGCATTTTTTAAGCGATCTAACTAGATCGCTTAGAATATGCCCCTACATCACGCCATGTGTAGGGGCCAAAGTGATAGTGATGTGCGGCCCCACGCGCCGCTATTGCCCAGTGATTAATATCCAGCATAAATCTAGTTTTGTGTTGAATGCCTGAGTGCTTGAGCATGCTCGAATACCCAGGCGCCTGACCAAACTCACCTGAGCCCACAAACGTGGCCAAATGCCTTTAAACTCCAAAATACCCGACTGCGTCCAAACTCCACCGAGCATGCAAATGCAGCCAAATGCCCAAATCTACGAGCACAGGAACTTGCCACCACACCCGAGTGGGTGAACACACCCAAACTACCAAATCCATGAGCGCCTGGGCTTGGATTTGCCTAAATGCACCAAGCACATGTCCACCAAATGCACACGTTACTAGTTTCACATAAGAGTGTAAGATCTGCAATTCCCAGCATACTGGTCATTAGTAGCCTCTTTAGATCACTTGAGCAGCATATAAGATCATAAAATCCATCACGGTACTCGTGTAGTTTCACGGCGCCAGTATGGCGCCGTGCGTCTGAGTCCCCTTGCGCCGTGAAACTACACAAGTACCTCCATCGGCAGCACATAAGATCATAAAATCAATCACTTGTGCAGCACATAAGATCATAAAATCCATCACTTGTGCAGCACATAAAATCATAAAATCCATCCGCGCATCGGATTATTATCTTACCAAAACAACTCATGATGTGCACAAAAACACACACAATGCATTGTACAAGCCGTCCTAATCGTGCATTCGGCCCTGAAAACAGTCTAATGTATGGCAAGTTTAACTGTACACAAATGTCATATGAGCAAGTCTTTATAGGATACATGAAAGAATGTAGGAAGAACCTTACTCCGAAATAAACAATCCATTGTTCTCCATGGGATACAAAGCTCCTACATGTAGATCAAAGACTAGGAATTTGGGATTTTTTCCAGCCGCAGAGCAATATTAGACACAATGATAGCTAGAAATACTGTATTTTAGAATCAGATTTATTCACACAATTTTTTTTAAAATTGTAAACACATTATTTTGCTTATATTACTTAAGTGAAAAAGACTCTTCAATAATTCACAAATAAATGAAGATCTCCCTTAAAAAATCCATTATAGCAAGTAACGTTTAGGTCACATTTTCTCCCGAACAATCATTTCACCTTTCTTAACCCCTCTGCTGTGTAATTTGCCGATTAAACACACAAAGCCACTTGTCAACATGGCTTCAGTCGCAGACCATCTCAGGTGTCCCACATTATCTGTGTCAAACCCTCATACACTGTAAGCTTCTATGAACAAAGTCTGCATTACTATTGTGCCTTCATGCTACAGCATGTAATAGTAAAACATGTGTATGTGTAATAGTAAGAGAGGACCCCCAATATAAGGGAAAACTAGACGGAGTTAGGTCATGATGCATCATGGTACCTTAAGTGGTCATATAAACGTGCAGTGCAATATATATACTATGATATTATAATTTTTTAATTAGACACAAATATTATTTTTTCTTCATTTAAAATGTATAATAGATTTTATGAGTTAGGCCACAGGTTCTCAAAATCGGTCCTCATGACCCCACAGTGCATGTTTTAGAGGTATCCTTACAGAATTAAGTGAAATAATTAGCTCCACCTGTGGATCTTTTAAAATGTGTAAGTCATTAATGAGTGCACCTGTCAGGTGACCTGGAAAACGTGATCTGTGTGTGGTCCTGAGGACAGCATTTGAGAACCACTGAGATAGGCGAAAGTATAGGAGACTATGGGGTAAATGTAATAGGATGAGAGAATCAGGAAGTGAGAGATTTGCAAAACCAGTTTGATTTTGCAGTGTAAATGATTGCCGCTTTAAAAAAACTGGAGATTTCTTATCAAATCTCTCACCTTTTGAATCTGTCATCCTATTAAAATTTCATCCATTGGGGTCGATCCTATTAGCGCCGAAGGGTGTGAGGTGCCATTTAAACGCTGAAAACGGTACCCGAATTAAGCGGATCTCGCACCCTTCGCTTGCCCGAATTCACTTAAAATTGCTCGCACTCCTATGGAGGGGCGAGCACTTTTAAGAGAATTCAGTCAGCTGTAAAGTGAGCCTGGAGCAGTGATTATTCGCGAGTGCAAATCATCTGCACCTAATAGGATCGACATCCACTGATTCCAGAAGTCATTGTGGGCATGATTCTGAGGTAAGAGTAAAGAGTAAAGAGCAAAGAACTACACCCATGCCATGCTACACTGCAGATAAGGCAGATCCAGGAGTTAGTTAAAATACAGGCAGTCGGGATGCCAGCCAGAATACTGGTGCCGGTCTACAACACGGAACAGAATGCAGACACCGGAATCCCAACATCCGACATCCCGATTGTAAGTATGCAGGTTTCATAGCATTAGGCTGGAGGGGGGAATGGTGGTTTAAGGTTAATACATGGTGGGGGGGCTAGGGTTAAACATTAAAAAGGGGAGTTAGGGGCAGGTTGCAGGGAATCTGGCTTCAGGTAGGGAGGGTTAGGGTACGAGCGCCTGTCCATTGGGATGCTGGCATCGGTCTTCTGACTGATGTCATCCCAAGAGCGGATCACAGGTATGTATTCCACAGATAGAACAATACTGTGGGGCATGGAGAAGTGAATGGTTGGTGTCAGTGTGACCCTGTCTCCGCAGTACAATGCTACAATTTACATGAGTTTGCAGTGGGGCAAGAGAACAAGGGCACAAATCACATCACCAAACCACAAAACAGGAAGGCTGATCTAATCTGCGAGGGATTAAGCAGAGTACCACGATTTGGAGGAGCTTCCCCAACACTCACCAGGAAAGTAATGAAGTATGCAGGATGGCATGCACGGATTCCTTCCAAAATACTACGTTTAAAGCATGCAACTCTTAAAGCATATGTAAAGTTACATGTGCACTTTATAAGCACTGGGTAATACATTGTAAAAGGAAATCGACATGGGTGAGCGGTGAAAGAGAGCAGGGCTTCCTGCTCGCTGTCACCACTCACCCTGTCAGTATTCAACTGACCCCCCTCATACGCAGATTCCCCCTCGCTCCGTTTTTTGAGCAGCGATACTCTCGGCTAAATACAGTGGGTTCACTGCATTAGCCGCGGGTCTCGCTGTTTGGGGGAATCCATTCCCCCGGAACGTTAAATAGGGCGAGCGGCCAGCGAGGGGGTTAAATAGCAAAGATCGCTGGTTTTCTGCGATCCTCGCTGTTTGACCCCCTCGCCGTCCGCGGCAAGTGGCATTGAATACCTGCCATTGTGTTGATCAGCGCTAGGCCAAGTAATAACATTTTAATTCATACGTTTATTAGGTTTACAGGAATATAATTATTGTCTGAAAAAAACACAATGCAGGTACAAATGTGTTTTTAAGTGTTACATTTTACGTCAAACACCACTACTAATGCATTATTAATCTTTCTCTAAAGATTAAACAGCACTTTAGATAATGTATAATCAATCATTCGCATCAGTGCCTGTCCCAGTGGAGACTTTCACACACCAACATTAAACATAACAGAATGCTTCAGGAGTATGGCCAACAATAGGAGAACATACAAACCCCAAACAGACAGTGGTGCTCACAATAAGGTGCATGGACCCAGCAGTATAAGCGGCAATGCTAGGAACACTGGCATTCATGTAAAAAATGATAGGTTGTTTTGTATTGGATACTAGTCCAGTATAATGAGTCTGGCATCCCAATACCTTCACATGACCTGCTCTAGAACTCTGAGTACATCAGGATCCTCACGCTGGGATTAAGATAGCCGGGATCCTTATTGATAAGTATGCAGATCTAGCAAGCAGGCAGCCGAGGAGTTTAGGTTTAGGCACCAGTGAGGGGTACTTGGGGGTTAGGCTTAATCACTAGCGGGACAGTTGAGAGCAGGCTGCAGGGGAGTGTTAGGGCGCTATTGGGATTTCCACTAACTATTGTTTAGTTTCCCATGTTACTATGTGAAGGTTTGACACCTTAGAGCAGGGGTCAGGAACCTTTTTGACTAAGAGAGCCATGAAAGCAAAATATTTGGAAATTTATTTCAGTGAGAGCCATATAATATATTTTAAAAGTGAATTCAACTAAATGTCAGTATAAAACGCCTCTGAATTTATTCTTTTAAATAATGTTGTTATAATACTCACCATTAATGCGAGCAGTATAACACACATAATGCCCCCAGCAGTATACCCCACATAATGCCCCCAGCAGTATACCACACATAATGCCCCCAGCAGTATAACACACACATAATGCCCCCAGCAGTATAATAGAAGTGCACAGAATGCCACCAGCCGTATACCACACATAATGCCCCCAGCAGTATAACACACATAATGCCTCCAGCAGTATACCCCACATAATGCCCCCAGCAGTATACCACACATAATGCCCCCAGCAGTATAACACACACATAATGCCCCCAGCAGTATAATAGAAGTGCACAGAATGCCCCCAGCAGTATACCACACATAATGCCCCCAGCAGTATAACACACATAATGCCTCCAGCAGTATACCCCACATAATGCCCCCAGCAGTATACCACACATAATGCCCCCAGCAGTATACCACACATAATGCCCCCAGCAGGAACACAGATAATGCCCCCAGCAGTATAACACACATAATGCCTCCAGCAGTATACCCCACATAATGCCCCCAGCAGTATACCACACATAATGCCCCCAGCAGTATACCACACATAATGCCCCCAGCAGTATAACACACACATAATGCCCCCAGCAGTATACCACAGATAATGCCCCCAGCAGTATAACACACACATAATGCCCCCAGCAGTATAATAGAAGTGCACAGAATGCCCCCAGCAATATACCACACATAATGCCCCCAGCAGTATACCACACATGATGCCCCCAGCAGTATACCACACATGATGCCCCCAGCAGTATACCACACATAATGCCCCCAGCAGTATACCACACATAATGCCCCCAGCAGTATAATAGAAGTGCACAGAATGCCCCAGCACAAACTTACTGCTGTAAGTTACACTCACCGTCAGTGTCCAAAAGCCTCCAGCACCCGTGTGGCGCGCAGTGATTCCCCACGTGTCAGCAGAGGTGGGGAGCCTATCAGCGCGGCGGGCAGCCTGTCAGCACGGCGGGTGTGGGATGTAGCTGGAAGAGCCTACAGTACACACTGCGGCGTATCAGCTCTTCCACCCACATCCCCCCCCCCCCGCCGCCGCGCTGACAGCTCAATCCATTCCCCCGATGTCAGCCGCGTATCCTCATAGAAAGGGGATAAAAAATCAGGCAGTCTGCGAGCCATATGCAATCATCAAAAGAGCCACACCTGGCTCGCGAGCCATTGGTTCCCGACCCCTGCCTTAGAGGGTATTCTGTTCTTCTGACTGCATATTCAGCTTATTTGTATAAATCTGGGTTCACTCAGGCTGCAAAAAACCTTAATGCTCCAATACACTAAGCCAAGGTATCGCACGCAGCCTCGCATGCGAAACCTCAGCAACTACCTGCCGGGGTAAAATTGCATATGATACAATGTATGCTTCCCTTTGCATATGAATATAGAAGGAGGAAACTCACCATTGAATCTAAAAGGGGAAATTCAATTGTGGCATGCTCCCCTGCTGGGCATCTATTGGAGCTATTTAATTGGTACAGTATTGGATATATTGTACCTTTAGTCAAAATCATATTATTAAATATATTAGGCACTTATACTTAAATCAGTTTTCCTTAATCAAATCAATGCTGAAAATTATCTAAATAGAATCTAATCGTATTTAAAAATCAGAACCTGTTCATGCCACACCTAAAATATTTCAGCATTGCATAACCAAGACCACAGAAATGGCTCCAGTAATTAATAAACCAGGTGCAGCATGACTAATCATGACAGTATTAAAACAGTTTACACCTGCATTTCCCAGATACCTGTAAAACTGAAAAAGCTTTTGCATTTGAAATGTTTTGTTTTTTTCAAATACATACCTTTTGTGTTAAGGGAAAATAGTGAAAGCTCTATTCTTGTCCATTGATGGATTTGTAACATGCAAAGTGTTTTGATATACCACAGTTACTCAAAGACTAATCCTAAAAACTGCATATTGGCCCCCATTCAGATCCATACGCAGCCTTGCCAATATTGCAAGACTGCGCATGTGCACTGTACGATGTGCACGGGGTCCCCTTGTGAATGGACCATGCAAAGGATAGCCTTCGCTGGCAAGGTGATTGACAGGGGTCGGGCGCTGGGGAAAATGCAGGCATTGCCTGGCTGCTGAGGTCACTTGTGGTCGCCTCCTCCCCACGGCCTTCGCAGCACCGAGCGAACGTGCACAGCTGCGAACAAATTGTGTGTTATATTAAATCCATATATCTCCAACAGAATGACACCATTGTTTAAAAAGGCACCCACATATAGTAGAAGGTATTTTCTACTGATTAGCGTGTTCACTGGGCAATAATCTTAATTACAGAAAAACCATGGACCCCTAGTCTATGAGCAACTTCCATTTTGTGTAGAACTGTTCTGTGACACATGTATGGGATCAGTGGCTGAAGCATACGCTGATATTTGCAGTGCCATTTTGTTGACTCTGGCTGGCTTGTGGTTAGTTAGATCTCAAGTTGGTGCTATTATAATATACAAGTACAGAGACATCTTGCTGTAGCTTACGATTATATATATTGAGAATCTCTTCTCTCCCCCCCCCCCCCCGTCTAGATCGACCTCTCTCCCCCATGTATCAATGGTGGACAAAAATGGATTGAGCAACTTCCATTTGGTATTCTTTCAAAGGACAGGCCCACTTAGGGGGGTATTCAATCCCTGCCGCTATTTCCGAAATAGCGACAGGCGCCTATCGAATGCGGTCTTGCCCGACAGCATTGAAAAGGCAGATTGACAGAACGGGCCCGACTTTTTAAAGGCGTCAGGCATGTTTTGTCGATATCGTCCGTGAATCCCGAAACTCGACAATCCACGGCTGTTTACGCCGATCGCCAAGTGGGATATTGAAACCAGCCTGGTGATATGCTGTCAAACAAAACTGCTGTCGGGACAGATAGACAGTCGTGACCTGGAATTGAATACCCCCCCCTTAGTATTTCTTGGCTGGTGATCACCTGTGAAGATCCCCATGCGGCAGCCACATTTGAAAATAGGAGCCCCCCTTTCAAACATATATATATTTATTTCCTGCCAATTATTAAATCTTCTGCTTTTTGTCATACATATGTATTTAGTTCACTTTCTTGAGTTATGAGGAAATAAGCAAAATATAACCAGAAAAATAGACACCGCATCAACATTTTTTTAGTGACGACGATGGAATGTGACAAAAAACAACATGTGGGAAGGGGAAGCATATTGACAGGAAAACCATTTTTATGTGAAAGGGTTACATTTAAAGAGAAGCCATCAGGCAGGTCTGATACTGTAGGTCTGTGGTAGCCAACCCTAGTCCTCGAGAGCTACCAACAGTGCATGTTTTGCAGGTCTCCTCATAGAATCACAAGTGAGCTAATTAGCTCCATCTGTGTATCTTTTAAAATGTGTCAGTGAGTAATGAGTACACCTGTGCAGCAGCTAGGTTGCCTGGAAAATGTGAACGGTTGGTAGCTCTCGTAGGCTAGGGTTGGCTACCACTGCTGTAGGTGGAGAAAAAAAAGGGTCTATTTACAATATACATTGAAAAGAGCAGGTCAGGGGTTTGGTAGCTGAGTGACGGCTAGGACAGAATGCACTAAAACAGGTCTGGCAGGTCTGCAGACATGACATTCAGTTGCGTTTCAAGGTATCCTGCTGAAATAATAAAGAACTACATAATTATGGGCAGGGGTAAACAGACTCATCGTACTCCTGTATAAAGTATATCCTGTCATAAAGCTGTGAGAATATACTTTTCAAATTACAGTGACACCAATCTTATATTCCACCAGCTAGAATAATTCCCATATCATTAAATGAATACACCTAAGAAATTAAATTTGTATTGTATGTAGGAAAAGTATTACCAGCAGATGAGTGGCGTTGAGGACGGCTTTGCATAGCTCTGCGCTATGCAATGCAGTCTTCCCCCCCCTCCATCGGCGCCGGGCAGGGGGAAAGCCGCTCGGTGTGTATGCACTGAACGACTTTCCCCGCAAAGGTGATTGACATCATTGCTGTCCATACACAGTTTTCTGCATAAGTGATTGCAGCTGTAGGTTGAGACACAGTGAAAACAGTCGCAACATGTCTGCATTTGTCGCCACCCCATAATGCTCCCTGTCAATCACTGTGAAAAAAAATACCTCACTGCAACAGACAATGTTAAGGTACTTTAACACCTGCACAGAGCGCCAGTGGAGCGTGTACATGCTGCCAATAACCATTGCACACCATCAAAATTTTACAATACGTCATTATAAAACTTGTATAATTGTCCAACAGTAAAAAGAGGTTATTTTCCCTATCTGCACTTGAGCAACATCATGGAACAATCAATCATCCCCTCCCTGTATATCATGACAGAGAGAACAAATATTAGTGGGAGGCAAAAAGAATAGGCTGGAAAATTGGGAGGACTTTGCTCAATTTATAATGCCAGTATCATAGTTTAAACACATCACTGTCCGACTGCCATGGAGTCATACACTATACATACACTCCACAGCACTTGTGTCTGCAGAATGCAAAAGATTCACTCTATGGACCTGGCCTCACCATCCTACAAACAATGATGATACAATGCTAACCTCAAAATTTACACAAATGCTGCATATTTCCCAATAGAGACTGTGAAAAGTGGTTCACTTGGCCGGTAAAACAGGACAACAGATAGAAGTGGCCGGTGATTATGTGGGAGCGCGTATTATCACACATCGCCCGGCCATACACACACACACACACACACACACTCAAAGTAGCTCAAAACCTGAAAACAGCTACTTTAAGCTCAAAATTGCCTAGTCACTTGTGTATAAGCATTTAATCTGTAGAACAATGGAAAGGTGATGGTAAGCAGAGACAAATAAAGTCTATCACTCATGAAATAAGTAAACAGGAACTGCTGGACCCGGAATGTGAAATTAATGCTGTATTTGCATAAGCATTGCGAGCATTAGCAAAAGGACTGCACTGGTGAATTGTTCAGGAGTAACAGTTTAGAACAGATTGGACAAGCAGATTAAAAACTGGGACTGAGCACAAGTACCTGGCATGTAACATTATATGGGCTACAGCAGCAGGAGGTTAATGATTAGAAAAGGGTTGTCTGGTATGGCAAATTAACTTTTCAATTAAACCATGAAGATAGTAGGGGTAAGGATATGGAGAGAACAGCACTAAAGCCTGATGCTTAATGAGGATTTCTCTTTAGAATGTTTTAATGTCTGGGCCCTTTGATTTATGTGGACTTAGAATGTAGAATCCATGCCTAATAGAATGCAAGCTGTATTATGTGTAAAACATGGCCCCACAACTACTAACCTGGTACTCAGAATTTGTGTCTTGCCTTCAAGACAGCCCTCCCACTTTAAAAGAAATGACGTGGTCAAGGCGATTACAGAACCATTAAGTATTGGATATTATAGGCATTACTGTCCAAGTGTACCTAATCCCAGGCCACAACATTATAGAATACCCATAATTCATTACAATTGGAATATACTGTAGGTGGCCCAAGTGTACTTTTTCATTCGATGAATCACCTGAACATTTCAAGTGCTTTCACTGTTTACCAATCCAATGCCTATGCCCTTTGCACCACTAAACTCAAACATGAATTGCCTGGTTTTAGGAGCAATAAACGACTTGCAATCCCATGGCAATAAACCGCTTTGTGCTTTCAGGCAGTTGTGATGATGCTGATGAAACTGACTTTGTGCACCACAGGTTGGTTTGCAAGCAGTTTGGGGTCAGAATCAGAGAGGGACTGAAATTTAATCCTACTTGGAAGCAGCATTCACTAGATCTGATTTTTGGGAAAAAGACACCTCCAGCATGTAACTGCAATTCCCAGCACTGTGACCGACACAGACTGTCAGCTGAGCAACCCTCAGCTTGGACAATGGAAGCAGGGGCTGCTGGGCCACAAATACTGAGTGGTGATACGCATAACCCAGGGGTTCCCAATCTTTTTCTAATCACGGCACCCTAGAGTATCAGAATTTTTTCACGGCACCCCTAGGCCCCAAAAAATATATATCAAATTAAGTAGATTGTGTTTATATGTGCTTCTTAGGTTCAGTTATGTGGTAAAGGGAAGGATTTGGTTCTGATTGTACACATATTATGATTGGCAGCCACCAGCACTGGTTTTGTCCAGAAATAATTGATCATAAATAATTTGAATTGGTCCTGGACGACTAACCCGAGGCACCCCTGCAAGTGTCCCGAGGCACCCCAGGGAGCCTAGGCGCACAGTTTGGGAACCACTGGCATAACCCTTAGCTCTCCCATCCCAGAAAGTGGAGGTAACATGCCCCCATTTCTAGAAAAGCAGGCCTTCCTCTGCCCCATCCACTCAATACTGCTGCCTGTCAATCAGACAGTGGCAGACTACAGGCGACATTGCAAGGCGTATTCTGAGTGCTTCCCCAATCCTGCATACAAGTCTAAAGAGGTGTACACACAGTGCGATTTGGTCACTGAGCAGTTTTGGCTTAAAATCGCTCAGTAATATATTGCTCAGTGTGCTGTTTTCACCAGCGACCAGCGATTTTGACTGAAAATTGCAAGCTATTCTGTCTCTACCTCATTTTGACTAGAAATCGCTGGTGCACAGTGCATTGTGCACCAGCAATTGGCTATCTCAGCCAATCAGAGGGCTGCCCAGTGTTTTAAACACTTATGGCATGCGACATCGGATGCTGTAAAGGGGGCACTTTAGCACCACAAGATGTGATCGGGTTCGATGGACACATTGCATACCCCCCTAAACCTTTACTCCTACTGGACACTGCTTTTGGGACAATTGCATCGGTTCCTAATTCTCCAGTTTACAGAGTTCAGCCCGAAATAGACTCCATCCAAGTCTGGGAACTTAAAAGCTGTTTTTCAGGATACAAGGGATACGTGAAGATAGAGCAAGATTTCACATCCTATTCCCTCCGAGTATTGTCTTCAGCTACTAAAATACCTCAGCAACACTCATTCACCAGTGGATTGGTAACAAATTATTCATTTATTTCCAGTTGGACATTTGTATATAGTAATCTATATACAGGTTGAGTATCCTGTATCCGAATATCCGTTATCCAAATTATTCCAAAAACCATACATTCCAGAAAGTGAAAAAAACAATTTTTTTTTGCTAAAAACTCACTAGGGACAATTGTAACAGCACTACTGAGGGAATGATATGTAACTGCCACTATATATGTACAAGACAATGATTGCTTGGCATTCAAATTCAGTATCTGAGGAAGTACACAAATTTTGTTTCATGTTTTGAAACCTTGTTTTTTGAACAAATAAAATATATTTGTTTGCATTTCATGTGTTTATACAGCATAAATGCAAGATACTTCAAAATACATAATTGAAATATTAAAATATTCCGAAATACGGAATAATCCGTTATCCAAAATTCTCCTGGTCCCGAGCATTTTGGATACGGGATACTCAACCTGTATTGCAATAATATATTTTGCCATTTAAAATTACTTGCACACAGAAATATTTTATATATATATTTTGTTATGAGTAGGTTTAATATGTATAGCTATTAAAATAATATATTTTTAAACAAACGCCTTGCAAATCCTTCAGCCAGCGCTGGCACTTACATTGTTTTTTTTCTAGATGACGTAGGATATTGCTTACAAGAGCCATGCTGCGGAATTGCCCCCACCATTGGCAAGTGTGTATGCACCCCTACCAGGTCCCATTGTGAACAAGATCGCGTTATATGTGTACCCAGCATCATGTCTAATAGATAGACTATTGTGTCACTTTGTGCAGTTCAAAGTCACACAATAGTAATTACCACACTAATGAGAATACTGCTGATCAATGCTGGTTTGTCCCCGATATATTTATGGGCTATACTTGCCAATTAGACACCTCAGAATAAATGCAGTGGGAATGCTGATCCTGTCTTATGAGGTAAATTTGCCATTGCTTGCCTTATTTGCTTAACTCATTGACTTAATGCACATATATCAAGATCCTGACTCCAAACTTCCACTGAAAAAAAACCTATTGCTAATAAAACATTTTGGTACTTGTTTCCTAGCACGGCGCCCATCTTATGCTATCGCATACCACTAATTAAGGTATGCGATGGGACGCGATTTTCGGGTCCTAAGAGCCGCACTGTACAATTTTAATATTGCGTCATTGTAATTGTAAAGGCATGCGATGCGATTTGTAATTGTACAGGCACCCTGATGGGTGATTACTATGTTAAATGCACCCTCATTGTTAAAGCCACCCCCACCATCAACGCCAACCCGAAGCGTGGCTAGCCCGCGAGGTACGGCGGTACGCGCCCTCCGACCTTTTCATACCCCCACTATCCACATCGGCGTGGAGTTGATTTTACATAGTTACCGAGCCCGAAGTGTGGCGAGCCCCGAGAGGGGACGCGGAACACATGTGAAGTAATCCTTGTCCGCTGCCACGCTTTGGGCTCGGTGGCTCGCCACACTATATATAATCAACTCCACGCTGACGTGGATAGTGGGGGTATGAAAAGGTCTGAGGACACGTACCGCTGCGCTCGCCACGCTTCGGGATGGCGTTCATAGTGGGGGTGGCGTTAACAATAGGGGTGCATATAAACATAGTAATCACCCATCAGGGTGCCTGTACAAAAAAAAAAAAATTTGTTTTGATCGCATGCGATGCGATCAAAACGATTAAATGGTACTTGTTTCCTAGCACGGCACCGCCGATTTCTATTGTATCGGGTCAGAAAAATTGGGTCCATCGCATCGCATGTAACCGTACGCGTCCTCCGACCTTTTCATATCCCCACTATCCACGTCGGCGTAGAGTCGATTTTATATAGTGTGGCGAGCCCAGCGTGCCCCGCGAGGGGATGCGGAATACATGTGAAGTATTCCGCGTCCGCTCGCCACGCTTCGGGCTCGTCTGGTGTGTCAGACATAGTTATTAGATAAACAAAGATTCTAATGCATACAGGCGTGTCATTGTAATTGGTTGTCAAAATAGTTATACAAAACTGTGTAATGGGGCCTACACACGTAGCAATCCCAGGGCATTTTCTAAGCGATCTTACTAGATCACTTAGAAAATGCCTATAATATCCTGCATGCGGCACAAATATATAATCGCAAAAGTTATTACAGGATCCCAGCAAGTTACTGTGAAACGACTATCACACAGCACCTGTATGGAAGAGCTATGAAGGCACAAAACAGTGAACAGACCGCTAATGTGACTATTTTTAGGTGAACATTTCGTCAGGTATCCTATTAGGTGGATCTTCTTTTTGGACGATATTGACCAATGGCAGGGTTCGCAAATACTCGCTATAGCGAGTATTTTACCCACTTTGGAGCACCAGGGACTCACATTTTATGAATGGCTGGGTCCCCTGTGCTGTGTTAAGATGTGTGACAAGGGCGGAGGGATCCGTTTCCCCCTCAGTTGTGATGCGACCGTGGAGAAGACACAGCGTGACTTACGACCGCTTCATACATCTGCTGGGCGTGAAAATGCGGCAGCATTGCACGGAAGCCGCGTAAGCTGGCTCCTGCACTGTGCCTTAACAACAGACGGCTGGAGCCAACACCAGAAGCAGCTGCTCAGCAGGGGAACAGAGCTGCAGCTGGTGTGAGGATGGAGCACAAGGAACTGAAACCAGCATTGGGGGCCAGAACCAGGGAGGTGTGACAGTGAGGACGGAGCAGACCCGGCAGGAAGTAGAGTTAAAAAGGGTGCGTGGTCCATTTAGCAGGCTGCTTGGCTGTGTCATGTAAGGGGATTTATTGCTAGCAGGACTCGGGCTGCAGACTTCCCTCCTCCTCTCCTACCTTGCGGTGCTGCTCTCTTGTATGTCACTGTCACCTCCTCCAGGCTCTGAGTGCTGGCTGTTAATGGCCCACTTGTCCCCTCCTCCCCTCACTGCACGGCTGGCAGAGAGGCTGCAGCTCACCAATTAACTCTTAACAGGCAGAGCTGCCTGTAGGAGAGGAGCCTATAGACTCTGCTGGGATTTCACTAACCCTAGCCCTCCTGTTCCTGCTGCCATTACTTTTACAATTCTGATTGGTGCAGCACAGGTGTCCCTATTCCGACATTCCTTTTTCTAGTATATGTGTATCTTGCTTTATGTGAGTGGGCAAATTGCCAATTGATTACACCCCCCTCCCAACCTATGCCAATTGATTACACCCTTCCCCCCAAGCTATAGTAGCCACAGTTTTGGGGGTGCCCAAATCTATGTTTGCTTACCAAAAAAAAAAAAAAATAGGCTCAGGCTGGCCCTTGGCTCAGGGTATATGCCATATGGAAGAGAGGAGGAGGCTTCTGTATGTGCCATGCTGGGGAAGGGGAGAGGAGGCTTTATTCCGTTGGGACCCCGATTTTTGTAAGTGAGGGGTCCCAGGGACCCATAATTTTTGGGAGTTTTCGCGATCACTGCAATGGTATCCAATATCATGCTATCCAACTATAAGCTGTTTATATTGGGCGAAAATGGACTTCATGCAATAATACATGGGACCGAGGAGAAGTTCCCGATCCGTAACGTAACCACGGCTCCACAGCTGCTTCCTGCAGATATGAGGAACCCAAAGAAAAACCATGTAAAGTGTTGTGTATCGGGGCAAAATGGATAGCCCTGAGCAAGTTATTGGATGCCAGACTATATTTTATAATATTATTACTCTGTTATACTTTTCCATAATTGTAGACAACCAAAGCAATCCAGCATTTGTGTTACATATAATCCTGACCATGGTGCTATGTAATTTGATTAATACTTAAGCCACACCTCTAATTACTGACACTTTCTATGGTAACTTAAGCCACCATAAATGTCTACAGGAATTTGGAACTTAACATGTTAATTTCATAACAAATATACAAGATCATTACATGCCACTCCTCCTCTATATGCAAAACTGGCAAGTGTCATCTGCTGCTGCCATTACATTACTGTACCTTAATTGCTGTCAAGGACACAAATCCAAATAAGGTCATTCAAATACTTCTCTAGCTCTAGGACATGTCACTTTATATTGTGAAAGATCACACATGATAAAAATTTACAGGAGTGTTCTGGAAAAATAGAAGGCCATAAGCTGTGTTGACACTGTGTGATTTTGGCTATATAGTCAAAATCGCATTGCAAGTTAGTCAAAATCACAGTGTTCAGCCGCATGCGATCCCGATGCGTGGCCCTGTCGGTATCGCATGGCTAAATAGACTGTACAGACAAGTCTATCTTGACTATGTCACCTGTAAAATGTACTGGCGTCCGCCAGCACAGGGGATCTGCCAGTTACCGGCGCTGTGTGAGGGGCGCACAGTAGACTTGTCATGGACGCTGGGGACAGAGCTGGGCTGCCGTGGAGCGACTACGCTAGGCAGCAGTTAGACTACGCTGACAGTGTAGCTAGCCTACGGCAAGGAAAGTTTACATAACTGCTGATCATATCAGCATTTGTGCATGCAAATGAAAGGGACAGATCTCTAAGTGAACTACACATGTTGTGATATATTGCAGGATGTGTGAACGCCAACTACTCGTTGACACTGGCTGCAGGTAGTTGCCATTATCGGGGTAGACACCACTTCCCACTTAAGTATGGCCAGCATTGTTCACAAGAACAGGTCTGACCTCTCGGTTGTCATAGCACTTTTTTTGTTTTTTAAATACATTCCATTCAACCTGTTTATAATCTTCAAAAATAAATCCTGCATTTTGCATATCTTATATAATTTAATTGAAATACTGTAATGCCATCAATATATAAATGAAGTACTCTATTCTTATTCCTATGCACTTTACATAACATTTATACAAAAAGAAGGGGGAAGATCTTTGCTGCGGGCAATATTCCCTTATTTACTGGTTTATCACAACAACGCCTTGTTTCGTCTTGTAACTCAACACACTGAGAAAGCAAAACTTCATGTTGCTGCTGTGATACATTGAGACACCATATCCTTCTCTTGATTAAGGTTACTGTAATCCCTTTTTGATTAGGTGAAACTGTAAAAGACAACACCGGCCTTCTTACAAACTTAAAACCAAGGAAGAGGCTTTTTACTTTTTTTTAAGCAAACAAAAGACTAAACAAGAAATATTATATATAAACAAAAAACTAAAAATAGGCATGCAATTTTATCATAGCCAAAAGCATTTGTTGACTTTCTTTCTCTGACAACAAACGAAGCAGCCCCTCCCAGGGGACAGTATAATGTGGCCTCGCCCTAGTTTAATTATTCTTAAGGTGGCTCATAATAGCGCAGTACCTGAATAGATCATAAGTTAGGAAATATAAAAATCTGTTACAGAGATAATGGATAAAAGTTTAGATAGACAATTTAGGGACCTATTTAACAGCCTGTGTCTCGCTACAGACTTTAAAGATTTACAAAAAAGTGATACCGTAAATAATACTACCATGGACAGCGGCAGCGCTAACCCATCCCTGTGAGTTACATGCCAAGGGATTTCTTCTGGGGGGAAATTTAATAGGATGAAAGATTCAGAAAGTGAGAGATTTGGTAAGAAATCTCCAGGTTTGACCAGTTTGATTTTGAAGGGTCAATGATTGCCGCTTTAAATGAGCATCAGGGCTCATCTCCTGCCCATACACACTGGGAGGCATTTGAGCTGAAAGCAGCTCAAACGGAGCTGCTTTCAGCTCAAAATCGCCTAGTGTGTATGGGCCTTTAGTCAGTGTTTTGCAGATTCCTGTGAAGTCTCCTGTATTAGTATTTTGTTACTAAGGTGATTAAGTGGGGGCAGATGTAAAATGTGCAGAGAGAATTAGATTTGGGTGGGGTTTTACTTGAAAGTGAGATCTATATTGCAATGTAAAAATAAAGCAGCTAGTATTTACCCTGCACAGAAACAAAAACTAATTCTCTCTGCACATTTTACATCTGCCCCCCCCCCCCCCCCTGCAGTGCACATGGTTTTATCCATCTAAGAAGGATTTTACCAGAAGGAGTGAACCAGAATAACCCCCATAGCCAGGATACATAACCTTATGCAGAAAACATGGCTTGAAGAAAAAAAAAAAAAAGGTCCCTTAATCCTGCTCTATTTTTCACTTTGTTTTTCTGAATACAACCATAGAACTTGATATAGAATATCAAACATAATCTACTGCCAATAACTAATGAGGGGAAAAAAAGCCATCAAAGGCCACAAAACAATGCTGGTATACTACTAACCTAATGGTTGCCTCCAGCTCATTTAATTATGGAGAATTATTTTTTTTTATATACTTAAGACTACAAAAGCATACAATAGTACATTATAAACATTACATATTACTGAAACCAAACAGCTACAGGTCTAAAAGGTGCGAATTTGGCCAGCGTGTATGCTAGGGTGTGGTATAACACAGTAGCGGGCTTGCGACGCTGCGGGCACAGTGGCTCGTTACGCTCGCCACCTATTCTATTCTCTCTCTATGGGGGTCGTTGGAGAATAGCCGCTGCCCGTCTGTTAGGGTTTTAGCAGTTGGGATACTGACGTTGGTGTAATGACCGTCGGAATTCCGACTGCCGGTCAGTCAACCGGAACCCGGATGCTAACCGATGATGGGGAAAATCACTTGGCTGAAAAACGAGTGCATATACACTGAGTGTTTTTCGCCCGTTTCAGTGATTGTCCCCAGGGCGGGATGACTTTCCATAGCAAGACACTATGGAAAGTACCGTATATACTCGAGTATAAGCCGAGTTTTTCAGCCTTCTTTTTAGCTGAAAAAGCCCCCACTCGGCTTATACTTGAGTCAGTGGCTTCTTTCCTGCGTCCAGCCATCCACTTTAAACATAGGCGCGGCTACGGCAACATGGCCGCCGGCCTCCTGCACTATACATGTCCTCAGTGCAGGAGGCCGGTGGCCATGTTGCCGTAGCCGCGCCTTTTTTCAAAGTGGAGCCGGGCAGCGAAGTGGACGGCAGGGCAGTGGCGGCGTACCCCCCCCCCCCCCCCCCGTGGAGCCTGTCAGCGGCGCACCCTAAACACCCTGGAGTCGGATGATGGAGGAGGTAAGCGGTGGCTGCTCCCTCCCCCCTCCGTGTGTGGTGTCCCTTGCATGGGGATCAACCTGTGGTGTCCCAGCTGTCAGCACAGGAATCAGCCTGTGGTGTCCCCCAGCCTGAGCAGCCTGTAATGCATTATGCAGGAGTAGCAGCCTGTGGTGTCCTGCTATTAGGCAGGGGGAGCCCCCTGTGGTGTCCTGCTATGAGGCAGGGGGAGCCCCCTGTGGTGTCCTGCTATTAGGCAGGGGGAGCAGCCTGTGGTGTCCTGCTATTAGGCAGGGGGAGCAGCCTGTGGTGTCCTGCTATTAGGCAGGGGGAGCAGCCTGTGGTGTCCTGCTATTATGCAAGGGGAGCAGCCTGTGGTGTCCTGCTATTATGCAAGGGGAGCAGTCTGTTGTGTCCTGGTATTTTTATACAGGGAAATATACCAGTAGCTGCTGCATTTCCCACCCTAGGCTTATACTCGGGTCAATAAGTTTTCCCAGTTTTTTGTGGTAAAATTAGGTGCCTCGGCTTATATTCGGGTCGGCTTATATTCGGGTCGGCTTATACTCGAGTATATACGGTAGTTCACCCTGTTGCTTATCTGCTGGTAATACCAGCACATGAGCGGCTAGGCGAGCGATCATGCAGTAGCACGCATCAGCGCTAAACCGCTCATCACTGCCCCGTGCACACAGGGTGGCTTTCAAGCTGGACCTTTAGCAGTACATATCTTACCCCAAGACGATATAAAATACTACCATATCTTCTGACATACTATTATTAATAGTATACACACTTGCCAATGCCAGCCGCCAGGAGTGATTGGAGGCCATATTGCAGTTGCAGAAAAAAAAGCAGAAAGTACAAGATATCATTTAAAAGGCCCCTTATGAGAGATAACTTTTACTTTCTTGTCTAGTGTGTATGGGGTTTACAGCCTACGGTCCTCATTTATCAATGCAACATAACATCCTAGTTGCTGTACCCAACAAACTAGTTGTAAACTATGTTTACAGACGTTTGCCCCATACCGTTCTTGACCACAAGTTCGACCGTTAAACGGTGGCCTATCCTCAGTGAAGTCTTATGGGAATTGCTGGGTGCAAAAATCATGCACATGTGCAGACTGGACAGCGCTCATTTGTATTACGCAAGCCTGTTACAGACAGCATTAGGGTGTCAGAAGCAGAGCACAGGATGCCGCTGATGAGACAACGCTGGACTTCATTGGAAAGGAAATAATGCTGAATACCAGCTGCTTATTTGTTGGTATTGCAGCAATAGACTAAATATGCCATTGCTATAACATTTGTGGATAAACGGGGCCCTAATTTCATTGGCACGCAAGCACTCACACACAAGTTATATAAAAATCTCCAAGCACCTGAGTGACATTGCTGTAAGAAATCAGGATTTATGCACTAGAACAGGCAGGTGTTTGGGAAAGCCCCAGGATAACTTCGGTTTATGATGGGCAAACGGGACTTCTACATCCAAACAGGTAGAGCAGGTACAGTAGATGAGTTAAGCTGTGTACACACAGTACACTTATCGCTGGCAATATGGTCGCTGAGTGACCATATTGCCAGCGATTGGAGTGTGCACCGACGATAAATCGCCGGGTGCACGCTCCCGTTTTTAGCCAGCTCATTCCCTCTGCAGCTCCTCCGGCAAAGGTTCCCTTTCATCAGTGACCATCTCTGGTCGCTGATGAAAAGGAAACACTGAGCAATATATCGCCCCGTGTGTACACAGCTATACACTGTACTCTATTGTTGCAGACACCCAGACATCATAGGGTCACGTAACACCCCTTTCAGACATACAGTATGGCCCAGCAATTATCCAGCATTTAGAGTGCCAGTCCAGTTAATTTTGCCGGGAGCAGCCAGACCCCTTTTTCACAGGTATGCCGTGTTCACACTGCGATTGTTAACAACCTTTTACGACTGCGGCGCCAGACCCTGTTCTCACTGCTAAGGCAAATTCCCAGGTGAAGCAGTTCTACCCGGTAATTTGCCTCTAAACATGGTTTTTTTTGCAGTGTGAACGGGTCAACTCCTGTCTGCTTACACGGATCTCAAACACGGGTAAAAAGTAGGGTTGGAGACCCATGAATTTTGACATGGGTTGACCAGTTCATACTGAAAAAAAAACTGTTAAAACGCAAATTAC
The DNA here is from genome assembly GCF_055691185.1 of Crinia signifera. Classification (NCBI taxonomy): domain Eukaryota; kingdom Metazoa; phylum Chordata; class Amphibia; order Anura; family Myobatrachidae; genus Crinia; species Crinia signifera. The sequence goes on from NC_139217.1 coordinate 314,632,936, forward strand.
CAGGTCAACATGCTAGACACGGGAATTTGCCTAGCAGTGGGAACGGGGTATTAGAAGCAAATTACTGGGTTAAAAATTTCAACCCCGTAGTTTGCTGATAAACACTTGTAATTCTGTGTGAAAGGGTCAACCCGGGTCGTAAATGCCAGGTCCTCAACCCCGGTAAATTCCAGGGTTGGAGAACCTTTCACACAGAAAAAAGGACCCTTGTTGAACGGCAAATTATTTATTTATTTATAGTTTCTTATATAGCGCAGCATATTTCGTTGTGCTTTACAAATTGCCAGGTAGAACTGCTTCACCCGGTAATTTGGTGTGAAAGGGGTAAAATATATAAAAAAGAGGGCATAACAAACATACCATAATATGAGATATAGATATATAATATTATATTTTAATGTATAGCCCCCAAAAAATATGTAAAAAAAAAAAAAGTTTACCAGGTCTAGAACAGAGTCTAAGCATTAATATTTCAGTGTTCACATAAAAATTACACTTGAATTAAAAAAAAAAAAAAAAAATACACATCCCAAAATAAATATTATTTTCACTCCAGAGACAAATTATATGCACGCACAGTCACACACTATAGATCACAACGAGGAACGATGCGAGCAGTGCGGTGTATAGAGCATACACTCAGTATAAGGAGAGTAGGGTAAGAGCAGCACGGCACAAGCTCATTACACCCACAGGCTACCGGGCAGCTCCGGTGTGCACGGGGCAGAGGGGTTGCGTCGCTAGGACATGATCGCCCCGGTATCAGTACGTGTGTTGCCCCCTACATCATCCTCCCCGGGTAGCAGCGCTGCGCTCACCTCCGGCCGCCTCTCCTGGCTGCCAGCTCCGGACTAACTTCTTCCCCCCGCTCCCTCCAGTTGCCGCTTCCCTATTGCCAGAACAGTGAGCGGCGCTGTGAGCCCGGTGACACCTCCCTGATAGCCCCACCCCGGTGCCGGCCCTGCTACAACGCTCATTAATCACCAGGGAGTCTGGACTGCCTCTCTAGTCTCTCGCCCCGCGCGTTGCCGGGCAACCGACAGTCACCGGCTGACAAATGCAGAGGAAGAGGCGGCGGCGGCGGCCGGGCGGGGCTGGGGAAGGCAGGGCAAGGCAGGGCGCCGCGTACAGTGTAGCTGGCTACAGCCGGTGCGACACGCTATGAGTGTAGTGACACGCAGCAGTTGTGACGCTGCCAAGGTAGCGCAGCGGAGGGTGCTGTGACTGTTGTCCGTGGACCGTGCTGCAGTGAACCGGCACTGATAGCGCTAGAGGCCGCCGTGCGTCTCCTGCATGGCGGCCACGCTGCGGTGGGATGAGCCGGATACGTGGCACTGCTGCTCAATGAACACAATGTTCTGTGTCGCTGTGCGTCTATGCAGGACTCTAGTCATGTATTCATGTTTATTTACGTGCTGCACCTGTGTGCTCATGCTCAGTCACCGCTCACTTGTGTGTTTACAAGAAGAGTCCCCATTAACTGCTGCCCTACGCTGGAATGGATCCGCTGCTGTGCTAGCACAAGCACAGTGTCACTCCCTTTTTTTATACTCTAGTTTTATAGGGTATGGGTAAAATCCGGAATCGGATAAGACACCGGAATGCCGGACTGGACATCAAACTCTGCATTCCGGAGCTTGTAGTATCCAGTCCGTGGGTGTCCTGTCCGGGGGTGCTCCATCTGATGGGGCTGCTCTGACACCTGTCACCTGGGAGAGGAGAGGGGGGAGAATACAGCCTCACTGCATGGTTCGGGGGTGTAATAAAAACTGGAACGGCACACGGGGAGGCTGTAATCTCCCCTTCCCCATGTCCCTGGTGTGAACAATCACAGGCATCCCCCCGGACAAGACACCCCCCGCATGGGACACCCCTCGGACCAGACACTATAAGCTCCGGAATGCAGAGTTTGATGTCTGGTCCGGCGTTCCGGTGTCTTATCCGGGTCCGGTTTTTACTTAGTCCCAGTTTTATAGATGTCAATGCAAATAGGTAAATGTCAGGTCCCCACTTTCTAAACAGCGCTTATTTCTGATTGACTCACGCCCCCACTTCTGGCCGATGCGATTGATCAGCCAGTCTTAAGGTGTGTACACACTTGTACAATTTAGACTATCTGCATACAATTTAGACTATATAGCGCAGATCTGCACTATATAGTCTATGCAGCCAAGACTTTCTGGTTGTGATACGGGAGCGCGCGTTGGGATCACAAGGGTTAAAACCTGCACGATCTGCATGCGATCCAGATGAGATTTTTTTTGACTATATAGTCAAAATCTCATGCACATTGTACAAGTGTGTACACTCCATTATGGTGTGTACACACAGTGAGATTCCCTTGCTATTCGACTTAAGATTTGGTTGCTATACAATCTTTGCTAACTGTACTTTTTACATACAATTGATGCTATCTACATTCGATTTGCACTATATAGTCATTGCAGCCCTGTCTATCTGGGTTTCGATTTGTGCTGCAACAGAAGCGCGCATCGGGATCGCAAGGTAAAAAACCCTGTGCGATCTGCATGCAATTTCGACTATATAGTCAAAATCTCATGCTGATTGTACCCGTGTGTACACACCATTAGTTCGCTGTGGCCTCTACTCTGCCTGCTCTAGTGATTGGCTGCTGTTGATTATGGTCTTCTGGGATTGACTACAGTAGCCTTTCACTCTCCTGCAATTAGCTACAGCACATCAGCTTGCACGCACTGATTAGCTGTATCACGTTACTGCTATGATGCTGATTGGCTGCCGTCTCTCAGTCTCTAGTTGCATCTTACTACTTCTAGTTCCCCCCATGGTATCTGGGTATTGCCCCCCATCTTGCTATCAGTTCTGCGGGGTTGGAGCTTTCTGCTCCTTGGTCAATGTTTCTGGCTGACTTTGTATACCATACTAGCTAAGCCCGCTCAAAGCAAAATTTCAAAAGATAGTCTGTTACCTTGTGATTGACTCTGTGTTTCCATTTGTGTGATTACCTCTCTGTTTCTGTATGTGTGAAAGAGATGTAGTTCCACTTGGGGCCAGCAGATGGCAGTGTTTTAGTAACACACGGAATCTAGGCATTTCAAAATGCAGGACCTTGAACAGGTAACAGTTTATTCAACATTTCAATCGCAATGCCATTCAATTTGCGTCAGGAATAAAACAAACAGAAACACTACTTACATTTATACATCTATGCCCGTCTTTGTCAATCAGCGTGCAAGCTCTCCTTCCGGGTGCAGGGGATGACGTCATGCGTCTTTGCGTGGACACGGCTTTGCGTGGTTGCATAGCAACTGACCTGGCTGTAGCAACAACAAAACAATCCTCATTGAGTGCATAGAAACCAGCCTGGCCGGCGCATCGTGATGCATGTACTCAAATCCCCGCCCCTTGGAGACAAGACACGCATAATTAAACAATATCAGGAAGGATAAAACAACAACATAATGACAAATTACATGTGCAATGTACATTTAAAAATACAAAAAATAATAAGCTGTGAGCAAACGGAGTAGAACCGCTGACTTTAGATAGTATGGAGAAACAAGAGATAATGACCGATTAAGCATAAGTACATACTAAGCAATAATCGATGATCAGTATAATAAATGGGACAAATGCTAAACTAACAGACCATCTTCCATCCTAGCATGGACAAGCAAAAAAGTCCGGAGACTTACGGAGTGAGACTGGCAGGGGAGAGGTGGCTGTGGGAGGGTGCTGGGACATGGGAACACCCAGGATTTCATGGGCGTCCTCATGAAAACACTGGGTGTTCCCATGGGTACATGAGCAGGTCGATGCCTGCCGGGGGACGTTCAGTCTTCATTCGGGGCACCCGCAAATATAAGTCCGTCTCCACAGACTTATATTTGCGAAGGCAGGAGAAATCATTCGATGATCGCCAACCATCAAATTATTTCTTCTGCTGCGGGCACATGTGAGGGGGTGTGTCTTTTTAACACATACCCTGGCATAGTTGCAAGGGGAATGGGTGGAGTCCCATGCACTCGGTAAGCTGCAAGCTTTGCAGCTTACTGAGTCAATTAGAATGACCCCACAGTATGCAGTGAGTGAGCAAAGCACTGCTTGTATTCTGCATTGTGTGCAGTGAACATGCAAGTACTACAGGCAAGCACTATAGGTATTCTGCACCGTATGTAGTGAGCGTGCAAGCACTACAGGTATTCTACACTGTATGCTTGATTCAGACTTGCTCGCTAGGTCCTGCCGAATGCACACACACACCCCCCCCCCCCCCCACATGCACAATCACGTGAATCCCTGATCGGAGCACAAATCATTCAATGGTTACCTACCATCGAATGATTTCTCCTACTTTGCCCGGCACTCGTAACCACTTTCTAGCCAGGAGTCACGTGCCGGCTGCATGGATCGATGCAAATTCAGGGCGAGTGCCCATATCATCCTTCCGCCCCGAGCAGACAGGGGAACACCTGCATTTGCTGGGGTCTGCCCAGCGTTTCTATCGGCACGCCCACCGTTTTAGTGGGCACACCCATGAAATGCTGCGGGTACACCCGTAAACACTCCCTGCTTGTCGAATGAATAAAAGAAGACTTTGAGCACAGGAGGGGGAGCAGCAATATCACCAATCAGGTTTCACCTCCTGAAGATAAAAGATGCAATAAAAATAAAATGGTGGTGTGCTCTTTACTGAGAGGAAAATGGGGATAACTTACAGCAATCCATTTCAACAAATGGTAGCCTCTTCTCACAAGTCAATTCCAGTGGTATATACTGTATAATACGTGTACAAAAAGGAGCACAAGCAATATATATCAGTCTGTAAATAAAGTACTTTCTAATTAAAGCAGAGAGGGTTAATTCTTAATATGGAATGGTGTTGTAATTATTATTTTCCTGGATCACCTTCTGTGCAGTCAAATAGTGTAGAATGCTTTCTTTTGCTTACTTAAAATGGAAAAAAGGATATGCATATAAAGGGATCTTTCAGGCGGAATTCATTTTCCCCAAAGCAACCACCAGATGAAGCAGTCATATAAAGATCACCACGTGACTCCACAATGATGTATTCCCACAATTACATTTATGCTTACACATATAAAGCAGGTGCCAGGTTCCTTTAATGAACTCCCTTTGTGGGGGAGATCATATATAGTATGTAAAGGGCATTAAGGTGTGTGGTATAATATGTAATAGGCATTACAGCTTGTGGCATATGTAGTAGGTATTACGTTGCATACCATAAGGTGAAATAAGCATTACGGTGTGCGGCATAATGTATAATGGTCATTACAGGGCATTACAGTGTGATGGGCAATACTGTTTGAGTGGCAAAATATGTAATAGGCATAATGATCTGGGGCATTAAATAAGAAATATACCCTTGCTCCGGGCACCATGTCACCTAACTACTCCTCTGAGCGCCATTATCCAATGTAAAGGGCTGCCATTATGTAGTTCGAAGAGATGGAATTATCTTAAGTATAATTCTGTTTTTACCTCCATTGCTCAAATCGGATTTATTGCCACTCAGTAAATGTCACAACTACTTTTATGTATGCCAGTAGATACTAAATGGTGGTACCCCTTGGTACAATTGTATTAATAAAGGTAATAAATGCTGCTGGGCCAGGTGGAGTTCCATCTGCTCGGAGCTAGCAGTGGCAGAGACCGTAATGTGGATATCGGAAAGCAAACACAGGACTGCACAGACATCTATAAGGATGGGGAGGGTGACTTACCAGCACTGCCATGTCCAAATAACTGAGAAAAATGTAATTTGGTCACAGCTTTAATTACTTACATAAGTACAACCAAACCAATCATAGGGCACACGAAGGGAAGCAGCATGTAAAGGCTCTCTGGACATGCATCTTGGCTGTGCAGGGGGGTAGAATGGCACTCTCCCCCCCCTCCCTCCGATTCCTAGCTTTAACCACTGGATGTCCCTTCCCCTGCAATTAGCCCCCTTGGCTGCCACTGGCCTGCCCAGCCGGCCACGCATTTTGAAGGGGACAGGCATGTCTGCAACCTCCCCTCCTGGGATTTCGGACATTGGCTTGCAAGCCACTTGGCCAGTGCCGGTGTAAGGCACCCCAGCGCCCCAGGCGGGGGGGAGGGGGGTGTGCCCCGCCTGCTGCTCCACTCGCTCCGGAGGGTGAGGGGCTGCAGCATGGGGGTGGGGGTGCGGCATGGGGGGGGGGGCGGCCGTATGTTACACAGGCTGCGAGGGGGGGGGGGAAGGCCGGCCGTACCGCCACACAGGCGGGGGAGGGGGTCCGGTCGTATCGCTACACAGGCGTGGGGTGGGGGGATGTCCACCCGTACCGCCTCCGATCTGTTGCAGGGGAGGAAGGGAGAAGGGTTTGCGGCACCACTCACCTGGCTTCTCCACAGAGAAAGGGGGTGCGGCAGCCCCACCGCTCACATGCCACCGACCTGCTCCTGCCGCTCACCAGGCTCCACACTGAGGGGGGGGGGTGGCTGCTCCTAAGTGCCGCCTTCCAGTGGCCGGCGCCCCAGGCAAATGCCTAAGGCTGCCTAATGGTGGCGCCGGCCCTGCACCTGGCCCCCCTCCCCCATTATATGATTTTGGCAGCCATCTTTGGCTACTGCACCTCCATTCTCTGAAGGAAAGCCTTATTCTGGTTCATTCGCAAAGGCAAATTCCTTCTCAAATGGACAAAGCCATGTGCAATGCAGGGGGGTGGGGCAGATGTAACGTGCAGAGAGAATAAGATTTGGGTGGGGTTCTACTTCAAAGAGAGATCTCTATTGCAGTGTAAAAAAAAAGCAGCCAGTATTTTCCCTGCACATAAACAAAATAACTCACCCAAATCTAACTCTCTCTGCACAAGCTACATATACCCCACGTGCAGTGTACATGGTTTTGTCAGTTTGAAAAGTGAACCAGAATAAGCGGATGAACCAGAATAAGGGCCGAAGTTTGAAGCTAATATCATTCATTTTATCACCAATGTGATCAACGGATTGACCTGTTTAGGTGTTTCCCTGCTTTTCTCAATTTCATTCAACAGCATATTTATCAATTACTGGGGTTTAGACCCAGGACTTCTAATATCTTATTGGCACTATTAGTGACAATTACAAATTGAATACTACCTCAAGATATCAATATATACCCACAGGAACAGTGGCTTCGAATGGAGACCTGGCTGTGGCGTTTCCCATCCGGATCATCGGGGGTTATCATTCCTCAGTGCGGTGGTCCGGCGAGTGGACTCCGAGATGTCCACTTGGCCATGTCCTCCTCCACAGTTTCCCTCTGATACTACGGAGTGGCACCTGGCGTGTCTCCACAACATGGTCTGCCGGATGCTGCCATCTTGCTGTAGTCAGCCAACAGGAATCCTCCAGAATCCTTCTCCGCCAATCAGCACATGGCAGGAGGGTTAAAACAAACTTCCTGTGTCCAGGTAGATGCCAGTGCTTCATCTGTCTTTCATTGGGAAAGAACTACACCCTGAGCTCCTCTACAGACTTCCTGTTTATATAGCTTCTGTGTTATTCTCCAGTTCCAGTGTTATTCTCCAAGTCCGGTCCCAGCGATATTCTCCAAGTCCAGTTACAGTGTTATCCTCCAAGTCCGGCTCCAGTGTTATTCTCCACGTCTGGTTCCAGTTTTGCTCTCCTAGTCCTCCTCCAGTGTTCTTCTCCAAGTCTAATATTCTCAAAGTCTGGCTCCAGTGATATTCTCGGTACTTGTGTATTATCAGGGCGCCTATCGCATCGCATACCACTAATTAAGGTATGCGATGGGACCCGATTTCCGGGTCCAAAGACCCGCACTGTACAATAAAATATTGCATCGCGACTTCCGGTTTCTGCTCCTATGCTGCTGGCAGCAGACTAGGAGAGCTCCGCTGCCTCACCCGGCTAACACACCGTTAAAAACCCGCTTCGGCGGAAACAACAGGGCAGACTGCCTAGCCCAAGCTGCCCGCTGATACCAGGCACCGTATGGAAAAGATCCCGGACTCCTCCATGCCCTCAAAGTCGCAGCGCTCGAGGTCTGAACGCAGGGCTGAAAAATCCAATATGGTGGCCGCAATGCAGGACACGCTGCAAGACGCTGGAGACACAGCGCTCTCTGAGCCCTCGGACTCAGAGCAAGGTAACCAAACCTCACGCCGCTCCAGATCCCCACAAGCTAGACCTGGCAAGGGGGGCACCCCAGTGACATATGAGGACATAGTAAAAGCCATACAGGTCACTATGCAGCCTATGATGGATGCGCAGGCTGCTAAGTTTGACAAGGCAGTCCTAGATATAAAGTCACAACTGCAGAATGTAACCAAATGCCTCTCCATCACAGAAAACAGGGTGGGAGAGATATTTCATGATGTGGCTGAACTTAAAAAAGACACAGCAACCCTGAGAACACCTGCAGGTTCTTAACAAACTAGATGATCTAGAAAACCGTTCCCAGAGGAACAACATCCGTGTGACAGGGTTGGCAGAATCCACGAGAGGAGAGGAACTATACAAATTTTTGCAGGACACCCTCCCAGAGCTACTGGGAATCAGTGATATACTGTATGTGGGGAAATGGTAGTGGAGAGGGCACATCGCATTGGCCCCATACAGAAAGGTGCAGGAGGAAGACCCAGGGTTGTCATATTCAAAGCCCTGAATTTTCAGCACAAAGAGGCTATCTGGCATGCGTCCAGGAAAAAATCAGACCTAACATGGGACGGTGTCAGGATCAGAATATTCCAAGATTATTCAGCAGAGGTGACCAGGGCAAGAAAGGCGTTTTCGCCGATCTGCACAAGCTTATTCAATGAGTCAAAGAAATTTGCCCTCCTATACCCCGCCAGGTTACGTATATTTGAGGGGGACACGTTTAAAGAATTCTCCACCGCAGCCGACGCAGAACAGTACTTGAAAGGAGCAGCTAGTGGAGACACAACACACGGTCCCAATGCTGAATAGCAAATATTCCCAGTCCATAATGACTGAGCATTAGTTACTAACCTTTTACCTGTCCCTGGACACATGATCACTGGCCCTGAAATGGCATGGGAACTGACACTGAACGGAAAGGTATATATAAGCTGCTCACAGCCATGAACAATTGCCAATTGTGACCCCTAGGAGTGGCCGAGATACATATACTTCCCCATGTCATGCTATGCCTTTGCAGTAAACGGCCGCTGTTGGAGGCCGGACAGTGACTATAAAGGGTTTCTAAACGGGAGAATGGGCCTGAGATACCACCTTTTGGCACAGTTAAAGTTTTGACTAAGCATAGAAGCCAGGGTGAGCAAGGAGCGCACTCAGGTGGTGTACAGTTAACTATATTTAGGATAGAAATAATACGGAAGATCAATTTAGAAAGGTAGACCATTGGGGAAACGTTTTCCCCAATGTGTAATGTGTAAATGTATGTTTGTTTTAGAGATTAGTTTTTCCCTCATGAGCCCCCCCTCCCCGTCTTGTCCCATCATGCCCCCCCCCCCCAGGTTTTTACAGGGCAGGACTCCTACATGTTAAAGTTATGGGTTACCTCACTGCTAGATTCATGAATGATTTAAAGGTAGGCACATGGAATGTAGGAGGGTTCAACTCTCTAATAAAACGGAAGAAAGTCCGGGGGCGTGGCTTGACCTACTAACTGCGCTCCGGGCTCCGTAACTATTCTGCTAAATCTCCTGTCCCGGAGGCCACGAACACCCTGCCCCTGACCACTCACCCTCCGTAAGCCTCCCTGATCCTCCTGGGACAACTGCAGCACTGCTGTTTGCTGCGTACGGGGAGAGGTGGCTGTTTAGGCCTGTGGCGTCTCGCGCTGCGGGCGCCATCTTGGAGCCTTCAATCACGGACCTCGGCGGGTCCTCCTGCAGTCTTCTCTGCTGGGTGAGGTGGTGGTCCGGGAGCCGGGCGCGCTGTTGCTGGGATCCTCCTGCCCGTCTGGTGATGCCAGCGGTGAGCTGCGGGGACGCGGCACCGCTGAGACTCTAGCCTGTTGCTGGGGTGTGTGGAGGGATCGCTGCCTGCCGCCATCTTGGCCCTCTGAGACGGGGAGCTGCGGTCTCTGGCCTGTCGCACGGCTTCTAGGCGGGGAGACGGAGGTTGAACCCGGCTGAAAATTTACTCCTGCTGCCACCCTCTACTGACGTCCTGCCCAGCTGTGTCCATTGTCCCAGCTCTTGATACATATCCTGGACTTTGATATCCGTGCATATTTCCTCCTGCTGCAGACCATTTGCGGTGCCTTGCATACTGGTGCTTCTGCTAATACACCTTTGGACAGGTACTGTGTTACACTTACTTGCTCTGAGTCGGGCCTCCTGGAAACAGTTTTTTTTTTTTTTAATTCAGGCTACAGATAGAGCCTGCTGCCAGTGCTCTTCACTATACATGCTATATATTGTTTTGTGGTGCTCTAACAGTTCCATTGGATCTCACTGTATACCACCTGTAGCACTGGACACTTTCCTTTCGACTACACCAGAGGCACTATCCTATCTACCTGGTGGTGTGCTAGCCACCACCGTCTCACCACTATACTTGGTGTGGGTGCAACCTACAATACACAATGTCAATATCTTTGCAGCACATACTCGAGGCCATTAATACCTCTACCCAACGACTTCTGCATGCACTTGATCCGATGGAGAACCCTTCTGTATATCCTGCAACCTTGATCTGCACTATTTCCACGCCTCAGCAGCCTAGGAACCTATCAAATCAAAAAGAGCACTCCTTTATTACTCCCGACTCGATTGATGAAGGTGAAGTTTATCCAGCAGCAGAGATTGTGTACTTCCAGATATATGCACCTGGCTCTCTATCCTGCTCATATGTGTTTCCAGGACTCGATCGAATAGCCTCAGTCTTTTTGCCCTGGCAGCTACAGTCTTACTGTGGGGATATTTGGATTCCCCGATTCGCAGTACCTACATGTATGAAACAAGTTGATACCTGGCCGGACTAAATTACATTGGGGTGTATGTCTGCCAAATCTGAAACAATGTCTAAGTTTTGTCTGCCCAATATTTCTATATTTTGTGCTTTGCTTACTGCATAGTCTTACTTTATTTTATATATATTTTTTAATCTTTTGTCCTATCCGTAGTGCTCAGAGGAGTTGTTCTTAGGTCTCACAATGATTCGACTCTGCTTATATTGCCCCTACTAGTCATTTGTTTTGTTATCCGCTACATGGGGTGGGGGGAAGGGGGGGGGGGGTTAGATAGGTCTGTGTGGGGAGGGCGGATGGGAGTGAGGGGGAAATTAGGACTTTAGGCTAGGTAGCTATTAAAAGCTACAGGCCACTACTTTACCCCTTTTTAGAGTTAGTTGTAGTTAGCTGTGAGGGCAGGTTACTTATGGGATCCAGGTATACCTAGGTTGGGGGTAGGTCATACAGGGTGGGGGGGGGGGGTTTGGGGAGGTTTATTTTGGGTCCTTTGGGGGGGTTGTGGGAAGGGTTGTTTTGGGGTTCTTAGGACTAATTTGTTAGATCTAGTTAGGTTTATATCAGAACTGGTGTGGAGGTTCCGGCAGGAGGTACTCTCCTTGCTAGATCATTTTGAGCATGACATAATACTACATCTCAGTACTAATCATTACACAAACGCGCTTTTGTATATCCTGTTTTAACGGTTGTCTGGATGGCGCCTTCAGGCAACTATGTTATACTTATGTGGGTGTGGGGAACCATGACCTTTTCATTCTGTACTGCGTTGTAACCCTGTCGTTCTGTATATGCGCAAATCCATGTACGTGCTCATTTGATATGTGCCTATTTTGCCTTTGCCGGTCTTTCATGCTAGTAAGTTTTGTTTATTTTGGAAAACCAATAAAAAATACTCAATAAAAAAAAAAAAACGGAAGAAAGTCCTTACATACCTAAACAAAATGGCATTGGATGTGGTCCTCCTTCAGGAAACACACCTACTAACCCCCGAGGTTAACAAATTGAACATGATGGGTTGGACGGTAGCATCACATGCCTCATATACCTCCAAGGCACGGGGAGTAGCTATATTAGTTAAACAAAATATACCGATAACCATACACTCATCTGAAGTGGATCCAGAAGGGAGATTTGTTATAACCGACACCACAATACGCTCCATGAGAGTGGTGCTCGGAAACATATATGCTCCCAACGCATACTCACAGGAATTCTTCCAAAAGATCCTGACAAAATTATCCAATTATGTAGGCACACCTCTGATAGTGGGTGGCGATTTTAATTTAGTAGCGTCCGAAACAATGGACCGGAATACACCCCGTGCCTCGAGAGCTAGGAAGATCAGCCTAGGGATCCCTGAATTGATGAAGGAATTACAGGTGGTGGATGTCTGGAGGGCGTGCCACCCGTTGGAGAGGGACTACTCGTGCCTCTCGGCGGCACATGGCACGCTTTCCAGACTGGACTATATACTGATGTCTGCACGGATGTTCCCCAGAATTGTCGATGCTAAAATGGAAGCTAGACATATCTCAGACCACGCTTTGTGCTGGTTTAAAATGTCCATCAGCGCAGATAAAGGCCCCATACGTCAGTGGAGATTTCCTTCACAAATGGCCAACTCCAACAAATTCAGAAATATGCTTGATGCTGCGTGGATGGACTACAAGATTAACAATGCAGAGTGTGAAAGTAGGGACCCCATTTTGTTCTGGCAGGCAGCAAAACCTGTGATAGCGGGAGTCATTCAATCCTACATGAAGTCCCTAAATAAACAAAACAATGCAGAATACCTAGACACCCAGTCCAAACTCACAGCAGCATACCAAGCATTTACGCTAAATCCCAACCCAACAACTAAACAAAACTATTATTATCTGAAAACGCAATTTGATAATATATTGTCCAAAATGGAAAATAGGTACACCTTTCATAGAGAAACCGCATTCTATAGATTTGGCAACAAGTCCAGTAGATTATTATCACACTTATTAAAAGGCAGACACCCAGCCACAGTGATACCCCCTCTGAGGAACCGCCAGGGGGAGATGGTAAAGACAAACGCACAAATCACAGACCTGCTTAAAAAGTTCTATTCTGAGCTATATTCCAGTCAGAGAGTAGACTTTGAAAAAAAACACCAGTTCTGGTCAGACATATCCTTACCCCAGATGACGCAATCCCAGGTCACCTCGTAAACATGCCCTATAACTACCGAGGAAATACAATCAGCTATAACTAGTCTAAAAGGTGGAAAAGCACCAGGCCCAGATGGCTTTTCTAACGAATTCTACAAAATATTATCCCCCAGAATAGCAGACCCAATGAAAAACATGTTTAATGAAATTATGTCAGGAAAGCCAATACCACATCACTTTAATTCAGCATTAGTCAAAGGGACTAAGTAAAAACCAGAACCGGATAAGACACCGGAACGCCGGACCAGACATCAAACTCTGCATTCCGGAGCTTATAGTGTCTGGTCCGAGGGGTGTCCCATGCGGGGGGTGTCTTGTCCGGGGGGATCCCTGTGATTGCTCACACCAGGGACATGGGGAAGGGGAGATTACAGCCTCCCTGTGTGGTCTGGACCGTTCCAGTTTTTATTACACCCCCGGACCATGCGGTGAGGCTGTATTCTCCCCCCTCTCCTCTCCCAGGTGACAGGTGCGAGAGCAGCCCCATCAGATGGAGCACCCCCGGACAGGACACCCCCAGACCGGATACTACAAGCTCCGGAATGCAGAGTTTGATGTCCAGTCCGGCATTCCGGTGTCTTATCCGATTCCGGATTTTACCCATACCCTTAGTCAAAGTACTTCCAAAACCGGGCAGGAACCTAGAAATGCCAGAATCCTACCGCCCAATCTCGGTATTAAATGCGGATTACAAAGTACTCACCAAAATAATTTCTAATAGACTAAAAATTATTATGCCCAGCCTAATACACCCGGATCAAACCGGATTCATCTGGGGGAGGCAATCAATCACTAATATTCGCAAAGTGCTGGCCATACAACAATGGGTAGAATTAAAGAAGACAGAAGAGACTAATATTATTTTATCACTAGACGCTGAAAAAGCTTTTGACTTGGTGACCTGGGACCATCTGTTCACGACACTAGAAAAATTTGGGACATCCCAAGAGTTTACACACCTACTACACAATCTGTACACCACTCCCAGAACACAAGTCATAGGAAACTCCCACCTATCATCCTCATTCAATATAGAGAGGGGCACTCGCCAGGGATGCCCATTGTCCCCGCTATTGTTTGCATTGGCACTGGAGCCCCTGGCGGTGGCTCTGAGAAACCTCACTTCGTTTAAGGGTATCACAGTGGGCAAAAACCAATGCAAGATAGCATTATTCGCGGACGATATGCTATTGTTCGTATCCAACCCGCTGACATCCAACCCCAGCAATAGTAAAGGTCATAGAAAACTTTGGATCCTTTGCCGGGTACAAGGTTAATTACACAAAATCAGAAATACTCTCACTGAGTGGGAAAACAGAAGAATTCAAATCTCATCCAACCCTGGCCCAATTCCCTATAGCAAGGGAGTCAATAAAGTACTTGGGGATACACAGGGCTATTTTTGTGCAGGCTCCAGCAGGAACTGTGGCCCTTATTCTAGTTCACTCTTTCTGACAAAATATTTCTTAGATGGACAAAACCATGCGCACTGCAGGTGAGGCAGGTGTAAAACCCCACCCAAATCTAATTATTTCTGCACAAGTAACACCTGCCCCACCTGCAGTGCACATGGTTTTGTCCATCTAAGAAATATTTTGTCAGAAAGAGTGAACTAGAATAAGGGCCACAGTTCCTGCTGGAGCCTGCACAAAAATAGCCCTGGGGATACACATACCGAGGAATTTAATGTCACTCTATGAACTAATTGTAAAACCGGTAATATCTAGGGTGGTGCAAACCATGACAAATTGGAGGGATTACCCCCTATCGCTAATAGGAAGAGTAGCGGTGCTGAAATCAATCATTTTCCCGAAACTAGCTTATGGGATGTTACCTATAATTATATCAAGAGCTGACATTTCAAAGGTAGAGAAAGAATTTAAAAGATTTCTATGGGCAGGTAAAAAACCAAGAATAGCCTTTGCAAAGCTGCAACTACCCAAATTGGAGGGAGGGCTAGCGATGCCTGACCTAGCCACAACAAATAGAGCTACGCATTTTAGGTATGTGTCTGATTGGACATGGAAACGTTCGGTGTTTGTAAATTATGATTTAGAAATGGAACTATTCTCCCCCTATTCACCAATTGCTTTACTGCACTCCCCAAAGAAAAAACTACCTCCTCTGGCCTTAAATAATATTTTATTGACAAGCACATACATAGCATGGAAACATACAAACAAAAAATTAGGAAGGGACCCTTCATCTTCCCACTTCACCACTTTGTGGGGCAATCCGCTGTTCATCCCGGGATTGCAAAACCCCAGATATAACGGGTGGAGGGAGGCGGGCATCTGCTCCATCAGGGACGTTTTTGACCCGGGAGGAAAGGTGCTGCCCTTCTCAGCCCTGAAAGAAAAATACCCAATTACTAATGATCAGTTTTACATGTTCCTACAGACAAGACATTTTATTCAAACAATGCCTAAGGCGATGCCAGCAACAGCTACAAACGACCCAATTCACTCCCTGCTGATTATGACAGGGACCTGTGTTTACAGACTGAGATATTATTACTTAATGGTGACCCAATCTAACGCAGCAAAAGTATGGCGCCATACAACCAGGGCGTGGCAGAGAGACATCCCTGAGGTGAAAGACGAACAGACAATATTAAAACACAACCACAAAATATGCAAATACTTGCACTCGGCTTCCCTGCAGGAAACACACTTCAAGCTAATTAACAGAGCTTACATATCACAAACACAAAGGAAACATATGGTACCTGAAGAATCTGGGGCATGCCCCAAGTGCTTAGCTAGAGAGGCCACCTTCTACCACAATATATGGCAATGCAGAAAGATAGCAGTATTTTGGAATAAGGTTGTTAATTTTATAAATAATACTTTTCACATCTCTGTGCGTAAACATCCCATGGCATGCCTATTCGCAAACCTGTCGGTCTGGGAGCTGGGAACTAGGGCAAAAGAAATAATACCCACACTGACAGTCATCATAACTGTTGCACAGAAATGTATTATGGGACACTGGATAAAGAGGTCAGCCCCAAGACTGCAGGAAGTGTCGAATATGTTAATGAAAACTGTGTATTTTGAGCGACAGGCCACCCTGCCCGATATAGAAAACGGTATAGAAAAATTTCACAAAAAGTGGGGAATGTATCTTGAGTCGGTAGACACCCCTACCAAAGAACACATTTATAAACTGTTTGAAAACACAACGTGGTCTTGAGACAAGCAGCTGGAAACAATTAAAACGAGCATTGTTGATGAATGTACTGTAACGAGGGTAAAATGCTGGAAGCTATAAAGGGCTGTAGAGGGTCATGAGACAATAAATATATATAGGATGTGCTATTGATGAAAACTGAGTATCCCAAGAGACTAGAACTTTATAGGAAAGAATGTCTAGCAGAAAAGGCCTGTCCGTGATTCCCCCTCCCCCCCTCCCCCCACCCCCCCACCCCCCCTCCCCTCAATTCCCTATAATTTATCATTTAATATGTTAATTATGGTATTGATTGAAATTCTTCAGTAATGAAAAATGCTATATGTAAGACCAAACCATAATCATTACTGTCATATGGATATGTTACCCTTACTTTTCTATTTTGAAAATGCATCGATATATATGATGCCTCGATGAAAGTTGTTATTTATATATTGTTATGAGAAAACACAATAAACAGTTTTGAAAAAAAATATATATATATTGCATCGCATGCCATTATAATGGCATGCGATGCGATTTTAAATTGTACAAGCACCCTGATGGGTGATTACTATGTTAAATGCACCCCCATTGTTAACGCCACCCCCACTATCAACGGCAATCCGAAGCGTGGCGAGAGCAGCGAGCCCCCGAGGGGCGGCAGTACGCGTCCTCCAACCTTTTCATACCCCCACTATCCACACCAGTGTTGAGTTGATTTTAGATAGTGCGGCGAGCGCAGCGAGCCACCGAGCCCAAAGCGTGGCGAGCAGACGTGGATTACATGTGAAGTTATCCGCGTCCGCTCGCCACGCTTCGGGCTCGGTGGCTCGCTTCGCTCTCCACACTATGGCCCTTATTCTGGTTGGTGCGGCCAGAGCCGCACACGGGGCTCCGGCCGCACAAACCAATCCCCGCCCACCCTACGGATCGCCACGGCCGTCCGTACACGGACGGCTGGCGATCCGCATTAAAATGGTGGAGGCTACGCCTCCACCATGGTGGGAGCTGCCCCCTGCATTCGATGGTCGTCGACCATCGAAGGCAGGTCCGCACGCCGCGGCAGCTCCCGCAAGCTAAGACCACACGGACAATCGTCCGTGTGGTAGCTTGTATGGGGGCTGAAAGCTGACATCCGGCGACGTCAGCTTTCCGCCCCCATGAGTGGCGTCATGCCCTCATTACCATGCATACGCCCCGCGTTTGCATGGGAACGCCCATGAAACGCGGGGCGTACACATAGGGAAATGAGGGCATGATGCCTCTCACGCCCCTATCCGCCCCCTTTGCGGCGGACGAAATCCGTCTGCGGCGAAGGGGGCTGCACATGCGCAGATTCACCTCTGCGCATGTGCAGACCAAAAACATCGGCGGTACGGCCGCACGCGGGCCGTACCGTTCCGATCTGAATAAGGGCCTATATATAATCAACTCCACGCCAACGTGGATAGTGGGGGTATGAAAAGGTCGGAGGGCGCGTACCGCAACCCCTCGGGGGTACGCGTGCCTAGGGGTATTCGTTGCATCTACCTACACCTGCAAAATTTGACAGGACTCCAAAATCATGTTGCAGCTTTATTAATTAGTGTGAGGTGCACCTTTCTTTACAGCCATCAAACTTTCCTACTGACCAAAGGAGAGTATCCTATGGGGTCTCCTTGCTCTCTGGGGCAGCTCTGGATTGGGTCTCCCCGTTATGGGAGAAGTACATATTTGTTGAATCCGGACAGTGGCTCAATATGTAATTCAATTTCAAACATTGGCATCCAAACTGCAGTGGAATAAGGAAGTATTAGTTTCCACATTCCTAGCTGGGTTGTCTGATTGCATCAAGGACGATTTACCTTCTAGGGACCTTCCATCAAAACTTTCTGTCATCATCTCACTGTGTAACAAAAAAGATCTTCATCATCGAGAGAGACAACTTGAGAGATCCAGATAAGCCCGTAATAAAGTGTTTCCTCCAAATCCACCTCCATCCAATGAGAAACCCATGCAGATTAGTTGGGCTCATTTTACACCCGAGGAACAGCTTCATAGAGGCCGCCAAAATCTATGCCCATACTGCGGAGGATCTGGTAATCTCATTGCAAACTGTCCACATCGTTCGTTAAACCTTTAGTCCTAGTTGGTTGTGAGGAAGCCAATCTAGGAGAAGCTCAGTTTTCCTCATTTAAATCAGACTCTCTGCTTCCTATATAACTCATTTTTCCTAATAATACATTTTTGACAGTACAAGCCTTGCTAGATTCCGGAGCAGCAGGGAATTTCTCAGTTTGTGTCATCGCATCAACTGAAAATAACAAAGTTTTTTCTCTGGTGGATGGGAGCCTCATTCCCCAAGGCTCTGTCAATCATCAAACTCTTCCTTTGACTTTACATATTGGGGCTTTGCATCAAGAGAAGATTTATTTCCTTATTATTCCCAAAGCCAATTATCCGGTTGTGTTGGGGTTTCCTTGGCTCCAGAGACATTCTCCACAAATCAATTGGGAAACTGTACAAATCTTGTCCTAAAGTTCTAACTGCCATAACTCCGGTTTGAAGAAGGTCCTTCCCTTAAATTCCATGAATTCCAGCTTGGATGGTCTTCTTCCTCCAGCTTATGTTTCCTTCTCGGACATCTTCTGTAAGAAGTCTGTGGATAAATTGCCCCCTCATCAAACTTGTGATTGTCCTATTGATCTTGAACCAGGTAAAACTCCTCCTCAAGTAAGAACTTACCCTCTCTCTCTCCCTGAGACAGAAGCAATGGCCAGTTACATTAAGGAATATCTTCAAAGGGGGTTTATTCCTCCCTCATCTCCCACAGGGGCTGTCAAGAAAAAAGACGGAGGTCTTAGGCCATGTATTCACTACAGGGGTTTCAATAACATCACCATTAAAAACTGGAACCCCTTACGGTTGATTGCTGAACTCTTTGACTGGATAAGGGGGGGGGTCACAATTTTTTCTAAATTGGTTTTGAGAGGAGCTTATAATTTAATTCATATTCAGGCTGGTAATGAATGGAGGACAGGTTTTAACACCGGGGATGGTCATTATGAATACTTAGTTATGCCTTTTGGTCTATAAGCAATGCCCCCCCACCAAGAATTTATGAATGAATGAATGAATGAAGAATTCCATGACCTGTTATATCATTCGGTAGTTGTGTGTCTTGGCGATATCAGAATCTTCTAGAGCATCACCCTCAAGTTAAAGAAGTCTTGCTTTTGCTCTGGAAACATCAGTTATATTGCAAGATAGAGAAGTGGAAGTATGAAAATGGTCAGTACCCTTCTTGGGATACATCATATCGGGAACACGTCTTTGTATGGATCCAGAGAAGTTGCAGGTGGTACTCAACTGGTCTCAGCCCACTACTCTCAAATCAATACAATGCTTCATTCGATTCTCTAATTATTATAGAAAATTCATCCAAAAAGTTTCTGTTATAATTAGTCCCATTACCGCTCTAACTCACAAGGGTGAAGATCCCACTAATTGGCCGCTAGAGCTTGTTGCAGCCTTTTAACATTTAAAACAAGTCTTCACCACTGAACCCGGACTTCTTCAGCTTGACACTTCTCGATCTTTTGTATTGGAAGTAGATGCTTCTTCAGTGGGTGTAGGGGCAGTCTTGTCGTAAAAATCTGATGATGGCAAACTACATCCCTGCGTTTATTTTTCAAGAAAATTTCGGTACTTCTTTACTTTAACGGCGCCACTAGATTAGGACAGATAGGATATCGCGGTCATCGCGGGCATTGAATGCACTAAAAAATCGGGTGCGACGCGATGCCCGCGATTTCCCATAGGGACCAATGTTAAATTTCTCAATTGACACGATTTTTCTGTTCAATGCCTCAATTGACACGATTTTTCCATAGAAATCAATGTTAAATGGCCCACAGAGGCCAAATAGACACCCTGAAGTGTGAAATGGCCCCCACAATTGTTAACGCCACCCCACGATCAACGTGAACCCGAAGCGTGGCGAGCGCAGCGGTACGCGTCCTCCGACCTTTTCATACCCCCACTATCCACGTCGGCGTGAGTTGAGAATAGAATAGTGTGGCGAGCGCAGCGAGCCACCGAGCCCGAAGCGTGGCGAGCGCAGCGAGCCCCGCGAGGGGACGAGGATACCTGTAAAGCCCGCGAAGGGACGCGTTTACCTGTGAAGGTATCCGCGTCCCCTCGCGGGGCTCGCTGCGCTCGCCACGCTTCGGGCTCGGTGGCTCGCTGCGCTCGCCACACTATTCTATTCTCAACTCCACGCCGACGTGGATAGTGGGGGTATGAAAAGGTCGGAGGACGCGTACCGCCGCCCCTCGCGGGCTCGCTGCGCTCGCCACGCTTCGGGTTCACGTTGATCGTGGGGTGGCGTTAACAATTGGGGGGGCCATTTCACACTTCAGGGTGGCTATTTGGCCTCTGTGGGCCATTTAACATTGTTTCCTATGGAAAAATCATGTCAATTGAGGCATTGAACAGTAAAATCGGGTCAATTTAGAAATTTAACATTGGTCCCTATGGGAAATCGCGGGCATCGCGGGCATCGCGTCGCACCCGATTTTTAGTGCATTCAATGGCCGCGATGCCCGCGATTTCTAGTGGCGCCGTGAAAGTAAAGAAGTACCAAAATTTCTTCCAGCTGAAAGGAACTATCCTATTGGGGAACAAAAACATTTAGCTATTTCGCTTGCATTTGAAGAGTTGCGCTATCTATCGAAGAGTGCAAAATTTCCTATCTCCATGTTTACTGATCATAAAAACTTTACCTACAGAATGCTCAGTACATGAATCTGAGACTTGCCAGATGGGCCCAATTTTTTAATGCGATTTGATTTCATTCTCTTCTTTCGGCTGGGATTTCAGAACGGAAAAGCAGATGCTTTGTCCTGGTCATTTCTTCAGAAGAATCAGCTTTGAAACCAGTTTTCAGTCCCACCGTCTTCGCCAAAACAGACCAATTAAAGATTCTTTACGGAAAGATTTTTGTTAGTCCTCGCCTCAGACCTCAGTGATTTCACTGGTCTCATGTCTATCGTTTTTGTGGTCACACAGGAATAAAAAAACTTTGGAATTCTTTAAATGGTCCTACTGGTGGCCATCTATGAAGAAAGATGTTACGTCCTTTATTTCATCTTGTATTCCTTGTTCACACCACAAAATTTCATGAAAACCTCGAGCCGGTCTTCCTCAACCTATGTCAATTCCTGAGCAACCGTGGTCTTATCTGCCAATGGACTTTATTACCGATCTTCCTTCTTTTCAAGGCCATAACACCATCTGGGTAGTAATAGACTGTTTCTCAAAAATGGCTCATTTTGTTCCACTTACGGGTTTTACCCTCTGCACCCAAACTAGCCCAACTATTTATTTCTGAAATCTTTCAATTACATGGTCTACCATTGGAGTATTATCCGAGATGAGTTCAATTTTTGGCAAGATTCTGGAAAGCGCTTTCTTCAACCTTACAAATTAAATAAAAATTATCTACAGCCTATCACCCTTAAACAAATGGCCAAACTAAAAGAATAACCAAGATTTGGAAACTTGTTTTTACGATTATACAGTATTTGTTATCTTCCCAAGATAATTGGCTACCCTGGGCTGAGTTTGCACATAATAACTTATAATACATCTACAGGAACTACACCATTCTATGTTACTGCTGGTCACCATACAAGAACTCCAGAATTCAGTAACCGCCCTGTTTTCAGTCTTCCTGCAGTAAATTCCTCTCTCCAATATTTCTCTAATATCTGGAACAATGTACATCACTTTCTTACTCAATCATCCAATCGATATAAAAAGTTTGCAGATCACCATAGAAGATAAATTTCAAAGTAGGTGACAGGGTCTGGCTTTCTATGAGTAATTTTAGGTTCTGAGTACCATCCATGAAGTTTGCTCCATGTTTCATTGGACCATATTCCATCATTGTTGTTATCTCACCACTTGTTTATAAACTACAATGACCTCCTTTCTTACGGATTCCTAACTCATTCCACATTTTGTTATTAAAACCAAACATACTGAACTGCTTTCAGAACAGAATTACCAGAGCTCCTAAAGTCCGTACTCCTCAAGGAGTGGAAGTTAAGGAAATTATTGATTCAAGATTTCAATTTGGAGGATTACAATATATTCTGGATTGGAAGAAAGAACTTGGGTAGATCCTCTGTTAATCCAAAAATTTCTGTCAGGCGCCGGGGTAGGCGTCGCTGTGCCCCTGCTCTCCTGACAGTTCCAGCGCTACGGGAGCAGGGACAGCAGCGTCCCCGGCGATCATCAAGCTGTGCTGGGCGATAGTGTCCGGATGTTGCTAGGCAACGACCCGAACTTCCGCCGCTCAGGGTGCCGCAGCACAGGAAAGCGTTGGGGACGTTGCTAAGCAACGCCCTGAGCTTCCATTCAGATCACAGGCTGCACAGCTGTGGGCAATTTACGTCACCCACGCCTGTAGGCGGGGTGACTGTTTTTTAAGGGGCTTGCTCCATTACCATGGCGCCGGTTGTAGTTCTGTATGCAGCCTTGTCTCAGAGTGTTCCGGTTTCCTGGTTTAATGAGCTTTAATTAGCTTTAATGAGGGCACTGTGCATGCCAGAGATACCCCAGACAGTAGCTAGACATGACCACGGAAGTAAAAAATAAAGTCTGTATTGACCACACAGGATAAAAGTTGAAGACTTTGCAGAAAAACAGTGGCTGGTAATCACAGGTAGCAAGATATATGCATTACTGATAAAGGCAGAATAGTAGTAGCTCCAGTGTAGGAACACTGATAAAGTCCAATAGTATGTAGTATGGCGTAGATGTAGCAAGGAAGCTGGTGCAGTACAACTGTACTGATGGAGTCCAGAGCACATACCACATACAGATACTGCTATAGCTGGTGGACTACAACTGTACCGATGGAGTATGGAGCATATACAGATACTGGTATAGCAGGTGCAGTAAAACTGTACTTATGGAATCCAGAGCACATACATATACTGGTATGTCTGGTGCAGTACAACTGTACTGATGGAATCCAGAGCACATACAGGTACTGGTATAGCTGGTGCACTACAACTGTACTGATGTAGTACAGAGCACATACAGATACTGGTATAGCTGGTGCAGTACAACTGTACTGATGGAGTACAGAGCACATACAGATACTGGTATAGCTTGGGCAGTACAACTGTACTGATGGAGTACAGAATAAACACAGTAATGCAATAATGAGGGCAACTTGGAATTACTGACCACTGTGGAGCTTGGGGATGCTACGGAAGATGGGTCACGTCAGGATGTCACCGATGTTGGAAGATGTAGATGAACTGCACCGATGGTGGTGAGTATCGATGGGATAGATACCCTTGGCGATGAGTAGCACTGAAGGAGTACTAATGAAGATGATAGAATCACAGATGGTACGTGGAGTCGATGGTTGTACACCAATGGTCATGAGAACAGATGTTGAACTGGGTTGATGGCGGAGCACTGATGGTGAGCTGGATCGATTGTGGAGCACTGATGGTCAGCTGGATCGATGGCAGAGCACCGATGGTGAGCTGGATCGATTGTGGAGCACCGATAGTGAGCTGGATTGATGGTGGAGCAACGATGGTAAGCCAGGAAGTGGCTTGCAGGATATGACACAGGACCAAGGAGGAACACAGTCCTCAGGAACCTGAAATGCAGCTTAGACACAGGGATACACCTTGCAGGTAATACACTCAGGATGAGATCAGTAGCACTGGCAACTGGCCTTACTTACCCAGCATAGATATAAGGAGGAGTGAAAGCAGATTGGCTGGGTAATTAGTCAAACTGACGGAAAGGCATGGCTGCTCCCATGTCTGGGAAAGGCGGGAAGCCTGTTTGTGTGGCACATGGTCTGAGGCCTACAGTAATAGTAGTGGTGTGGAAGCCGCAGGAGGCTGAAGCTGGGCATCAGGGATGATAAGGAGGGAGTGTTGATGTCATACACTGCGGGCTGAGTGGACACAGTGTTTATAAAAGTGTTTATAAAAGCCATATTTGGAGCGCAGCACCAGTCTTCTTAGGCATCTGGATGTGACACTGACAAGCCTGCAAACTGTCCAGAGTCCATTTGAAATGTGCTGTCACAATCGGGCCGCACAATCGGGCCGCAGCTGCAGCACTTACCCATCTGGATCAACCACCGGTTGTTCTCCTTCCTCAATGCAGTGGTCCGATGGGTGGACGCCGCACTGTCCACTTGGTCATGTCCTCCTCCTCCTCCATTTTCCATCTGATACTGCTATCTTGCTGTAGCCGGCCAGTAGGAACCCTCTAGAATCCCTCTCTGCCAATCAGCACATGGTGGGAGGGTTAAAACAAATTTCCTGAGTGTCATTCTCCAAGTCCAGCTCCAGACTTCTTCTAATATTTTTCAATTCTGGTCCAGTATCCTGATCAAGTCTTCCGGCTCCAGTCTTTTTCTAATATTCTTCAAGTCTGCTACACTACCCTGGTCAAGTCTTTCGTCTCCAGTTGTCTTCTGTTATTTCGTCATGTTGGACTATTACTGTTTCCTCACTTATGCGCAAGACCTACATTCGCCCAGCTAACCTTCCAGTCTCCAGTTTCCTGACTCTCAGGTGGAATCACAACAAACCCAGAATGTGATAAGCACATTCTTTTCTTTCTATAAGCTCAGAATGAATTGACAACTCATAGGGGTGAATTTACTAAGAAGGCCAATCCCATGTACGAATGGGTAAAACCAAGATAGGTCCCAAAAATATGAACAAAGAATACAGCTAATTTACAAAGCTGCCGTACTCTCCAGATTCGTATTTTCTGACAGTGGTCAATCGTGTTTGGCTGCCATGTTTCCCGGCAGCCAAATACTGACAAGCATGAAGCATTGCATGAATCAGTCAGATCCGTGTGATGATTCTCCGTGTAAAAATGGGGTCCCCCTGTATTTCTATAACCTGCACCAGTCTCTTGGGCCAGTCCTGTTTCCTAAAAAAACACTAAATAAAGAGAGTGCACTGTGTTGATCCATTCAATTTAATTATACACATAACCATACATATAAAAGTATATAAAAACAATAGATATTCAGCATTGATGTCTCAATAAATTTGATATTAGCGCTTTCTATCTTTAATTTTTTAACACAGTCCTTAGAAAACCGTCAGTCATTGTGGACAGAGAAACGCGTCAAGCCAGTACAAGTCTGCTATCAGCATTGAATCTACAGCCCCCTGCCTGTTTCATCTCCAATTCTGCATCGACTCCTGAGACCTCCGCTTCATAAGCCGAACGTTGGGAGTGACCTTGGGCGATCCCCACAGCGTTAACATCAGGCTGGTGAGTGTGACGTCCTCCTCTCTCTCCAAACACCTAGAGGACAGCGGGAGACGGGAGAGCAGCTGTCTGCTCCCGGCGGAAGCTCCAATTACAACAGAGCCCCGCCGTTTGTAGTGGACAAAGATCCCCGTTACAAGTCATCATACCCCGCTGGCGTCACCTCAGTTCAAGTGTGGTCTCTGGTAACTATAATAACGGAGTTCTCCGATCAATTGGAGTATAAATAAATCATTTAAGACACTTGAACTGTCATGTTTAAAAATAGTCAAACAAATTAATATGGAGAATTTACTTTTTTTCAATCAATCATCAAATTAAGGGGACTGTGTTAATAAATTAAAGATACAAAGTGCTAATATCAAATTTATTGAGACATCAATGCTGAATATTTATTGTTTTTATATACTTTTATATGTATGGTTATGTGTATAATTTTTAGGTATTTGTGTACTAGCATGGTGCCCCGATAATTAGTCGCCCGATTTTTTAATCGCATCGCATGCCATACACCCGATGGCATGCGATGCGACGCGGTTTTAACTCATATTCGATATTAAATTGTATAAGCACCCTAATGGGTGCTTACAATGCTTGAATGCACCACCACGCCACCCCCCCCAAGTATAAACGTGAACCCGAAGCGTGGCGAGCGGCGGCGGTATGCATCCTACGACCTTTTCATACCCCCACTATCCACGTCGGCGTGGAGTTGAGAATAGAAAGTGTGGCGAGCGCAGGGCTCGCCACACTCGCTGCGCTCGCCACGCTTCGGGCTTGGTGGCTCGCTGCGCTCGCCACACTTTCTATTCTCAACTCCACGCCGACGTGGATAGTGGGGGTATGAAAAGGTCGTAGGACGCGTACCACTGCGCTCATCACGCTTCGGGTTCACGTTTATACTTGGGGGTGGCGTGGGGGTGCATTTAACCATTGTAACCACCCATTAGGGTGCTTATACAATTTATAATCACATCGCATAGCATTGTATGGCATTGTATGCCATATACAATGGCATACAATTTTAAAATTGTATGCCATTGTACAACATCGGCCGATATCGCGTCTGCGATGCGATGGGCGCCGTGCTAGTACACAAGTACCAATTTTTATATTCTTTTCTATTAAATTGAATGGATCAACACAGTGCGCTCTCTTTATTTAGTGTTTTTTTAGTCTTTAATTGAATTTGTTTCATTTGGGAGCAGCATAAATATAGAACTGGTGCTGTGATTTTTTAAATTAGTACTTAATTGGCTGCGCCTGATATACTTTGTGTATATATATTTTTCTGTTTCCTAAAATATGTGGGACAAAAGGAGTAAGGGTCCCACACATTTTGGAAACCAGCATCAGGCTCAAACAGCCATTGGTGTCATGCCACTGCCGGGGGACACTTTTTACATAAGGTCCCCTGGGCAAAGCATAAGCATTGGGGCTGGTCAGCTGGGGCCTGCTGGAACCGGGCCTGGACTACAGCCTGGGGTTACCACCCCTGTGCTGTGGGTGGTGGGCTGATGGTGTCCAAAATGTAAAAAGTGTAAAAGAAGTTTTTTTAAAAATAGATGTTGGGGTCACCTTGCAGTCAGCCTGAGTTGCCGGTTCTCACCATAAAAGCCCATGTTAAATTCATAACATGGGCTTTTATGAAGGAATGTGAATTCTAATGTACAAGAGGACCCTATGGGTGAGATTTAATAGGATGAGAGATTCAGAAAGTAAGAGATTTGGTGAGAAATCTCCAGTTTTTTTGAAGCGGCAATCATTTACACTGCTAAACCAGTTTGATTTTGAAGTGTAAATGATTGCCGCTTTAAAAAAACTGGAGATTTCTCACCAAATCTCTCATTTTCTGAATCTCTCATCCCATTAAATCTCACCCTATAAGATTGTTTGTATGTATGAATGTATGTAGTATGTATTAAAGATTTATTTTTACAGGTGTGTGTATGTTCTTGGGGGTATTGGTTCAGAAGTAGGACTTCAAGTCCCAGTGGGCCCATTAATGCCCTTTATGCTGGGACTTGTGGTTCTCCAACTCCTAGCATGTGGGGGAGGCCTGCTGGGCCCTGTAGTTGTACTACAGAACCCAATATCTATTTTTAACCATTAGCCTGGGCCATTGTTCCCTGGAGGGGGGACTCCTTTATTGGGGGGGGGGGGGGGGAGCATGCATAATCAGTTACACAGTGCATACACATTGGACAGTATGAATATTTTGTCATTGTGACCTGGTAGAATTGGCAAAACCATTCATATAATGGTCTAATGTGTACCCAGCTTAAGGTTATACAACAATCGGGGTTGCATATGTAATTACTGGGTCCAGGGATTGGTAATATTAAACATGTTTATAAATCTGGACCCCCTGATCTAAAATTATGTTCCATCAGAATGAGGGAATCAGGTATTTTAAACATGTTTAATTTCCTTAATTCCTTGAGCTCATCAATCATTGCTGGCTGCTGCTGGGTGGTGATGTATGGGGACATAAAACATGTAAATACACTAAGTAAAGGCTCCTATACAAATCCACCAATCTACACTGTTACATTACAGATATGTTTCAATGCTGTGTAGATCCAAAGATTGGATCTGCAAATCTTCACTTCGGGGGTCGGGGCCTGTAAGCTCTTTTGCATGGCCACTGCCTCCCAAGGGCTAGGATTTAGTGATCCTGATCACTCTTTGATTAGAATCACCAATTGATAAACCCCATACATCTGTGACTTTTTTGGGACAATCCTCTACAAAACGCAGAATTGCATAGTTAATTGTAAATGTAAAATAAAACAATGTGTTATACATGTAAATATATAACTTACACTACATAATGCAACAATCACAGGCATGGGACACCATTACATATTCCACATCCAGAGCTGAAGATTTTTATCTGATATTTCTTCTTCTGACTTTTTTCTTTCGAATGGGATTTCAGCAATAAGCAGATTGAAAACTACACAACACTTTTTTAGTACTTCACTATGGGCCTTATTTTGGTTCATTCTTTCTGACAAAATCCTTCTTAGATGGACAAAACCATGTGCACTGCAGGTGGGGCAGATGTAACATGTGCAGAGAGAATTAGATTTGGGTAGGGTTTTACTTCAAAGTGAAATCTATATTGCAGTGTAAAAATAAAGCAGTCAGTATTTTCCCTGCACAGAAACAAAATTACTCACCCAAATCTAATTCTCTCTGCACATGTTACATCTGCCCCCCCTGCAGTGCACATGGTTTTGTCCATCTAAGAAGGATTTTGTCAGAAAGAATGAACCAAAATAAGGCTCTATATGTCACAACATTCCTACTATACAACCTATTGTATTTTATATGCCAGCGGAAATATTTAAACAGTAAGTGCTTCACAAAGCCAATTGGAACGTTGGCATTTAAAGCTTTATTAATGGAAAAGCAAAAATAGAGGAACTGGTGTAAAAAAAAAAAAAAAGAAAATGTCACTAATGGTTAAATTAAGTTGAGAAAGTACTGTTTATTCTCTAATGAACTGAGGCTATATATGTGTTTTCTTTGTTGGTTGGTTGAAGGGTAGATACAAATCATTTACAGTTTGGGACAGAAAGAAATGTCGCTGTGTGGTGCACCAAGGATAAAGAGTCAATTAAAATGTAACTTTTAATGTTATGGGTTTAAAAGTATAGCGAAATATAAAAGACACAGAACAAAAATGACATACACATAGGATTTAAAAAAGGATATAAATTATCCTTGCAACGTGGGGTCCCACACTCCTAATATTCAATTCCCACTAGTGTTGGGGTACATGATCCGTCTATTAAATGTCTCGTATTCTTACATATACGCGGCGGGCATTAGATATGTATCATAAATTACCCCTTTCATAGGGGAAAGTTGGTACAAGTTTGGGGTTGGCTGTTCCCAGATAGGGTTGGTATTGTAGCAAAAATTATGCCGGAGATAGATAATTAGGCAAAGTTATGCCAGAAATAGATAATTAGGCAAAATCTAGGTAGAATTCGCATCCATCAATACCAATAATCGCTCAATGTGTAGTATTGGTATGTCTACAGGAGTGTGTCGATTAAACCAATCTAGCATCAATAGTATATGCACACAAAAGGAACGCCCATTAATAGAGTAGCCCTACACATCAATGGTGATCTTAATACAGTCCCTGGAGTACAATGTATCTGATTATAGGACACTATGTCTCACGATGTAATGGGACTGTATAACCAATTATATGTATCAATATAATCCCTGGAGTGCAGCGTATCTATCTTGGGACACGCTGGCTCACGATATAACAGGATTAAATACCATTAATTCCTCAGTAATTTACGTTTAATATGTCTGCCGTGTAATTTGCAGATGGATTGTCACGATAATTGTGCCACTGGTTTTTAATATAAACAGGGTGGAGTCTGGTACATTTTTTATTATTTATTTATTACTGTTATTGAATGTTTTAATTATTTATTCACATTCAAATAAATGTTCTTGACAAAGTGCATAATAATGTCAGTAATTGCTGGGTGTGTGGCGTTCACACGTTATACCCAAGCGCTTCAATGACAGTTAATATCACACTAATCAAATGTTAATCGGTACCAGTAGAAGTCATCTAGTAATGATGGTATTTTAAAAAACAATGAATCTAAGTACTTCAGTGACAGTATTTTAGTGAATTGTGACAGGTTATTACTGGGACTAAATGATCACATTGGGCTACCAGTGTTGCGATCACACACCCGCCGGCTATGTATACCGTGGCGTTGATCGCTACACGTTAGTTAGATGCAGGACCCGTAATGTGGAATCCACAGTCCCTGGAGCGCGGCGTGCTTAAATGATTACACGCCGTCTCACAGTATGTAAGACTGGATTCTCACTTGCGATACAAAATAGGCGCCCTTCAGCCAACGGGCTGCTAGTTAATGCGCCCGCTCAATAGCGTTTCTATTAGGATTATTAAGCTAGACAGATCAAAATGTACATTTCAATTGGGGTCAGGGAGTGGGGATAGCCCACGAAGTGTACGGTCGGCGTACGCTTCGCTAATGAGCTTCGTCAGGACCTGACGAAGCTCATTAGCGAAGCGTACGCCGACCGTACACTTCGTGGGCTATCCCCACTCCCTTACCCCAATTGAAATGTACATTTTGATCTGTCTAGCTTAATAATCCTAATAGAAACGCTATTGAGCGGGCGCATTAACTAGCAGCCCGTTGGCTGAAGGGCGCCTATTTTGTATCGCAAGTGAGAATCCAGTCTTACATACTGTGAGACGGCGTGTAATCATTTAAGCACGCCGCGCTCCAGGGACTGTGGATTCCACATTACGGGTCCTGCATCTAACTAACGTGTAGCGATCAACGCCACGGTATACATAGCCGGCGGGTGTGTGATCGCAACACTGGTAGCCCAATGTGATCATTTAGTCCCAGTAATAACCTGTCACAATTCACTAAAATACTGTCACTGAAGTACTTAGATTCATTGTTTTTTAAAATACCATCATTACTAGATGACTTCTACTGGTACCGATTAACATTTGATTAGTGTGATATTAACTGTCATTGAAGCGCTTGGGTATAACGTGTAACCGCCACACACCCAGCAATTACTGACATTATTATGCACTTTGTCAAGAACATTTATTTGAATGTGAATAAATAATTAAAACATTCAATAACAGTAATAAATAAATAAAAAATGTACCAGACTCCACCCTGTTTATATTAAAAACCAGTGGCACAATTATCGTGACAATCCATCTGCAAATTACACGGCAGACATATTAAACGTAAATTACTGAGGAATTAATGGTATTTAATCCTGTTATATCGTGAGCCAGCGTGTCCCAAGATAGATACGCTGCACTCCAGGGATTATATTGATACATATAATTGGTTATACAGTCCCATTACATCGTGAGACATAGTGTCCTATAATCAGATACATTGTACTCCAGGGACTGTATTAAGATCACCATTGATGTGTAGGGCTACTCTATTAATGGGCGTTCCTTTTGTGTGCATATACTATTGATGCTAGATTGGTTTAATCGACACGCTCCTGTAGACATACCAATACTACACATTGAGCGATTATTGGTATTGATGGATGCGAATTCTACCTAGATTTTGCCTAATTATCTATTTCTGGCATAACTTTGCCTAATTATCTATCTCCGGCATAATTTTTGCTACAATACCAACCCTATCTGGGAACAGCCAACCCCAAACTTGTACCAACTTTCCCCTATGAAAGGGGTAATTTATGATACATATCTAATGCCCGCCGCGTATATGTAAGAATACGAGACATTTAATAGACGGATCATGTACCCTAACACTAGTGGGAATTGAATATTAGGAGTGTGGGACCCCACGTTACAAGGATAATTTATATCCTTTTTTAAATCCTATGTGTATGTCATTTTTGTTCTGTGTCTTTTATATTTCGCTATACTTTTAAACCCATAACATTAAAAGTTACATTTTAATTGACTCTTTATCCTTGGTGCACCACACAGCGACATTTCTTTCTGTCCCAAACTGTATATGCAACTTTTTGATGTCCAGTGGTAGCACACCCTCACATGTCATACAAATTTAATGATTGAGATACCCATTGAGGGGCCAACCTTCCTGACTTACATTTATCCTTTCCTGTGCGACTACCAACCTCCTCCTCTAAATATAGATACAAATCATTGTATTACGAATTGGCAGAATTAACATAATCACATTAAGATTTGAATTTAAAATAGCTGTGATCATACAGTATATGCATAATGTATTAAGCATCCATAGAAGAAACACTAAAGGGAACATAATTGCATGCTGTCCCAGAGATTAATCAAAGGTACGTAACAGTCCCACTTGGATTCATTGCTAACATTAATAAAGAACCCAGCAACAGGATATTGCAATATCTATAAGACTATAGCAAGGTGTGTTTATTGATCTTAAATCTTTTGCAAAAACATCCTCAAAGATTCTTAGACATAGAATATTCAATGACAGCTCATCAGTGAGGTTTAATTGCAGCTGTATGCAACACGTTTCTTGTGGCCTTCTAGAATACTGAATGGAAATTGCATCAATTAAATTGCTCTTTTGAATGGAATACAACAGGCAGTGTGAGCCATTATTGAAAGCTAGTGAGCTTCTGACTAGGAAGTAATCATGTACAAGTTCATGGTCAATACTCAACATTTCCTACTTTGTTTTGATATTGCTGCAATAAGAGGATTGATGTTTAACTGGCAACTTAATTATACTTCACTGTGTATTTAAGGCTGCATATATTCAGCATCATCTTCTGTTCATCAGGATTCTTATGCCTAGATGGTAAGTGGGCCTGATGTAACGTGTGCAGAGAGAGGTACATTTGGGTGAGTTATTTTGTTTCTGTGCAGAGTAAATACTTTGAGCAATTTAGATTTCAGTTTGAACACACCCCACCCAAATGTAACTCTCTCTGCACATGTTACATCAGCCCCACCTGCAGTGCACATGGTTTTGTCCATTAAAGAAGGAATTTGCTTTTAAAAATCAACCAGAATAACCCCCGTGGAGTGTGATGTCACTCATGCACACATGTGGCACCCTCTACATATGCTCTCACTGCTCCCCATGCTGTATGAGAAGGTAAGTGGAAATGCATATGGTTTTGTCCATTAAAGGGGCTTGCAGAATAACCCCCCACACGTGCTTACAGCTGGTCAGCTGCGTACACCTCAGATAAAGGCTAGACCACACCCTCTGTATTCAGATTTTACCTCAGCACTGAGATGGAGGACACGGTGTCAGTATCTGTTACAGACACTGTGGCTTTGTCACCATCTTCCAATAAGGGGAACAGCAGATGGACCTCCTAACATGGGTTGTCTCAGGCTGAATTAAAATCATCATCAGATGAGTATTGTTTAAAAGTCAAAATATGTTACAGATGAGGCTTAAATACCGCCATGCTCCACACATGCTTCCGGCAGGTCGTACACGAACCATGCTCAGTTGCATTCACCCCAGAAAAAAGGCTAGGTCCCCCTCCAGCATATTAGAGAGTAATGAGACAACACACTTAAAAAAAAAAGAATGACTTCAGCAGTGATTTTACAAGAGATGCCTGTTCAGGCCCTGCTCAAAGAATGCCAGTTCTCTAGTATTCAGCGTCTTAGCTCTCACTCTTCAACATGGCATAATAGAACTTCTAGACACATCCTAAGAGGCTGGATCATCCCTAGTTTTCCTGTAAAGAAACAGATGGATTCATACAGGCAAGCTTTAAATGTCAAATCCCTCAGCACATCGGACCTCATTCTTTCCATATCAAACGGCTGCCCACTTCTTGTGGACCACCGTCTCTCTACTTCTAAGTACATATGGAAGGACTGCCAGATGTTTCTAACTTGCTGAAGAACAATTTCTGTGTCAAAATCGACACAAAAGAAGCCTTTCATTAAATCCAGGTAGGCGGAATCACATCAGGCTCCTAAGGTACCTGGGAAAAGACTTCCTCTAAAAGTGATTTGTTATGGCTTTTGGCCCATCCAATGCCCCTTACACATCACCTGCCTCATGAAAGCTGTAGTCACGCATCTCCATCAGAATGGAGTCTAAAATGTTATCTACTTAGACAATCTCCTGGTAGTACACTCAGACAGGACATACTTTTGGCTCTCAGGGAGTTCATTTTGTCACTTCTTCAACATCTTGGGTTTACCATAAACCTCTACAAATCTTGGTCTATTGTTTTTTTCCTGGGTTTCCTCAGATTTTTTTTTCCTCAATAGCAGTTCCTCGAGACAAATGAGAAAGTTTAGGGACTTAGCCAGGATCATAGGCAAGATGAGGGCTTTGGATCCCGGTTTTCTTTATGCTCCTCTTATTTGCAGACATTCCCAGAGCCTTCTGTGGTCTCTCATCCAGCAGGGGTTGGTCTGTTAGACAAAATTTGCTTGACCTTATACAGTTCACAAGGAGATTCTCAGTTGGGCATCCCTTTCTCTACCTCCCCCCAGACTCCTCCTATCCCCTGTCCGGATATCGTCATCACCCCCGATGCTTCCTCACCCCGGCTGGGGAGCATTCAAAAAAGACAAGGCAGTAAGAAAAAAAAGGTCCTTTTAGGATTCCTCAGCCCATATCAATCTCTTGGAATTGAGAGCAACAAGACTAAGGGATATATTCAATGCTTTTTGCAAGCTGTGACAGCGAGCAGCGCTGACTGCTCGCTGTCACAGCTCATGCGGCCAGTATTCAACTGACCCCCCTGCACACGCCGTTTCCACCTCACTGGGTTTTTACAGCATCATGTAAACGGCATGTGTGGCCGCCAGAACAGCGAGGCTCGTGGCTAAATGCAGAGGGCTCACAGCATTAGCCGCAAACTTCGCTGTTTGGGGGGAATCCTTGCCGTCATCTGACAGCAAGGGTTCCTCCAGAACATTGAATATGGCGAGTGACCAGCGCGGGGGTTAAACAGCAAGGGTCGCTTGTTTTCCGACAAGGATCCCCGACATTTAACCAGCTGCATTGAATACTTTGGTTCCCCTACATGCTAGGGAAATCTCTGTGCATCTATACGTAGACAACAGGACTGCAGTTTCCTATCTCAACAGACCACCCAGCTCTGCAAAGGATCCAAACTTCTAATGTCACAGGACTGCTTCCAGGGGAGACAAGACTTAGGGCTTGATTCAGACCTGTTATATATATGCAGCCTAGCGAGCAGGTAAACGCTGCTCCGCCAAATGGTGCCAAATCCGAATCCACTCGATAGCATGCAAGCGGATGCATTCCCATATACATCTTCTTACATGTGGCTGCCCAGGAGAGAAATCATTATGATGGTCGCTCGCCATTGAATTATTTTTTTCCCTTTGCTAATAAAATTTAGTCTAGACTGACTTTTATTCTGGTCAGAGATGACCGAATTCGGGCGGGCACTGGCGTCATGTGACATCAGATGCCCACCCCAAGCAGGCATTGACATGCCTGCATAAGCATGGGCACACCCAGCATTTTTGTGGGCACGTCCACATATTCACACATGCGCAAACCACAAACATCGGACAGGGGAGCGAATTTGACCCACACCGAGCGGGTCTGAATGGCCCCCTTACTGCAAGGACTTCCACATACATCTGGATAGTGACATTACTTAGCAGTTGATCAACACTAACCACTCTAGCTTCTTCTACAGCAGGCTTGTCCAACCCGCGGCCCGCGGGCCGCATGCGGCCCAGTGCAATTTTTTAAAGAGTAAAAAAAAAACCTGCTGGGAACGGGCTTCAATGGCTGTTGTGGGGCATGATGTTTCTTCTGAAGCCCGGTCCCAGCAGTCCTTTGCGGAGGTGCGCGGGTGACGTCATCACACACCCGCGCACTGACGTACGGCGCTTACTAGATGTCAGGCGCCAAAAGGAGTTGGTGGAGGCTGGCACTCAACGTGCAGTCGGCCGCCATAGGGAAGGGAAACAAAGCATATCTGCCGGCATAAAGACAGCGCTGGCTCCTGCTGCAGTGCTGAAGGTGGAGGGGCGGATGGCGCAGCAAGAATAGTAAGACTTTTTACAGGTCGGGTGGGGTGGGGTGGTTTGGGGGGGGTGAAGAAGAGGAACTGTGGGGCATGTGTGTCACCTGGCACTGTGGGGGCATATGTGTCACCTGGCACTGTGGGGGCATGTGTGTCTCCTGGCACTGTGGGGGCATGTGTGTCACCTGGCACTGTGGGGGCATGTGTGTCACCTGGCACTGTGGGGGCATGTGTGTCACCTGGCACTGTGGGGGCATGTGTGTCACCTGGCACTGTGGGGGCATATGTGTCACCTGGCACTGTGGGGGCATGTGTGTCACCTGGCACTGTGGGGGCATGTGTGTCACCTGGCACTGTGGGGGCATGTGTGTCACCTGGCACTGTGGGGGCATGTGTGTCACCTGGCACTGTGGGGGCATGTGTGTCACCTGGCACTGTGGGGGCATGTGTGTCACCTGGCACTGTGGGGGCATATGGCACTGTGGGGGCATATGGCACTGTGGGGGCATATGTGTCACCTGGCACTGTGGGGGCATGTGTGTCACCTGGCACTGTGGGGGCATGTGTGTCAGCTTATTTTCTGTGTCACAATGTGAATTTTGGCTTATTCTCTGTGTCAAAATGTGAATTACGGCTTATTCTCTGTGTCAAAATGTGAATTTTTACTCATTCCCTGTGTCACATTGTGAATTTTGGCTTATTCTCTGTGTCAGAAAGTGAATTTCGGGGGGCGTGTAGTGGACGTCACCGTCAGACGCGAGACGCGCTGCTGAGACGCTGCCAGACGCCGATGCCGGAAGAGGTGCACGAGCTGCCTATAGCGTGGATACGCGGCGAGATAGACGGAGGGAGCCAGCGGGGAGGCAGAAGCGGAAAGCCCAAACATTTCACGCGGACACTGCCAAACGCCACTGGACAAGCAGGCAGAGAAGCCGAAGGTGCACTAAACACCGGACGCGGACACTCTGCCAAGAAGTACTGAGGACGCCAGGGGAAAGAGAGCGCCCAGACTAAGCTGCAACTGACATCTATATTCGCCGCGAATCAGGAGGAGAGAGCAGCAGTTGCTGAAGCTATAAGCTACATGCAGGGGTCGGGTGCCTTTAATCCCTTAAGGTGCCAAGCTGTAAGTAATAGCAGCAACAACAGAGAGCCTGCGAATAATATATCTGCTTTACATATAACTACACAGATCTGCTGCAATTAACAGCTTAAAGGGACAGGCGGATGGTGGCCAATGTAGGGGGGAGGTAAGATCAATAAGTACCCCCTGCCTGTGCCTCCCGCTGTACTCACCAATATAGCTGCAAAGGAATTACAGCAATCAGCAGATACTGCAGAAAAGCTTCGCTTGGAAAAGAACTAGATGCAAGTAGCCCGCTGAGAAAAGGAAATATCGTTTTTCCAACTGCTACTAATTCCAACCAGCAGGACAATTAGTATTTCTATCTTTCCCACTGGCTACCCCTTGAGAGAGACTGCTCGGTGCTATTACTAGCTACTATTAGCTGGACTCCCTGCAGGAGCAGGTAGAGACCGGCTCGGAAGCAACCTGAAATTTACCCCGAAAATTGACAGAGAAGGAGAGACTGCAGACCAACATCCCTTCCCCCACCAGCGTGCCTGTGAAAGAAGACATAGAACAGGTAATAACAAACTTGAGTGAACTTCGTGATAGGATTGAACCCAGAGGGGGACAAGTAGCTAAAAGACACTTAATATTTGAAAATGCATACTATCATGAAGCAAACATAAGTGTATAGAGCTGTTGTGAAAAGCCCTCCCTAAAAGGGAAAGGAAGGAGAAAAAAAGGGGGGAAGGGAAGGGAAAGGAAAGGAGAAAAGGAAAAAAAAAAAAAAGGGGGGTTAATCTTAAACCGAGCTGTATAGGCCCAGTGGGAAAGGAGCTTAAAAATGGAGAGGAGAGCACGTGCACCCAGAAAAGCAAGGCGTCAGGAAACACGGGAAGAGTAAAAAAAATGAGTGACGTCCACCCCATCACCTGTTAAGTCTTTAAAACAACCTGAACTAGAATGATTAAAAAAAGAAAAGAAATATAAATATGTTAAATTAAAACTTTATTTGATATTTAAGGGAGAAAGCGCCAGAGGAGGGGAGGAGAAATCGAAGGAGGAATAACTGAAATGCCTCCAAAAAGAGATAAGAACCCTCTAAACACTTCAACAAATTTTTTTAAAGCTGCAAGCACGAAACCTAAGGATAAACAAAAGGAGAGACTGTCCACTGCTAGCCAATTAAACACGGCAGAGATATCAGAATTTACTCCCTCCTCCCCGGAGGCACAAGAGAATATGGATGAACCCATAACTCTGCGCAAGATGTTACAACTGCTAGCAGAACTTAAAAATGATATAACCTTAGAAGTCAGAGGGTCAATACAAGATCTAACCAAGGAAATAACAGAACTGGGTAATAGAACAGATCAAATAGAGACAAAGCTCACAGAGATAACTAAGGCACATAACGATCTGGTGAAGGCATATCAGAACTCGCAACAAGAATTGACCTCCTTAAAAGAAAAAACAACTAACTTAGAGGACCGGGCAAGAAGGAGTAACCTTAAAATAAGGGGCATCCCAGAAACAGTACAGATAAAAAATCTGGAACAATATGCTCAAGACACCTTTCACAAGCTGGTTCCAGAGATTCCAAAGACACAGATGCTGATAGACAGAATTCATAGACTGCCTAAATCAAGGAAAGCCCCAGAAGAGGCACCAAGAGATGTAATTTTGAAACTTCATTACCCACAAGTTAAAGATGAAATCTTAAGAGCTACCAGAGAGACAGCGGGCTTAAAAGCCTTAGGAACATTGCAGATTTACAACGATCTATCAGTACAAACCTTGATGAAAAGGAAGTCATTGGTAAAGATCACAAACGCCCTTAGACAAGCCAACGTCCCATATAAATGGGGATTTCCAGTCAAATTAATAATTAAATACCAAGGTGAAACCAAAATTGCTGCAACAGAAGAAGAAGGCTGTCAACTACTACAGGAATGGAAAATTCCATACTCTGCAGAAACAACAACATCACCCCAACAACTTCAAGTGGAATGGACTAAAGTAGCTTAAAAACCAAGAAAATGGAAAGGAAATACTTCTTTCTCTTTTTCTGTTAGGCTAGTCTGCCGGGGACGGGAAAAGAGAGGGAAGTAAAGGACTAACTATAATATATTGCCTAGCATAAAATGGGGGGAACAATGGAATCGACACCAATATAAACAAATGTTTAACCATACTGAATAGAGTAATTAGAAATAATATAGTCGGAAGCCCCGAAAAATGGGAAATGTGATGAATAATGTTTTCTGGAAACTTCTATGTCCCGGTAACCCCCCTCCCTTCCTCTCCCCTTTTTTTTTTTTTTTGTTTTGTTAGTAGGACCCCCCAAACATCATCTATACCCACACCCCATTTCCAACCTAATTTATTTTGCTTTATCCCCCACCCGTCCTATCCCTGCCCTTGGCCTGCTTCTCCCCCCTTGTTCAGTGCCATACCTATCCAGATACCCACTCTCTTCTTCCTGTTTATTAATTAAGTATATCACAATATTCACACACAAGACACTATAACACTACGACCACTAACTTAAATTATTTTGGGGGGGGGGGGATTGGGGTGGGGCGGGGATATATATTAACCACGGAATAACATATCACTAACTCATATGAATTCACACCAATAGAGTCCTGAGGGGGGTGGGGGGGTGGGGACTCTTAGTAAGAACAGGATGTTAATAAAGAAAGTTAAGATCAAACATAAGGTGATGGGTAGAACCTAACACTACCCCTACAGAATTAAAGATAGTCTCAAGAAATAGAGACCAAAGAGTGCTCTTATTAAAGAGCCAAGTATACATGTTGTGTAAAAGGTCTATGTCTATGTATAAAGAAATGTATGTTTTAATAGTTAATGTTGTCATAAATGTTGTTATGTCAGGAGTTACAGGTCCGTTTCAACTAAAACAAGGTGCAGAGAGACGACAAACAATAAAAGGAAAGCGCCCCCATAAACGGCTAGACAAATGATAAAACTTCTATCCTTGAACATAAAGGGACTAAATGCCCCACAGAAGAGGAAATATCTCCTCCAGTACTTAAATTCCCAGAAAATAGATATAGCTGCAATACAAGAGACACATTTCTCTAAAATAAACACACCTAGATTGCTGGACCATAATTACACAAAAATTTATCTCTCTAGCGCAACATGTAAAAAAAGGGGTGTTGCAATACTAATAAACAAAAAATTAAATTGGGTAACAGAGACGCAGGTAGAGGATAAGGAGGGAAGATATATTATTCTGAAGGGGACAGTGGAGGGACAGTCAATAATATTGGTAACAATATATGCGCCTAACAGCGCACAGGAGAAATTTTTTAAGAAAGTATTAAAAGAAATACAAAGAACAGGAGGGGAAACAATAATAATGCTGGGTGACTTTAACGTGACAATGGACCCCCAAATGGACAAAACAAACGTAGGGAAACTAAAAACAACAAAAGCAGTTTGTGGACTCTCGAGAAGAATTTATGAAAGGCTAATAGAAGCACAACTATACGACATATGGAGAATCAAAAACCCCACTACGCGTGACTATACGTTCTTCTCGAACGCCCACAAAACCTATTCCAGAATAGATCTAATATTAACAGATAGAATAACCCTCCAACAAATCAAAAAAGTAGAAATACTCCCAACAATAATATCAGACCATGCCCCGATAATGACCATCTGGGAAAATACAGCACCAGTAAATAAACAGAGAATATGGAAATTTCCTAAACATTTACTCAAAAAAGTGGAAACAAAAACTCAAATAGCAAACTTAATAGATGAATATTGTGCAAATAACAATCCTGAAGAAACTAACCAAATCAACTATTGGTGTGCCCTTAAGGCAGTACTTAGGGGGAACATTATCCAGTTGTGTTCGAGACTAAAAAAAGAAGAAGAAAGGAACCAAGTAGAATTACAGAAGCAGATTATAAAATTAGAGAGTGAACATAAAAAAACACCATCAAATAATAAAATATTGGAAAACTTAAATAAACTAAGAGAACAAGTAGAAAATAATAACATTAAACAAATAAGGAAAAATATGCTATACTTTCAACAAAAGCTCTACACAGAAGGGAATAAGGCCTCGAGATTACTAGCAAGAAAAATTAAGGGTATAAAAACACGAAAAGAAATAAGAGAAATATATAATAAAAATGGAAGTAAGATTTCTAATCCAAATGAAATAGCAAATATATTTGCAGATTATTATAAAAATCTATATAATCTAAAAGAAGATAAAGATACACCCCAACCCACAAGACAAACAATAGAGGATTTCTTAAATAATCAAAATTTCCCAAAATTAAAAAAGGACCAAATAGAAAATTTAAACAAATCCATTACTACTCAAGAGATAGAAGAAACTATTAAAACACTGAAGCAACACAAATCCCCAGGTCCAGATGGATATATTAACAAATTTTATACACATTTTCATATGAAAATAGCCCCAATATTGCGAGATACATTTGAAGCAGCAATAGAATTAGAAAAATTCCCAGTTGAGATGTTGGAGGCACGTCTGGTGACCATCCCGAAGGAAGGGAAGGACGCTAGATGTGTTCAAAATTACAGGCCGATAGCACTGTTAAATTCAGACATAAAAATATATGCGAAGATAATGGCAAATCGCCTTGGCCACTATCTCCCACAATTAATAAAAGAGGAACAGGTGGGCTTTGTGAGAGATAGGCAGGGAACCGGAAATATAAGGAAAGCAATAAATATAATGGAACACTTCTCAAAAAAAGAACTTCCACTTATGGTTGTATCGCTTGACGCACAAAAAGCCTTTGATCGTCTCAACTGGGAATACATGGAGGTAGTCTTGAGGAGATTTGGAATTGAAGGAACATTTCTCAAAGCAATCTTAGTGTTATATTCAAATCCAACAGCACATGTATACACGAATAATAAAACTTCATATAGATTCCCTATTTCAAACGGGACAAGACAGGGCTGCCCACTTTCGCCAATCATCTTTGTGCTCTCGATAGAGCCTTTTGCAGAAAGTATAAGAACAAACCAAGCAATAAAAGGACCGGTAATTAATAAAGATCAATATAAAGTCCTCCTATTTGCAGATGATGTATTATTAATGTTCACGGAACCAGAAAAATCAATAGAGATACTAATGGGAATTATAGATAAATATGTAAAAGCATCATACTATAAGCTAAACAAAAAAAAGACGGAGGCCTTGCCAATGAACATAGAGGAAGGAAAATTATCGAAATTAAAGGAAAAATATAGATTTAATTGGAAAACTAAAACAATAAAATATTTGGGAATAAATTTGGTAGAGAGGGAGGAAAATTTAATAGAATATAATTACACGCCAATGCTGGAACAATTAAAAAAGAAATCTAACGATTGGATAAATCATGAGGTCAACTGGTTAGGAAGAGTAGCATCCTTTAAAATGTTTCTCTTACCAAAACTTATGTATTTGTTCAGGGCAATACCGCGACTATTGCCAAAATATTGGCTGAATAGGTTCAACACGGTCCTGAACAGATACATATGGAAAAATAAAAAAACAAAAATAGCAAAAAAATACTTAGTTAGACCAAAAAGAAAAGGAGGAGTAGCACTTCCAGATTTAGAATCCTACCAACAAGCATGCATAATAAATCAAGTATCAGGTTGGGTGGGGAAAGAAAAAAAATCATGGGTAAAATTAGAGGATGACTTGGTGGGCCATTTAGATGTAGAAGAATTACTTTGGATACCAGCAAAAAATAGAAAAATAACTAGCTCTACTCCTAAAGCAATAAAGGAGACATTGAAGGTGTGGGACACTATATTAACTACAAAAAATAAATTCATAGCACCATTAAGGCAAACTGAAATAAGAACAATAGCAAAATGCATTCCACACCTAAATCTGAAAAATTGGGAGGATAAAGGTATAAAAAATTTAAAAGATATATATTCATTAGAAGGACTATTATCCTTTACACAAATACAGACAAAATATGATATCTTGACTGTAGATTTTTACAAATATTTACAAATAAGAAGCTGGCTGGCTGAGTTCCCAACATCCGAAGACGCACTAGAAAATCTCCCTAATGTGTTGCTAAATAAAATAAAAAATAAAAACCATAAAGGGGGAATCACATTCTGGTATGGATATATTTTGAACAATAAACTAGAGGAGAAGATCAGACCACAATTTAGATGGGAGCAAGAACTAAGGGTGTCCATGGATGAAGGGGAATGGGCTAGCCTGTTTAACTCAATTCACGGAATGACTAAATCCAGTTCTCATATTGAGAAATTTCTAAGATTGTTCTATATGGCATATTTAACACCAGAAAGAATCAACAAATTTTGCCCTCAACAACCAAATATATGTTGGAGATGTATGGAGGAAAGAGGTGACCTGTTGCATGTCTTTTGGACATGTAAGGGCCTAAGAGAGCTATGGGGCGAAATTGAAACCTTAATCTGGCAAGTAACAGGACAAAAAATAACCCTGACCCCCCAGATGGTGTTGTTACACATATATACCAAAGAGGAGAAAGTAAAAAATAAATACGTAATAAATCAGATATACATTGCGGCCAAAACTGCAATAGCACAAAACTGGAAACAAAGCCATGCACCAAATTTAAACCTTGTAATGAGTAAAATAAATTATGCATATAAAATGGAAACGATAGATTTACAAGGAAGTAATATAACA
The DNA here is from genome assembly GCF_055691185.1 of Crinia signifera. NCBI lineage: Eukaryota > Metazoa > Chordata > Amphibia > Anura > Myobatrachidae > Crinia > Crinia signifera. The sequence goes on from NC_139217.1 coordinate 314,676,867, forward strand.
AAAAAATGGCAAGTTTGGAGAAAATATGTGGAAGGAACACCACCTGGGGGGACATAGGAAGAGCCCTAAGATTAAGAGTAAGACTCACAATAAGTTTAAAAGGAAGAATAAAATTAAGAAATCTATAAAACCCTAGAAACAAAAACCATAAGCCTACTATTGTTTAATTGTCTAACTAGTAGAGTGAATATGAACCTGTAAATGTTTAATGTTAAATGTTTGTACTGGAATGTAAGTGTATATATGTGAGATGTAATTACGTGTAGGTTCACGCTAAACACATCCAAAAGTCTGTAATATAAATGTCTTAAAAAATGAAATAAATATTTAAAAAAAAGAAGAAAGTGAATTTCGGCTTATTCTCTGTGTCAGAATGTGAATTTTGGCTTATTCTCTGTGTCAGAAAGTGAATTTTGGCTTATTCTCTGTGTCAGAAAGTGAATTTCGGCTTATTCTCTGTGTCAGAATGTGAATTTCGGCTTATTCTCTGTGTCAGAAAGTGAATTTTGGCTTATTCTCTGTGTCAGAAAGTGAATTTTGGCTTATTCTCTGTGTCAGAAAGTGAATTTCGGCTTATTCTTTGTGCCACAATGTGAATTTTGGCTTATTCTCTGTGTCAGAATGTAAATTTCGGCCTATTCTCTGTGTCACAATGTGAGAAACAATGTCAAACATCTCACTAACTTCATTTCCAATTAAGTTTAATATGTTAACTATGTTTTCTATGTTTTTTTGGATGATCAGGTATCGTTACTGTTATTTTATTTTATGTGCGGCCCAAACCAAATTTTCATCTTCTAATGTGGCCCAGGGAAGGTGAAAGGTTGGACACCCCTGTTCTACAGCCTTAATCATTGCATCCCTTAGACCCAGAATGAGATAAAAAATGTAAGTCCATCTTAGGTGCACTTACATTCTGGCAGGATACACATGCTCCATCCTTCAGTTCCTTCTATGACCTAACTTAGCTATTGATATCCTTGCCTACTATGAGGCAAGGATATCAACAGAAGCCAAACTTTACCTTAGGTTGCTGAAAGGTCATTTCTCTCCAGGCCTTCATGCCCACATTACTCTTCCATCTGGGATATTTTTGAAATTCCCTAGCTACCATACCTTCTGATGTTTAAATCTGATATGTTTAAAAAAAGCTAGCTACAAATGGAACCATCGTCATCTATACCACTCTTGGCTCACAGAGAATGTGGCGAGGGTGCGTGTGAGATGCTCGCGCACCCTATTCATGTCAATGGACACACGAGCATGTGAGATAATCGCACATCCCTGTCTCTGCGCCCTGTTCACAGCACAGCAGCGGTATAGATGAAAGCAGCACCATCGGTATGTCAGTGGAAGTGCAAGGCTTTTGTTGATACACATATCTGGACCCTGGATGACATCCACCCCACTTGGCTTCAATATCATTCTCAAAGGACACACAAAAATCAGCTCTGTTCAGACCCCATTAATAGAAGTTGACCTGTTCACAGAATGATCCGAATCAAATCTTTGTATAGTTGACTCCTTATCACAGTGGCGTAACTACCATAGGTGCACGGGGTGCGGCTGCTATGGGGCCCGAGAGGTCTGTGGGGCCCGCCGCCCCCTGCACCAAGTCAGGCTGCTCCTGTTCCAGAACGGAACACAGGCAGGTCAAAGTAGATGAAGCGGTGATGACCGCTGCGGTGTGCTGTCCGCGGGAGGAAGCAAGAACCTCCCAGCACTGACCTGACAACACCGCAGCAGCTGATTGGGGGAGGACCGGACGACAACGATCTGCTTTTTCTCCCCCGTTTGCCGGCTTGTGCATCGGCGCAGACGGCTGCGCTCCGCTGCTGAGTCCTGGCTTGTGCTGCAGAGCGTGGGGGTGCTGGCCGGCACCAACCTAATGTGGTTCTGTGCACTGTGCAGGCAGGGAATAACGCTCATGCTTGCTGCCTGCGCAGGTGAGTGCACCATTGGTAGAGTTATGTCGGTATGTGCAGGGCAGGAGGCAGAGGGTACTGGACACAGTGTGCAGGGGGGCAGAAGGTATTGAAATACTGTGTATTCAGAGAAGGGGTAAATGCTGTGTTGTCTATGCTGTGCCCTTCATATTATGTGAGTGTGTGTGTGTGTCACTATTTTAACTGTCCTATATTCTTCTGTCCTGAATGTTTACTGTGCCCTCCCATGTAGAAACCTAACCACCCCACCCCGCCGCCCCACACAGGTCCTGCCGGCTGCCACTTAAACCTTGCAATATATATATAGACAAATGAGCAGCGTCACTCCAAAGGGCTTGAGTAAATGGTTTTAATTCAGCATACTAGGTCGACACGTCCAGGTCGACGTTTCAATGCAACAGCATTTTTATCAAGACAGCGTGTGACCGATGTAAACATACAAATAAGCAGGGGTACATATAGGCAAGGACGCATTAGTGGATATGTGAGTATATGTACCCCTGCTTATTTGTTTATTTGTATGTTTACATCGGTCACACGCTGTCTTGATAAAAATGCTGTTGTATTGAAACGTCGACCTGGACGTGTCGACCTAGTATGCTGAATTAAAACCATTTACTCAAGCCCTTTGGAGTGACGCTGCTCATTTGTCCTTATCCTTATTCTCGCGGAAGGCACCCAATGGCGATTTATTATACCCTGATTGGAGTGAGTGCCGGTTCACAGCCTACGTACGTATATATATATATATATATATATATATGGGGGGGGGCCCTTCTTAGAATTTTGCTATGGGGCCCTCAAAGGTCTAGTTACGCCTCTGCCTTATCAGCTTATCTCGCACTCACAGCACCTCTCACAGGTGACATCTCTAATCTTTTATCACTTGCCAGAAGTCTTTTTGCTAGGCCAGACCTTATTAGATCTGGGGCTGTATAATTTTTACCACGCACAGTTCAAGGACATACACTTCACTTTTCAAAGGTCATTCCTTGGGGCGGTTACTTCTGCAGCTACCAGAATCTTACCAGTGCAGTGTATAATGAAGAATGCATATTTGTTATCCTTTTGTTATTCGTTTAGCATTATTGGAGGTCTTCTGACACTCAATAGATAGAGTTCCTTGGAGCAACCAACAGGTATGTGGTAGTCTGCCCACCAGGTCAGGAGAGGAGAGGTATAGTTGCATGTCATCAGAAAAGAGGTGGTATTAGAAGCCAAAGGATTCACCAAGGAACAAGGAGAATAGAAGGGGACTATGACAGAACCCTTGTAGACCCTGACAGGGATGATAGAATGGATGAGGTGGACTCAGAGGTGAACCAGGCCAGAATAGTGCTAGAGAGGCCAATAGTTTGTGGATTATCCTCTCCTCCTCGTCCTTAAGTGTCGAAAGTAGCAGAAAAATACAGTAGAATAAGTAGTTGGAAGTGACCCCTGGACTTGGCTGAAAGCAGATCATTGGTGACTTTGACAAGGGCATTTTCAGTGGAGTGGAGTAGGCAAAAGCCAGGCTGAAGAGGATGGAGTTGTCAGATAGGTAACTGGTGAGATGGCTGTATACAAGCCACTTAGGTAGTTTGGAGGTGAATGGTAGAAGAGATAATGGGCAGTAGCTAGTGGTGATGAAGGGTGAAGGTTGTTTTTTTTTTCCAGAAAACTTGAGACAAGAGCATGTTGGGAAGAGGGAGCTGGGGAAGAGGTCAAGGGGGCAGGTGGAGGGGGATAGGATGAGGGAGGTGATATAATTGTCTTTGGTGAGTTGGAATGAGCACAAAATAGGAAGTCTGGAAGGAGAGGCTAAGCGGCTAGAGTTGCAGAGGGAAGATGTGAAGATATTTCATAGTGAATGCCCTCAATTTTGGAGGAAAAGGAGCCAAATTCACTGCAGTGCGGGAGGATGGCAGGGTAGGAGGGGGTTGGGCAAAGGAGAGTGTTGAGAAGATTAAAGAGGTGGTGGAGACTGGAGGTCTGATTACACTAGATAGTAAAGCTCTCTTACCCAAACACGTAGAACCAGCAATATTACATACTGCATAACTGGCTTTCTTTAAAAGGGATTGCACAACATACATACATACATACATTAACATAATATTATGTCTAGGTTATTAGGCTAAAAACATAATCCCATCTAGTAATAACACCTATCAGAATATATATTACACAGTGTATGGAATGCACATGCTAAGAAGATAAACATTTGTTGCATAGCAACTATATGACATGAGGAAAAAGTAAAAATGTACAATATGTGCAAATACATATTATGCATAACAATCAATATATAGATGTAGTGCCGCTCATTCAGCCGCTCACTTCATGTACATTAACATTTTTAATTTTAATGTCCCCAATGTTTAGGGGGATATTCAATGCAGTGCGAGTAGACGCTGTGACCACGCTCCCTCTCCACGAGGCCACAACCCAAAAATTGCTGAGCCACCATTGAAAGTTGGGAGATATGCAATGGTTATTTGCTTGTGTAAATACAGTATGACAACAGTTACCATGTTGTGGTGGTGATGCCGGTCTGTCTGTGTAGGCAATGTGTGGACCTGGAAGGACCTCTAGTGGAATGATAAGCTTCAAATTCCCCTCATAGGTCGTGTAGGTCATCACACTGGTTCCGCCCCCTGTGCAACCTAACTGCTTCTTTTCTGTTGCCATTTTAGTTTTGAGGTACCACTTGATATTGTTGAGGCACTTCTTCACATTGCGCACTTTGCGCTTATGGTTGCTTACGGCATTCCCAGCCCAAGTAATCTCCTCCCACATTTGCCGCTTGCACAGCATATTAGTGCGTGCATTATCTTTGCCAAGAAGGCGGTTAAAAAGGGGAACAATGGCACGGATAGGGGCAGAATTCTCTTCAAATGAAAAAGAGCTTATGGCACCCACAGGGAGTATTTGAGAGTGGGAGAGTCCTTTGAGGACACCCACCAGACTATAATCCTGGCGCTTATAAACAATATAATGTGAACTTAAATGAAATGTAGAATATAATAAAATAAATCAGCTGCTGCATGTGTTTGTGAGTCAGCCAAGCTCACAGAAAAACTGAAGAACAAAAAATGGTGGTAACACAATGCGCTTCTGACTAGGGTGGTTCTGAGTAACCCTCACTGTGCACAAAGACAATGGACACACTGGTTTGCAATCAAATAATTTTATTATAAAATCAAATAAAATAGATAACAAAACACAATATATACACATAAATATCACAATTATAAAAAATGTTTTTTTTTGTACTCAAAATAATTATCATGTGCGGACTTGTATAGTAAGGAAGAAAGCTGTCATCCCAGCTTAAGTGAATTACTATGCAGTCTGTAGCCAAATTAATGTAAGTATCTATTAAAGATACAGTAGATACCGGAAAGATCGATGTTGAATGCTTATATTGTGCCAATTTGCAAAGCATGCATCAAGCAGTCATCAAGCAACTATGAAAAGCAAGCATCAGACTCAACCGAAACTGTAAAGCACAAATAGTCTCACCATACAACTCAAGATGTAGAAGCAGTCAGATTCGCCCCTGTTTGGTGAGGCCGGCGGCCGCGTTGTATAGTTCACCAACTTGGTTTAATTTCCTTGCATACTGGCGTTGTAGCTGGCGGCTGCTCGGCGGTCAGGGGAAGCAGCAAAAACAGTGCAGTGTCACGTCCGGAATCTTCAGAATCTTAACATATCACCTTGAGATCATCAAAGGTCACCTATTGAATTATTATTTCAGAGCAATCGTGTAGGCAAGTGAGGCTATAGTAGATTCAGCATTTGTCAATTTGGGCTAAAAATCCAAGGAATTTACTCATGACTTTGAATCTCAGGAAAATTCAGGCTCCAAAACAAGAATTGAAGATTCTGTCTGAGGCAATTTGTAGTGGTGCTTCTTTTTGACATTTTGGATATAACACTCATATAACAGTAAAGGCCATGAGATTCAGTAAAAAGGAAGGTGTTGCAAATAAAATTTCATCCTACTGAACCAGCAAATCTGGGAAAAGTGAGAGAGGTATACATAGGTGTCCAGTACCAAAGTATGAGTAAAACAAATAAATCCCCAGGTTTGCTGTCAAATAGTGCATTTGCCTGAGTAGCAGTAGTCCAACAGAACAAAACATTGTCTGAAGGGTATTATAAAACAGAATGTGATAGAAGCAACGAGTTATACATTTACTGTAATTACTATAATAAACCTATTTTTTTTATGAACTGTAGAGTTGAGGTGCTTACAGATTACCACTGGAGGGCAGTAGAGTCTCTGAAGCATTCAATAAGTAATCAGTACTATCTCTAGATTAAGTACAAACAAAAGTAAATATTATGTGAGATCTAAAGAATCCCTGTATGATGACAGGGCATGGCTTTATTTAGCACATTGCAGATTGCGTAACCTAATCATAGTAGGGATGGTAAAACTTCCTTGCTATGGGGCCTATTTATAAATGTTCACATTTATCACCCTGCCCCTACAATGCGCTCAGTCAGGTGCCGGGGAATTTGCGCATGCGCGGTTAGCACCAACCCCCCCCCCCCCGCCAACCCTGCTGTTCGCGCTGTACCTAACCCCAAAACAATTGGTAAATGAACCATCATCCCGAACTGATGTACAAATACTAATAATATTATAATCATGATGTACATTACAATATACTTGTAATATATGTCAGCCATGTCTATTCCACAATCACCATAAAAACTAAGTATTACATCATCTAGTCATCATTACGTGGGATGTCCTATTAGCAGCCTGAGGGACCCAGGGAAGAGGAGAAGGTTAGGCATCCTGCACTGAAGGAAGAGTACCTGACGGGGACCAGACTGCAGCAATCATGGGGTTGGTGGCAGTCACTGGAACTTGTTGGCTGCAGAGGGAAACGTTACCAGTGTAGCCATTATCTGTAGGAGGTGGTGCTTGGGAGCACAGAAGCTGCGAGAGAGTCTCCCTATGAGGTAGCCATGGCTGAACTGCAGCTGGGAGGACAGGCACATAGGGTGAGGGGGTATAGTTCGAGGTGGATTTTCCACAAGGCAATCCAGGTGCCTGCCTGGGGATAAGGAACAGGTCCCAAGGGGCCAGATAAAGATATCCTGGCTGTCCAAAACATTCCCAGAGGAGCATCACACGGACCTGCCCACACTCCCAGTCCTGTTGATGTTCTTGAAAGAATAAAAAATGTTGGACACACAAAATGGTTTCATTCACTGTATATGGGCAGCCAGTTTACTACTTTAAATATGATACAGGTATTAAGTACTAGATTAGATTTAGATTTGTACACAATGCCAATGTTCAAGCATCGGTAGACATATATTGGTAGACTGTGCACATACCAAAGTACTATATTGTTGCCCCTACAATCAGGAGTTAAAATATAGTGCTATGGATTGTTTGCGGAGGAGGACCCCAAACCGGGATCTTGTCTACAGCCACATAAAGACAAGGGTGGTATTTAATGTGGGATTCCGGCTGTCAGAACATCGTAACAGTTATAATCCTGTGCCGTTTTTGGGCAGCTTGCTTGCAAGTCATTCAATGTTCCACCTGTTGAGTGTCTCAAATGGTCATGGATTGTCATGAATTTGACAATCTATGGCCGTTTCTGACAAAACAGATTTAAAAGATTTAAAAGTCGGATCTGTTTTGTTGAAATCCACCTTCAATGTAATCGGAAACAGCAGCATTGAATAAGAGGCGGGAGCTATTTCCTCTGTCGGAAATAGTGCCCGACATTGAATATCCCCCTAAATCTGCCCCTGGATTTAGTACTGGATAGTACAAGAGGGTGAAAACTAGAGTTTTAACAACTTTTATAGTGGAATGTAACCAAATATGTCCACAGTATGGCGGCGCCTCCACCTCTCTAGCTACTTGTGTCTCTATACTAGCTTATTATATAAAATCCACATAAAAGTCTTTTGAGGCACTGCTATATTATCTGTATGTTACTTATTATTATTTTTTTGTTTATAATGTGAATTTGTACTATTCAATTACCCTGCCTCCTCCCTATGAAGCCACACTCCTACAGTGTATAGTACACTAAGGTTCCAAAATATACACTGCTCCAAAAAATAAAGGGAACACTTAAACAACACAATGTAACTCCAAGTCAATCACACTTCTGTGAACTCAAACTGTCCACTTAGGACAACACTGACAATCAATTTCGCATGCTGTTGTGCAAATGGAATAGACGACAGGTGGAAATTATAGGCAATTAGCAAGACACCCCCAATAAAGGAGTTGTTCTGCAGGTGATGATCTCAGACCACTTCTCGCTCCTATGCTTTCTGGCTAATGTTTTGGTCACTTTCGAAAACTGGCGGTGCTTTCACTCTCGTGGTAGCATGAGACGGAGTCTACAACCCACTCAAGTGGCTCAGGTAGTGCTGCTCATCCAGGATGGCATATCAAAAAAAGCCTGACAGCTGCATTGTGGGCCTGATTCAGAGTTGTTCATAAGATCAAAATCTTTTTTTAAATGGGCAAAGAGGGGAAGAGGTCAAGGGGGCAGGTGGAGGGGGATAGGATGAGGGAGTGGATATCATTGTTTTTGGTGAGTTGGAATGAGCACAAAATACGAAGTCTGGAAGGAGAGGCTAAGAGGCTAGAGTTGCAGAGGAAAGATATTTGTAATGTAATTGATTGCAGCTTTAAAAAACTCTTCCTCAAACACATCAACAACAATAACAACAACCTAAGGTTTACCACTGAGTACAGCAAAACAGAAGTCAACTTCCTCGACCTCAAGATCTTCATCGAGGACACAAAACTACACACAAAAACATATAGGAAGAAAGTGGATGTGAATAGCTTCATCCTCTCCACCAGCGGACACCATCCACAATGGCTGCAGACCATACCCAAAAGCCAATACATCAGATTACGCCGAAACTGCTCAAGACTGACAGACTTCCATGAACAAAGCGAAGAATTAACAACACAATTCAAAGAGAAACAATACAGCGAAGAACACCTGGACAAAGCAAGAAAAGAAGTAGAAGACATAGAAAGGAAGAACCTACTTGAATACAAAAACAAAGACACCAAAAAAGAACCAGGAATACCACTCTTCATCACCAACTACTCTAGCCAAGCAACAAAAATAAAGCAGATCCTCAGAAAGCACTGGCCAATACTCCTACAGGATGAACAACTGAGCGAGCACATTCAGGACAGACCAAGAGTCATATACAGAAAAGCGCCCAACATACGAGACAAACTTGTTCACAGCTGCATTCCACCAAAGCTCAAGAAACAAGGCACAATCAACGGAAAAGAACCACCCAAGGGCTTCTATCACTGCGGCCAATGCACCGGGTGCAAGAACCAGAAACAACTCAGCACTAAACCAAGGGAAGAATTCACATCAGCATCAACAGGCAAAACATATCGGATCAAGAGTCAAATCACCTGCGACAACAAAGGAGTGATATACCTTCTAGAATGCCCCTGTGGGAAACAATATGTGGGAAGAACAACAAGAACCCTGAAGACACGCATAAAAGAACATCTCCACAACATCAAGAAGGGGTTCGAAGACCATAACCTATCACAACATTTTAAACAACACCACAACAGTGATCCCAAACACCTCACGTTCATAGGAATCGAGAGAGTAACACAAAACTGGAGAGGAGGAGACTATACACAACTCATCAACAAAACAGAACTCAGGTGGATGTACGAACTGAGAACACTTAACCCAAGAGGACTCAATCTAGACAATAAAGTCAAATCAATAGTCGGAAAAAAGAAATAATCCACCTGGACATTTTAAGACCCATGGAAACGACCAACATTCACCAACAGACTATAACCACAAACCCCCCTTCTTTACCCTTTACCTTTTGCGTTTCCCATATTCCATTTTCTTTCCCTTTCTCCTTGCCCCTCTAGCCCGCCACTAATTACACCCCCCGTCACCCCCTCCCTCTCTCTCCCCACAAAAAACCCCCCCACCTGCAAAGCACCCATCCCGTTAAATTAAGCACGGCATCACCGCCCAACAACATCATACCGTCATCACTATATGCAGATATAGCCCTGCAAACACATAAAGCAAACACTGTACCCGATTTAAAATCAAGCACCTTGCGCCCCATCCCTATTTAAATTTGCATATAACACCACCCTATGTGCACAATCCAATGTGCATATAACCTACATCCGCACAATAACGTTGAATCAAGCAACAGTGGTTACCACTAGCAACCACAAACATGAATGATCGGGAACAGCGCAGACACAAGCATCAGAACGCCAATCAAGAAGCAGGCAGAAACACCAACCATTCAGACACCAGCAAGAACCAGAAGCACCAATCAGAAGACAAAAGACCGTACAGAAGACCCGCCCCCAGCCTACTTAAGGCAGACAAGCCACAAAGACTGTAAAACTCCCTAGAAGAAGGCCAGCACCAGGCCGAAACGCGTTGGAGGAACACCCAGAAGAGAAGCTCCATCATCCCACTCACAAACAGCCCCAGAAAGCACCCCGGCGAGTGAGAGCACCCCAAGCAACGGCAGCAGCGTACGGGACCAGAAGCGGAGCACGAGAGAAACACAGTCTGACCACCGCGACAGCAAAGTGAAACATCCACCGGGCAGAAGGAAGATCGTGACGGGAACGGGAGGAGGTAAGCAGCCAGGGTCCGTCGGCAAGGACTCGCGACGGGGGAGACGCTAACCAGCCTAACCCCCGCTCGTGACCTCTGCCAGACGCTCCACGCCCCTGACCGCAGGCCTCAGACTAGCAAGGCAGACGGCGCACAGCCCAACACCGGACCTAGTCGAGCCAACGCGGAGAAAGGAAGCACACGGAGCGCCCAGACCCGGGCAGCAACGTCCTTCCACCCGAGCAGCTCCCGAGCACTGCACTCTCGAGCAGCACCCCCCGTACAGCACCAGAACGACCACCGGCAAACAACTACCCTCGGCACGCCACCCAATACTACCATCTTGGGCCCCCGAGCAAGACCTGTGGAAAGCTCCAAGGAACAACGCACAGACAAGCGGGACGCCGCACCTGTGCCCACCGCCAACCAGACCTAAACCTGCCAAAACCCCCCCCCCCCCCATCACCCTTGCCCCGACCCCAGACTCTGTCCCGTTTCAGAGACCCCCGGAATCGGAACATTCCCCGCTACCCCTATCCCACTATCCCACCACCGCTGTTTTTGTTTTCAAACCCCCAACCTCCCCCATCTCATTATTGTGTGTATATGTGCCAACCGCACATTTTGTTTGTTTTTTATATGAAACATTGTTAACCATTTGTGCAACTATTGTATCATTAAAGGCAATTTAAGCGACACAAACCGGCTTATAATTGTGTCATCGCACCAAACACCAAAGGGGCGGAGCGCTTCACTGAACCCTCCTTCTACTTCCAAAATATCTTACTTTCTATTTCTCACCCCGTATTACGTTTGACCCAATGTCTGCCACCAGAAACCAGTACCGGTGCATTTTTCCAAAAGCCTCAGCATTGCTCTGATACACTAAAGCCTTCTTTTTTCCCCAACAGGTTCTGTCACGATCCTAGTAGGACGATTCCCCAGATACGCCAATCTGCGAATCACTGCCACGTGACATGTTTACTGAGTACCCCAAGCGTGTGTTTATTTCACCACCTTTTTTGCTTGCCACCAACCAAAGTACCTTTTGGACCTAGTCCATGACAGATTTGGTTCTGCCGACACACCAAATTATGAATTACACGGTAGCGCCCTGGCGAATTTGGCAGAGGCGTGGGCTGGATAACAACAGCCACGAAAACTAAATTATGATTTTTAATTTGAGTGGAAACACTACAAGGCTTACAGTATATTCCAGAAAAAATAGGTTACAAGATATATTGCTAAAAGTCAAAAGTCACGCATAAAAGACAATTTCAGAGAAAATAAAACTTTGGAAATAAAAACCGACCAATCCGATAAGACAGTGGAATGTAGTGGAAATCTCTCTGGCTACTGGAACATTTCGGAGATAGGTATCAGACCCATCTCATTCCAAGGATAATGCCAATATTTCTTGTGTGCCATACACTTTTAAAATCTGCAAACCCCCACACAATCACACAGCTCCACCTCTTCACTGTCACATGGGGTCTCCTGGTGATATACGCAGGGCCTGGCTAATTTACTTTTCTTTTGAAGCTGAGCAATTAGCCATCAACAACCAAAGCTCTGACACTGAGGTCAGAGTCAACAAACTGTTTTGAGATGCAAGCCAGACTAGGTCTCGGTGTAAGTCCTAGGGGAAATGACTTCCATTGATGCTATGCTGAGGAGATAGCATCACAACATCATAAACATTATTATAAACAGAGAGTATGGACTTCAAAGGAAAGGAATCTCATCCAGGGTAAATGTTATTATTATTATTAATATTATTATTATTATTATTATTATTATTATCATCATTATTATTATTATTATCCTTTATTTATATGGTGCCACAAGGGTTCTGCAGCGCCCAGTTACAAAGTACACACAATCAAACAGGAAAAAAAAAAAACCAGTAACTTACAGTTGAAGACAATACAGGACAAATAGAGGGTAAATGATTATAGGTATATCAGCCAATTGCTGCAACATAAGTATCCAGGTGGCAGCAAACAGCGTGCTTTGGTGCAGTCGAAGACTGCTGAAGTAAGAAGGATAAGCACATGAGGTAAGAGGTCCCTGCTCGTTAGAGCTTACATTCTAAAGAGGAGGGGCAGACAGGGGTGACACCGGAAGGGTAGACAGGGCGAGGAACAGAAGGTTAGGAGAACAGATTGTTGGGTTTGGTGAAGAAGTGGGTCTTAAGAGCCCGTTTGAAGTTATGTATAGAAGTGGAGAGTCTGAGGGTGAGAGGTAGAGAATTCCAGAGTAAGGGAGCAGCACATGAAAAATCTTGTAGGTAGAAGTGGGAGGAGGTAATAAGTCGGCAGGAGAGCCGACGGGTGTTAGCCGAGCGAAGGGGATGAGTAGGAGTGTAAAGGTGTATAAGGTCAGAGATGTAAATGGGAGAGGAGTGGGTGAGGGCTTTATAAGTAAGCATGCGAAGTTTGAATTGAATTCTGAAAGGGAAGGGAAGACAGTCAAGGGCTTGTAGAAGATGGGAGGTGGAGGTAGTGCGTTTGGTGAGGAAGATGATCCGGGCTGCAGCATTGAGGATAGATTGGAGTGAAGACAGGCATTTGTCAAGGATACTAGTTAGGAGGAGATTGCAGTAGTCCAGCCTGGATATGATCAGTTAGTGGATAATGGTCTTAATGGCATCCTGAGTGAGAAAAGGTCTAATTCTGGAAATATTTTTGAGATGAAAATTGCAGGTTTGTGAGAGGTGCTGAATATGTGGTTTGAAGGAGAGAGAGGAGTCAAGGATTACTCCAAGGCAGCATACTTGGGAGCTAGAGGTGATAGTCGTGCCATCAATAGATAATGAGATTGTGGGATGTGAGGTTGTGCGGGAGGGTGGGAAGATGATCATCTCAGTCTTGGACATGTTAAGTTTAAGAAAGAGCTGGGACATCCAGGAAGAGATAGCAGAGAGACAGTTGGAGATACGAGTGAGGAGAGCAGGGGAAAGGTCAGGGAATGAAATGTAGATTTGAATATCATCATCAGCATAGAGATGATATTGGAAGTCAAAGGAACTAATGAGCTCACCCTAATGAGGATGTATAGAGAAAGAAGAGGAGAGGACCAAGAACAGAACCTTGTGGGACGCTAACGGTTAGTGGAAGTGTGTGTGTGTGTGTGTGGGGGGGGTAGTGTTATGAGAGAATACAGAGAAGGAACAATCAGAGAGGTAGGAGGACAGCCAGGAGAGAGCAGTATCACCAAACCAATGCAGTGAAGGACATGGAGAAGGAGAAGGTGGTCCACAGTGTCAAATGCAGCAGAGAGGTCAAGAAGAATAAACAGAGAGTAGTGGCCCTTAGATTTGGCAGCATTAAGATCATTGCAGACTTTTGTGAGAGCAGTTTCAGTGGAGTGGAAAGAACGGAAGCCAGATTGGAATGGGTCAAGCAGAGAGTGGGAGGAAAGAAAGTGAGTGGTAGATTTATGAAGCAGTGATAAGGGAGGAGAAGTGATAAAGTGCCTGGTACTTTATCACTGGCCAATCAGCTTCTGACTGTTAAGTTACAGGCTGGAGTTAAATAGGAGCTGATTGGCCGGTGATAAATTACCAGGCACTGTATCACTTATCCTCCCTTATCACTGCTTCATAAATCTACCCCTCAGTAAGGAGATTGTAGACAATACGCTCAAGGAGTTTGGAGGTAAAAGGGAGGAGAGATATGGGTCGATAGTTGGAAAGGGTGTTAGTATCAAGGGTAGGTTTTTTAAGAATGGGGGAGACAATAGCATGCTTGAAGGCAGAGGGGACAGTGCCTGATGAGAGGGAGAGATTGAGAAGGTGGGCAAGATGGGAACAAGCAGAAGGAGAGAGATGGCGGCGGAGGAGGTGGTGGGGGAGGAATGGATGAGGGCCATAACTTCCTCACCAGATACATGGGAGAAAGATTTCAGAGTTGGTGAGAGGGAAGGGGAGGGGTGGTAAGGGATAGGAGGTGGCTGGTTGCTGCCATTCTGGTGGGATACAATGTTTTGACATATGGAGTCAATCTTGGATGTGAAATAAGTGGCAAAGTCAAGAGCAGTGAGGAAGGGAGAGGAGGTGGTGGTGGGCAGAGGAGGGAGGTCACTTATCAATAACCGGTTATGAACCGCTATGGCAACAGAACGGCATCGTCAGAATGGCGCTTATTCATAACAGGTTCCACTTCCACATAGACTGAATGCCCTGATCCCCTCCTGGACTTCATTGCTGGCTGCCTGCTTGGTGCATCACTCAATAAAAAAGAGACTAGCAGATGATGTCGGGTGATGCATACCTCACAACATGACCCTCTCCAGGAGGGACACAATTCTCTGTTCCTGGACTTCTCTCTTAATGTGTGATTGCCGGCACCTGTGTTGAACAGGTTAATTGACAAGAAAGTTATTCGAACACAGGTGATGGTGATCATAAATTAAGAGTAAAATCCAGGAACAGACAGCGACAACAGCTCGTATCAGCATGAGTATTCCTATAATTAATCCTGTATGCAGTGTCCAATGCTGCTTCTCTGCTGCGTTGTCATCTGTGGAGGAAAGAATAGACGTCTACTTCCTGGTGTTGTCCTGTCTTTATTACAACATGAGTGCGACACCGCCGGGAGCCAGACTGCAGAGAGGATTGCAGAGAGGGTATGTGCGCTGGCCCTTTTAGGAGGAAAAAAACTGGGCACTGGTAGCATAACATAATATATATAATAATATGGAGAATGTCTGCATCCATACTTTATGAGAAAGCCCATATTAGCACCCTCATTACAGTGGTGCAATGGGCCCACCAAACTGCTCTATTTTTCATGCTATTTTTCTCATAAGGAGTGTATCATGTTGATATGTCAACATTTAACTAATGTTTATAATGCCCGTATTTGAAGTACTAATAAAGATTTGCACAATATTGTATAATATTGTACAAATACTGTAGATGCTTAAAGCATGACTACTTAGAAAAGAAACCTTTTGTATTATTCTTTTTAAAGTATACTGTATGTGAATATTTTTTTTTTTAATTGCACTATCTGACATTTACTGACAAAACAATAATTATTGGATTTAATTATATTAATAGAGAATATACGTGTGATCCTGCTCCTGTGTAGAACACACTCCATCTGACTGAAACATCAAGGTTGTAATTACAAAGACATACAAAGACATACTTGACATATTCAATTTATAACATAAAGAAGAATATGTGTATAAGAATAAATTAATCTAATTGTTAGTAGTTTAAGAAAAAAATAAAAGCTTTTTTTTTTTCTTTTGGATAAGAGCATCTGTACTCATCATGGGCCTAATTCTAGTTCACTCTTTCTGACAAAATCCTTCTTAGATGGACAAAACCATGTGCACTGCAGGTGGGGCAGATGTTACTTGTGCAGAGAGAATTAGATTTTGGTGGGGTTTTACTTCAAAGTGAGATTTATATTGCAGTGTAGAAATAAAGCAGCCAGTATTTACCCTGCACAGAAACAAAATAACTCACCCAAATCTAATTCTATCTGCACATTTTACATCTGCACCCCTGCAGTGCACATGGCTTTGTCCATCTAAGAAGGATTTTGTCAGAAAGAGCGAACTAGAATAAGGCCCATCATGTTTTGAAGTCTGGCTTTGTGCATCACCGGTCCAATATGTATGAAAAGTGACAATTGTATGTGCAGTTCTTCATGTTTTGTTATCCCCTCACTCTCATGCATGCAATTTTGCTTGCAGCTCCTTTTAATTGCAGCACGATTACTGCAGCGACAGAAACCAGCACCGTTCTTCAAAACAGGGGTGTGTCGTCTTCGTCTGCAGACTTCCTGTACCCAGCTGTCCTGATCATACGGTCCAGTCTGATTAAGCACTGTCTTGCTGGGGTCGATTTTAGGCGCGTTCACGAGTTTGAATCATCATGGCACCAGGGGCACTTTACGGCATACAGAATTTGCCTAAATTTGCAGAATTTGACTAAAAGAGATCGGCTTCATTTGGGTGCCGTTGCCAGCGTTAAAATATTTGAAACGCCACTTCACACCCTTCAGAGCTGACAGGATCGACCACACTGAGTACACATATTCCTAATCTTTGTAGTCTTTAGAAATACAAATTGAGAATAACAATGTTTCAGTTTGAGCACTGAGTACGTTTACCAATTTAGTGTATTTTTTGCTGATTTACAGTTATAAATTGCATGGGATTTGTCACAAAGGAGCATGTGTTTGGATGTATATTGAAAATGTTTTTGCTGCCAAGTGGATTCATTTCTGGGGAGTATAACTTTAATTGCTGTAGCCTGTAACCCTGTCTGTGCTTACATACATGGAGAGATTTGTGCCAGAGATTCAAAATGGGAATTTCAGCATGAGAGATTTAAAATCTCTCACAGGTCCCCCACCAAACATATAAACGTTGGTGATATAGGGGCCCATTTATGAAGGATCGCATTTACAATCGCTCGCGCAGGGACAGGGCTCCAAAGGCTACAATGGGCTACCGGCATCTCAGAATGGCAGTAGCCCAAAGCGATGCTGCCCGATGTTGATGCATCAGACAGCTTTGAATCCCCATAGAAGCCGCATCCCCATAGAAAATATGGTGGATGCAACGGTGCAGTAGGTGGGTGCTGGGACAATGCTAGGCAGTACAAAGGAATAGGGCCACAAGGAGGCCCGTCCCCTGCACAAGCAGGAGCCCAAACACAAGGAGATACCAATGTTTGCCAGTAAGCCTGGGGTCGACCATCACCATCAGCGGCCTGGCAGTGGGTACGCAGGAGGAAGGGGCGGATTCTAGGGTCTTTGACACCCCCCTGCTAACTGTCTGGAGTGCCAAACCCCAAATGTTCTTGCCTGGGTGCTCACTTAAAATGAATATCTGTCAATCAATACACCAGCAACAAGAAGCGTCACTCTGGGACTCCTTATAGTGAAAAATGGCTGTGCTTTCTTATGTCAACGGCATTTCGGCTCCTGTCTTCCGGACATCTATCTATTTATCTATCTATCTATCTATCTATCTATCTATCTATCTATCTATCTATCTATAAAGCCTTGGTACTCTGTACCCTTGATGTAATAAGTTTATATACCAACATTCTGCATCCTAAGGGTCTAGAAGCGGTTAGAAGGCTGATCATGGCTAGTACATGTTATGATAGCCCGTTATCGCTGTATCTGAAGCTTTTGGAGCTTACCTTGACCCGTAACTATTTCACATTTGATAGTCAATACTTTATCCAACTAAAAGGCTGTGCAATGGGGTCTTGTGTGGCGCCCCCTTATACCAACTGCTATATGTTCCAAGCAGAAAAGGATATCGTCTTCATGAACCCCAAAATTGCTCTGCACATTTGCTTATTTCTTCCATATATCGATGACATTATTCTGATTTGGACTGGTCCTCAAGAGTTGCTTTGCAGAGATTTAGAGGCTGGCAATGAGGTGGACGATGATATTAAATTTACTTATTCCTACAGTAGGGATTCCATCCACTATCTGGATGTCCTCATACAGCATTCGGAGGGGATTCTAACAACATCCCTCTATCACAAGGACACTGATCGCAATACGTTGCTTGCATCTATTAGTCATCATCCTTTGGCACACAAAAGAGGGCTGCAATATTCACAGCTCTTGAGGGCATATTATATTTGCAGCAAAAATGACGATAATATCCAGTGGATGGATATGATGATCAATAGATTTAGAGAACGTGGTTACGAGATGAGTTTGCTACAACAAGCAAAAGAAAAAGTTCTAAAATTAACAAGAGCTGAGACGCTTCAACAGAAAATGCAATCTAAGTTGGACAAAGAAATGGTCCCTTACATCAATACATTCTCTACAGACAGTGATACCATCATGAAGACTGCTAAGAAACAATGGCCTGTTGTGAGTGGAGACCCAGCGCTTACGTCCCTCAGTAACACCAAGATCATGCCCTGCTACCGAATATTAGGGACATTGTTGTGAAAACAGATCTTAGCAAACTCAGGATAGATCAACCTAGTCATTTCCTCAGTAGGAAACCAGGGAACTACAGGTGTATAAGATGTGAAACCTCTGGTTTCCTGGAAATGGGAAATACATTTACCCACCCACAAGTCTTTTCGTGCAGCAGTATATACGTGATTTGTATTATTCGATGCCCCTGTGGGCTATTATACATGGGTAAAACCACAAGAACCTTCAAGGAAAGGATGACAGTGCACGAATCTAGTATCATATTGGCGCTGGAAGGCAAATCATGTGATCAGCCGGTTGCACAACAAAATTTTTCAGACACCCATTGGCAACCATAATATATTAATTGACTGATCAAATTGCTATGTCCAATCGAGGGCGGATAAAGATAAAGCCCTTTTATGTTTAAAATCACGTTGAAAACACAGATTGAATTCTGTACACCCTCATGGGCTGAATAAGACTCTCCCTTTAAGTTGCTTTTTGTAAAAGCTCTTGGAAACAACAGTTGGCCACAAAAAATCCTTTGGGTAATACCTTTCAGCAGAGATCATTATGTTTCCACTTTGTGTGGCTCTAGGGGTTAAAAGTATGCTACCTCAGGTTATTCTATTAAATGCCCGTTTTTTGATTGAGGCGATCTGTTACATTTATGGCAGTAGCGCACGCAGGGGGGGTTTCTGAGTACCCAAAATCCCCCCAAAGAATCTAAGGGCTTTACTCTGAAAGCTGAGGGTCCCCTCTTTCCATGGGTACAAGAATTTAAAAAATCGGCCCTGGGGAACCGGAGATATCTGACTTCAAACAAGTGGTCCCCATCCAAGCCTGTTAATTGCTCTTCCCAGTCAGATATTTCAGGTTCTGTCTAATTTAGAGTTTTTCTGAGGGTATATTCCAAAAGCTAGGACTCTCCCTCTTTGAGGGACACTAGAAGCTTGTCTCTACTGTTCCCAGATCCAGAGATATCAGCCTTCCTGCAGCTGGTTACTGCTCCAGCTCCACACACCTGGTATGTAGTTTTATAATCTCGTTGGCGGATTGCTCTGCCTGCTGGACTCTGATTCACTAGTGCCCAATATCATTTGGTAGGTGGGATTCTAAGAAATCTAATTCCAGGAACTGGAGATATCTGCAGTCAAGCAAGCTGTCCTCCCACCAGAAAATACTGAGTAATAAGCTCACTCCACTATACACCCCTTCTCTGCATATTAACCCCTTCCCGACATTTGACGTATATATACGTCATGGCCGGGATGTACTTCCCGACACATGACGTATATATACGTCATGACTTTAAACTGTCCCCGCGTCTATAGACGCGGTGACAGTTTAAACATGTCTGCTGTCCCTGACAGCAGACATGTCCCAGCATGTCCAGGGGGGGCGGCGATGCCTCCCCCCGTCGGCGATCGCTGTGATTGGCTGTTCAATGTGAACAGCCAGTCGCAGCGTTTTCCTGTGTTACCGGCGAATCAGACGCTCGGTAACACAGGTGTCAATCACCGCCGGGTGTGAGGGGGCGTGAGGGGGCGTGAGGGGGTCACCGGTGATGACCACACCTCACCCCACCTCACCCCACCTGCCCACAAGGCTGTGATTGGTCCGTCGGACCGACGGACCAATCACAGCCATAGCGCGTGATTTAAACTAACGGTGACTGCGCTGCAGACGCCATTCCGGTCTGGAATTGCGTGCAGAGCGGTCACCGGCCAATCTGTCGTGATATACATACCTGATCCTTGCCTGATACTTACCTGATCACCGCTGGTAGCGTGCTGCCAGCAGCTGGATGCTTCCTGGATCTTGTCACTTCCTGTGTGCTGCTGCTGCAGTGTCATAGAGTGACAGATAGTGAGAGATAGTGAGAGATAGTGAGAGATAGTGACAGAGAGTGATAGAGAGTGATAGAGAGTGCTATATTTTGTGTCTGCTGCACCCCCTTTTGTGCTGATCAGTATATCTGTGCTGATCAGCAACTTTTTGGGGGTGCAGGGGTTATTTTTTTTATATATATACCTGTGCAAGAAATGGAGATAGTGTGTATGGGCGCTTAAGTGATAAAAACAAATAGAGATATTATACATACAAATAAATGTAGAATCCGCCTGTTTGATTGAGGGTCTAATTAAAAGACCTTTCCCCTGAAGAGACACAAGCCAAAACAAAACCTAGTGCAATTTTGTAGGGCAAATATAACAATTTATTAGTCTCACAGGACACTTACAAACAAACAGGTATAAAAAGCATGTAACCACCGACTGTGGTAATATATCCTTCAATATTGAGGTGTTACCGTCCGCAACAGGTCCCAGATCATAAATAGGGATAGTGAGGGAGAGGGTGCCGGCTCCACTTTCCTCCACAGATGCTGTGCTTTAGGTTTCTCTCAATATAAGGCTCCAATGTCACCAGCCTGATGCATTTCGGACCCTTCCTAGTCCTTCGTCAGAGGCTCTATTACCACAGTCGGTGGTTACATGCTTTTTATACCTGTTTGTTTGTAAGTGTCCTGTGAGACTAATAAATTGTTATATTTGCCCTACAAAATTGCACTAGGTTTTGTTTTGGCTTGTGTCTCTTCAGGGGAAAGGTCTTTTAATTAGACCCTCAATCAAACAGGCGGATTCTACATTTATTTGTATGTATAATATCTCTATTTGTTTTTATCACTTAAGCGCCCATACACACTATCTCCATTTCTTGCACACGTATTGATCCTAGGCCTGTGGTGAAGGTCTTAAGTGTGAGGTGGGCTGCACTGGTGTAGTATCAGCGCCATCTTTGAACAAAACCTTTTGAATTATCTTTATATATATACCTGTCAGTTGCACCAAAGCTTGTGCTGCCTGTGCAACTGACTGCTGCCCCCCTGCTGCCCCCCCTTTTGTGCTGATCAGTATAAATTAACTGATCAGCAACTTTTTGGGGGTCCAGGTTTTTTTTTTTTATATATACCCTGTCAGGTTGCACCCACAGTTGTGTGCCTGCTGCCCCTCACTGCTAATCAGTGTTGCATCACTGCATCACTGATCTGCAGTTTTTTTTTTTTGGAGAGTGCAGTGGGGTTTTGTTTTTACACCCACGTTGCTTTTGTGGGTGTCCTGTGGCCGCTGAGCGCTGATCAGTGACGTACATCACTGAACAGCATTTTTGGCACAGGGTTGATATAATTTTTTTTCTGCAGTTTTTTTAAATTGTTTTTTTTTGGAGAGTGCAGTGGGGTTTTGTTTTTACACCCACGTTGCTTTTGTGGGTGTCCTGTGGCCGCTGAGCGCTGATCAGTGCCGTACATCACTGAACAGCATTTTTGGCACAGGGTTGATATAATTTTTTTTCTGCAGTTTTTTTAAATTGTTTTTTTTTGGAGAGTGCTGTGGTTTATTTTTTTTAAATTGTTTTTACACCCACGTTGCTTTTGTGGGTGTCCTGTGGCCGCTGAGCGCTGATCAGTGACGTACATCACTGAACAGCATTTTTGGCACAGGGTTGATATAATTTTTTTTTTTTTTTGGATCAAATTCCTGTTGCCTTTGAGCGCTGTTCAGTGACGGACGTTACTGACCAACATCTGTGCTCAATTTTTGGCGCAGGACTTTTTTTTTTTTTAACCCCTTAAATTTTTTTTTTTTTATTGGTATCAAATTCCTGTATAAAGTATTTTTTTTTCTGCACTACATACACACTACACACTACATACCCCCCGTGTTGAAATAAAGTTTGTACCCCCCCTACACTATACACGTGTTGAAACATTACACTTACAGAAACACAAAAATAAAAATGGCATCCCAAATGTCATCCCAAATGTCATCCCAAATGTCATCCCAGTCATCCAGAAGAATGTATTCAGCGGAGGAGGCATATGCCATGCTTGCCTCTGACTCTGACACAGCCAGTGATGCAAGCGGGGAATTTGAAGGATTCGTCTTAAGCTCCTCTTCCTCCTCTAGTGATGAGGGACCCCCTCAAAGATGCCCCCGTAGAGCAGCTGAGACCCCCCCCAAATGATTGATCCCGTATGGACCCCACCACCAGACAATTTAGAGCCCCAGGTTCCTGAGTTTTTGGCCATCCCAGGAATCCAATTTGATTCAACAGGTCTCAGAGAAATTGACTTTTTCAAATTATTTTTCTCTGATGATTTTATAAATTTAATGGTGGACCAAAGTAATTTATATGCCCAGCAGTTTATTGCTCAAAACCCCACGTCATCATTTGCTAGGTGGACCCCTGTAGATGCAGTAGAGATGATGACGTTTTGGGGTCTGGTGTTACATATGGGCATAGTAAAAAAGCCAGAAATTAGGCAATATTGGAGTACAGATGTTCTGTACAGCACCCCACTTTACCGTATGGCCATGACTCGGACTCGTTTTGAGATAATCCTTAAATTTTTACATTACACCGATAATGCACAGTGCCCACCCAGAGATGATCCCACCTTTGACCGGCTATTCAAAGTCAGGCCGGTCATTGATCATTTCAGTGCCAAATTTGCAGAGTTGTACATCCCTGAAAAATTTATTTGTATCGACGAGTCCCTTATACATTTTAAAGGAAGGGTTAAATTCCGCCAGTACCTTCCCAGTAAGAGGGCAAGGTATGGCATAAAAATGTATAAACTGTGTGAAAGCACCTCAGGGTACACCCACAGGTTTAGGGTATATGAAGGGAAGGATTCAAGAATTGAACCGCCAGAATGCCCCCCCTCCCTCGTAGGTGTTAGTGGAAAAATTGTCTGGGATTTAGTGCACCCCTTCCTGGATAAAGGTTATCACCTCTATGTGGATAACTTTTACACTAGCATCCCCCTGTTTAAGGCCCTTGGTTCAAGAGGTACAGCAGCTTGCGGTACTGTGCGCAAGAACCAAAGAGGCCTCCCAAAAACGCACATTGCCCAAGTACTGAGAAGGGGTGAAAGCAGGGGAATATGCACCGAAAATATGTTGTTGGTCAAATATAAGGACAAGAGGGATGTCCTTATACTGACAACAATTCACGGAGACAGTACCACCTCCGTCCCTGTACGAGGTACCAGTACCCACACCTCAAAACCGAATTGTATCCTAGATTACAATAAGTACATGGGCGGAGTGGATCTTTCAGATCAGGTACTGAAGCCGTACAGTGCCCTGCGGAAAACAAAAATCTGGTACAAGAAGCTGGCCGTGTATATCATCCAGATGGCACTGTATAACGCTTACGTGCTATTCCGTTCTACCAGCCAGAGGGGGACATTCAAGCACTTTCAAGAGGAAGTCATAAAGGGCCTAATATTTGGGAACCAGCAGGCAGAGGGCCCCAGTACTTCTAGTACTGGCCCCCGTATTGTACCAGGGCAGCATTTTCCTAACGAAATCCCCTCCACTGCAAAAAAGGGCAGGACACAAAAAAGGTGCAAAGTTTGCTATAAAAAGGGAATAAGAAAGGATACTATTTTCCACTGTGAAACTTGCCCCGACAAACCCGGCCTATGTATAAAGGAGTGTTTTAAAATATACCACACATCTATGGATTATTAGGTTCATCATTTCACCGTGCTTCGGGGGTCTTGCTAATGCCACATAGCACCCACCATTTATTCCACCAGAATCTGAGCTGCAAAATCCAAAAATCACTCCTTCCCTTCTGAGTCCTGTCATGCACCCAACTGGTATTTTTTGGTCACATATGAGGCATTGCCATACTCGGGAGAAATTGGGGCACAGATGTTGGGGTGCTTTTTCTCCTTCATACCTTATGAAAATGAAAAATTTTGAGCCAGAACTGCATTTTTGTGTAAAAAAATGTAATTTTTCATTTGCACAGCCCAGTTGTATCAAAATTGGTGAAACCCCTGGGGGTTTGAAATGTACACTATACCCCTAGATGAATTCCCTGAGGGGTGTAGTTTGCAAAATGGGGTCACTTGTGGGGGGGTTCCACTGTATTGGTGCTTTGGGGGTCTTGCTAATGCGACATAGCACCCACCAACATTCCACCAGAATCTGTGCTGCAAAATCCAAATATCACTCCTTCCCTTCTGAGTCCTGCCATTTTTTGGTCACACATGAGGCATTGCCGTACTCGGGAGAAATTGGGGCACAGATTTTGGGGTGCTTTGTCTCCTTCATTCCTTGTGAAAATGAAAAATTTTGAGCCAGAACTGCATTTTTGTGTAAAAAATTTAATTTTTCATTTTCACTGCCCAGTTGTACCACAATTGGTGAAACCCCTGGGGGTTTGAAATGTACACTATACCCCTAGATGAATTCCCTGAGGGGTGTAGTTTGCAAAATGGGGTCACTTGTGGGGGGGTTCCACTGTATTGGTGCTTCGGGGGTCTTGCTAATGCGACATAGCACCCACCAACATTCCACCAGAATCTGAGCTGCAAAATCCAAAAATCACTCCTTCCCTTCTGAGTCCTGCCATGCACCCAAATGGTATTTTTTGGTCACATGTGAGGCATTGCTGTACTCGGGAGAAATTGGGGCACAGATTTTGGGGTGCTTTGTCTCCTTCATTCCTTGTGAAAATGAAAAATTTTGAGCCAGAACTGCATTTTTGTGTACAAAATTTAATTTTTCATTTTCACTGCCCAGTTGTACCACAATTGGTGAAACCCCTGGGGGTTTGAAATGTACACTATACCCCTAGATGAATTCCCTGAGGGGTGTAGTTTGCAAAATGGGGTCACTTGTGGGGGGGTTCCACTGTATTGGTGCTTTGGGGGTCTTGCTAATGCGACATAGCACCCACCAACATTCCACCAGAATCTGTGCTGCAAAATCCAAATATCACTCCTTCCCTTCTGAGTCCTGCCATTTTTTGGTCACACATGAGGCATTGCCGTACTCAGGAGAAATTGGGGCACAGATTTTGGGGTGCTTTGTCTCCTTCATTCCTTGTGAAAATGAAAAATTTTGAGCCAGAACTGCATTTTTGTGTAAAAAATTTAATTTTTCATTTTCACTGCCCAGTTGTACCACAATTGGTGAAACCCCTGGGGGTTTGAAATGTACACTATACCCCTAGATGAATTCCCTGAGGGGTGTAGTTTGCAAAATGGGGTCACTTGTGGGGGGGTTCCACTGTATTAGTGCTTCGGGGGTCTTGCTAATGCGACATAGCACCCACCAACATTCCACCAGAATCTGAGCTGCAAAATCCAAAAATCACTCCTTCCCTTCTGAGTCCTGCCATGCACCCAAATGGTATTTTTTGGTCACATGTGAGGCATTGCTGTACTCGGGAGAAATTGGGGCACAGATTTTGGGGTGCTTTGTCTCCTTCATTCCTTGTGAAAATGAAAAATTTTGAGCCAGAACTGCATTTTTGTGTACAAAATTTAATTTTTCATTTTCACTGCCCAGTTGTACCACAATTGGTGAAACCCCTGGGGGTTTGAAATGTACACTATACCCCTAGATGAATTCCCTGAGGGGTGTAGTTTGCAAAATGGGGTCACTTGTGGGGGTTTCCACTGTATTGGTGCTTCGGGGGTCTTGCTAATGCGACATAGCACCCACCAACATTCCACCAGAATCTGAGCTGCAAAATCCAAAAATCACTCCTTCCCTTCTGAGTCCTGCCATGCACCCAAATGGTATTTTTTGGTCACATGTGAGGCATTGCCGTACTCGGGAGAAATTGGGGCACAGATTTTGGGGTGCTTTGTCTCCTTCATTCCTTGTGAAAATGAAAAATTTTGAGCCAGAACTGCATTTTTGTGTAAAAAATTAAATTTTTCATTTTTACTGCCCAGTTGTACCACAATTGGTGAAACCCCTGGGGGTTTGAAATGTACACTATACCCCTAGATGAATTCCCTGAGGGGTGTAGTTTGCAAAATGGGGTCACTTGTGGGGGGGTTCCACTGTATTGGTGCTTCGGGGGTCTTGCTAATGCAACATAGCACCCACCAACATTCCACCAGAATCTGAGCTGCAAAATCCAAAAATCACTCCTTCCCTTCTGAGTCCTGCCATGCACCCAACTGGTATTTTTTGGTCACACATGAGGCATTGCCGTACTCGGGAGAAATTGGGGCACAGATTTTGGGGTGCTTTGTCTCCTTCATTCCTTGTGAAAATGAAAAATTTTGAGCCAGAACTGCATTTTTGTGTAAAAAATTTAATTTTTCATTTTCACTGCCCAGTTGTACCACAATTGGTGAAACCCCTGGGGGTTTGAAATGTACACTATACCCCTAGATGAATTCCCTGAGGGGTGTAGTTTGCAAAATGGGGTCACTTGTGGGGGGGTTCCACTGTATTGGTGCTTCGGGGGTCTTGCTAATGCGACATAGCACCCACCAACATTCCACCAGAATCTGAGCTGCAAAATCCAAAAATCACTCCTTCCCTTCTGAGTCCTGCCATGCACCCAAATGGTATTTTTTGGTCACATGTGAGGCATTGCCGTACTCGGGAGAAATTGGGGCACAGATTTTGGGGTGCTTTGTCTCCTTCATTCCTTGTGAAAATGAAAAATTTTGAGCCAGAACTGCATTTTTGTGTAAAAAATTTAATTTTTGATTTTCACTGCCCAGTTGTACCACAATTGGTGAAACCCCTGGGGGTTTGAAATGTACACTATACCCCTAGATGAATTCCCTGAGGGGTGTAGTTTGCAAAATGGGGTCACTTGTGGGGGGGGTTCCACTGTATTGGTGCTTCGGGGGTCTTGCTAATTCGACATAGCACCCACCAACATTCCACCAGAATCTGAGCTGCAAAAACCAAAAATCACTCCTTCCCTTCTGAGTCCTGCCATGCACCCAAATGGTATTTTTTGGTCACATGTGAGGCATTGCCGTACTCGGGAGAAATTGGGGCACAGATTTTGGGGTGCTTTGTCTCCTTCATTCTTTGTGAAAATGAAAAATTTTGAGCCAGAACTGCATTTTTGTGTAAAAAATTTAATTTTTCATTTTCACTGCCCAGTTGTACCACAATTGGTGAAACCCCTGGGGGTTTGAAATGTACACTATACCCCTAGATTAATTCCCTGAGGGGTGTAGTTTGCAAAATGGGGTCACTTGTGGGGGGGTTCCACTGTATTGGTGCTTCGGGGGTCTTGCTAATGCGACATAGCACCCACCAACATTCCACCAGAATCTGAGCTGCAAAATCCAAAAATCACTCCTTCCTTTCTGAGTCCTGCCATGCACCCAAATGGTATTTTTTGGTCACATGTGAGGCATTGCCGTACTCGGGAGAAATTGGGGCACAGATTTTGGGGTGCTTTGTCTCCTTCATTCCTTGTGAAAATAAAAAATTTTGAGCCAGAACTGCATTTTTGTGTAAAAAATTTAATTTTTCATTTTCACTGCCCAGTTGTACCACAATTGGTGAAACCCCTGGGGGTTTGAAATGTACACTATACCCCTAGATGAATTCCCTGAGGGGTGTAGTTTGCAAAATGGGGTCACTTGTGGGGGGGTTCCACTGTATTGGTGCTTCGGGGGTCTTGCTAATGCGACATAGCACCCACCATTCATTCCACCAGAATCTGAGCTGCAAAATCCAAAAATCACTCCTTCCCTTCTGAGTCCTGCCATGCACCCAACTGGTATTTTTTGGTCACATGTGAGGCATTGCCGTACTCGGGAGAAATTGGGGCACAGATTTTGGGGTGCTTTTTCTCCTTCATACCTTATGAAAATGAAAAATTTTGAGCCAGAACTGCATTTTTGTGTAAAAAAATTGTAATTTTTCATTTGCACAGCCCAGTTGTATCAAAATTGGTGAAACCCCTGGGGGTTTGAAATGTACACTATACCCCTAGATGAATTCCCTGAGGGGTGTAGTTTGCAAAATGGGGTCACTTGTGGGGGGGTTCCACTGTATTGGTGCTTCGGGGGTCTTGCTAATGCGACATAGCACCCACCAACATTCCACCAGAATCTGAGCTGCAAAATCCAAAAATCACTCCTTCCCTTCTGAGTCCTGCCATGCACCCAAATGGTATTTTTTGGTCACATGTGAGGCATTGCCGTACTCGGGAGAAATTGGGGCACAGATTTTGGGGTGCTTTGTCTCCTTCATTCCTTGTGAAAATGAAAAATTTTGAGCCAGAACTGCATTTTTGTGTAAAAAATGTAATTTTTCATTTTCACTGCCCAGTTGTACCACAATTGGTGAAACCCCTGGGGGTTTGAAATGTACACTATACCCCTAGATGAATTCCCTGAGGGGTGTAGTTTGCAAAATGGGGTCACTTGTGGGGGGTTCCTAACTTTTAGCATCTTATGGTGCCTAGAAACCTACATGGTGCCTAAAAAATAATCTCATAAAAAGGAGGCTCCAAAATCAAGTAGGTGCTCCTTCTATTATGAAGCATGTGGTTTGGTCAACGTGCACACTAGGGCCACATATAGGATATTTATGAAAACAAAAGAATTAGGGGAATCAATTTTTAGTCACATTTCTCTAGTAAAATCTACTGTGTTCCTTAGAAAAATGTATTAAAATTGAAAATCTGCAAAAAAAAATGAAATTTTGAAATTTCACCTACACTTTGTTTTAATTCCTGTGAAACACCTAAAGGGTTAACAAACTTCCAAAATGCTGTTTTGAATACTGTGAGGGGTGCAGTTTTTGAAATGGCATCATTTATGGGGGTGTCTCACATACAAGTCCCTCAAAGTCACATCAGAACTGAACTGGTCCCAAAAAAAATCAGTGTTTGAAATTTTCTTGAAAATTTAAGAATTTGCTATTCATATTTTAAGCCTTCTAGTGTCCAAAAAAATTAAAAGGAGGTTGAAATAATGATGGAAACATAAAGTAGACATATGGTCTATGTTAGTTATTAACTATTTTGAGTGGTATGATTATTTGTCTCACAAGCAGAAAATTTAACATTTTGAAAATTGCTAAATTTTCCATTTTTTTACGACATTTTGGTATTTTTCACAAAAAAACACAGACTGTATCGACCCAAATTTACCACTAATTTGAAGTACAATGTGTCACGAGAAAACAATCTCAAAATCACTGGGATAAGTAAAAGCAAAAAAAAGTTATCCCCACTTAAGTGATACATGTCAGATTTGAAAAAAAGGGCTCTGTCAGGAAGGCAAAAACAGGCTGCGGCGGGAAGGGGTTAAACATCCTCTACCACCCTTGAAGTTATGCATCCGGGCCCCTTCATTCAGCCCAATATCCCCTTCTCCCACCCCATCTCCCACCCTCTGTGCAGTAAAGGGGTGATTAGAGGAAATTACTGATCCAGGCCCTACATGCTGAGCGGTTGATATAATATCCCCTACCACCCGCGGGACATCAAAGCTTCTGCTCATAGCACCCCCTACACCTACCGCTGGAGGATCGGCAGGGGCCCCAATACATTGCTATGCCCAGGGGTCTACACTGCTGTTAAATATATATATATATATATATATATTATTATTATTTATATACATTTGGTCTATCTATAATACTTTAACTGACTCAGCATATACTGGGTCACCTAAGTGTCCATCTCCGTGCTTTGCTTTACCCCTCTCTGGAAACCCCCTTCTGAAAATCCTGCGTTTGCCCCTGTATGGGTACCTTACAGATTGTGCTATGCCGGAATCCAGCAAAAGGTTCATCTGTTTGGAATGTTTAGAATCTGCACACTATAAAAATTGTCTGTTTCATATTGTGCATATGCTTGTTTATAATGTTTGTAGCTGCTTTTCCTGTTCCCATGTGCACTGTTATTTCATGTTTTTGTTTGTATACATCCCCATAGCAACCGGTGGGCGGGTGGCAGTGTCTGCATCCTGGCGTGGCCGGAAGTAGGAGTGACGTCAGACCCCCATCTCTGCGCTGCAGGGAGATGGGTAATAGTATTTAGGTAAGATACTTTTTTCACTTACTGCTGTTGTGGGTCCAGTTTTGTCATACATTAAGAAATCCAGTGAGTGCCACAATATCGCTGGTTAAAATGTGTGGGGGGGAATGGGGGGGAACCGAGTTCCACCACCTCTAATGGTGAGATGGAACTAGTTCAGCTCTGCATTGGCCCCAAGTGCTCCTCCAAAGGTCAAGCAGCTACTCTGTAGAATCCCCCCTGTTAGTGGTAGACAAGAGAAGGGTAGAAAGAAATGGTGTAGATGGAGAGCGCTAGTGGAATCCAACACCTTCTTTAATTTCACCAATGATCATCTTTGACAGAGATATAATGTATAGACATCTGGTAACAATAAAAATAGTTCACATACAGGCAGTATGTCGAAAAAAATATGCAAATGGGTCCTTTAAGACAAGTTCTTATATATTCAGTACCCAATTATTGAAAAAATTGATGAACTGTATAATGGACTTTAAGGGTATTAAAAGGCAAGTACCTTAAGTTAACTCAGTGCCAGGAAAGGGGATCCATTACGCAGCTCTTCAAACAGCTATGCCACTGCTTGCTGGGCTATTTGGAGAGTTATTGCGCATGAGCCTCACATGCAATACCTCGTACTAGTGTATTGGGGCTTTTACTCAGATATCTTATGGTAATGCAGTTGATGCTGCATCCATTAATGCAGCAGTGGCAATGGGCATCTTTTTATGGAAGATTCTGCTGCGTACAAAGGCACAATGGCATCACCAGGGGCATAACTAGATATTCGTAGGCCCCATAGCAAAAGTTTTTAAGGGCCCTCTATTTAGCAACAGATGGTGATAAATGTATGTACAGTAAAACATATTACTTAGACAGTAAAGATGAGCCCCATTGCAGCTGAACCCTTTTAGACAGCAGCTTGCAGGCTGACACACATTAGGCACAGTTTCCAAGTAATCACGGTGACGAAACATGTTGACGTCATTCACAGTATTACATCTTGATACATGCTAAAGAAGACTTGATTTATTTCCATCGCTGGCTTATAAACCCTTCACTCTGCGGACTACTATATTTCTTGCTGGCATCTTGCTGACATTAACGGTGACTTCACATAATCAGTTTATCTATGGCTTATAACTAATTTTAATCCAGAGACCAGCCCTAACTGTGCTACCTCAGACCTAATTAGCCCAATTATTTTTAGATATTGTCTATTGTGTTTTTAATACATATTTTCTATTTTGTGTATTTATGTTATGTGTAGCCACCTGCAACATTGTCTCAGTGGCCACATATATGTGTACTATGTATTTTTTAATTATATAAAATATTAGCAGCAGAATTCAGCAGAATTATTCAGAGAATTTTACTCAGCAGCGCATTGCGTCCTATCCCTTCCTCTTGTTCTAGACTGTCAGTTGTTACCACTTTCCCAATTGTTTTATGTTGCAGTTTTTCTATTTGCACTGTATATATTTTGCTTTGCATCGTTGGATGATTAGTATGTAAATCTGGAGAGGTCAACCATCCACTTTCCTGCTGCCCATCAATGGTTTCATGACATCAGTGCTAAGCAGTGATGGCAACATCCACAGTTAACAGAATTTAAGATATGACCTGAATTGGCGCACTGCAGCCTGAGTGTCTGTACTAATCCCTGGTTATCACCCAATAACCAAAAATAATACCAAACATACAGAAAGTGGGAATTTCCAAGTCTCTGGCGCAATACTTGAATAAAGGTGAATCTAAGAGTCCTCAGATATCTTCACAATTTCCAAGAAGCAATTTCTCAAAAAGAATAGAAAAGAAAAGGGGGGATCAGTTGTTATGCTGATTTAAATAGTGATATCTATAATAGGGCATATACAGAGGATGGATAGATGGGCGTACCCCACTCACGGTAAGTAGAGCGGTGTACAGGCACGTAGCGGTTTCTTGTCCTGATCCTCTGCTCATTTTCTTCTTTTTCTTTCTTATTTTCTTCTGTGATTTTCCTCCTTCTTGTTTTATTTTTGATGGTAGTTCTTCCACTCAGTAAGTTGTGTAGGAAAATATGGAAGTAAAGGTTCCGGATTAGTGTGTTGACCAATAAAGTTGTATAACACCCCGTGCAGTTAGGAAAAAGCTAGGTGATCGTACCTTACTCACCCAAGATTTGAGCAAGATACATTTATAAAGGTATCTTTTAAATGTATATATTGAATCCAAGGTAAGTCATAAACCGTGCGTACCGCACATACGTGGCGAAGTGCTAAGTATGTGCCCGTAGCGTGTTCTTGTTTTCACTGTGTGTCCACTGTCACCATTAGGACCCCAAAAGGTTTTTTTTTTCTCAGTAGTGATGTGATTCAGTGAAAAAATGATGAAAAAGACAATATTAGTGCCTCGATGCTTAATTATTTTAACTAAAATATCCGGTTGATATGTTAACTGGTAAGGTTGTATAACACCCCATGTAATTCAAGGAAGATAGTGATCGTACCTTACTCACCCAAGATTAGAGTAAGATACATCTATAAAGGTATCTTTTAAGTGTGAATAAGAGTCCAAGGTAGATAATGAACTGTGCGTACCGCACTTACGTGGAAGGATGCTGAGTATGCGCCCGTAGCGTGTTCTTGTTTCCACTATGTGTCCACTGTCACCGTAGGAGCCAATCTTTTTCCTCTCAATGGTGGTTCAGTAGTCAGAGAATAATAATAAAGCAGTATTAGTGCCTAATAATTGATTATTTCTCTATAAGGAACAGGTAAGTGAAAGTGGTTGTGCCTTTAAGGTGAATAGAGGTACTAGGTAGCGTACCATGACTCACACTGTGATGTGTGGAGAAATACCCAAAAAGGTTTCTTTTACAGGAAGGAAGGATTTCACTGCCTTTCGTGATTATGTGGATAGATTATATATATATACCCAGGGTTCATACGACAATCAGATGATATGCGTACCAAAACTTACAAATATGTAAGTGTTTCACCTCCTATCATGGTTTCTTTAGTTCGGAGTGGCAATATTTCCCAAAAGAATTATTCTTGACCGGAAGGAGATTCTTTAAAAAAAAAAAGTTATTTATTGTACAGTAGAAAAAACGAATAAAAAATCCTCCATCCCAACAATGGAAGGATGTACAGAAGTCCCAAATCTAGCAGCAAAAAGTCCAATATTGACCCGAAAAAATTAAAAAACAAGTTAAAAAATACATACAGTATATCTAAATGGTATCCGCAATGGTGAAGAAGATGATGGCTGCTCACTCTCCACAGTACTGTGGAGAGTGAGCAGCCATCATCTTCTTCACCATTCCGGATACCATTTAGATATACTGTATGTATTTTTTAACTTGTTTTTTTATTTTTTTCGGGTCAATATTGGACTTTTTGCTGCTAGATTTGGGACTTCTGTACATCCTTCCATTGTTGGGATGGACGATTTTTTATTCGTTTTTTCTACTGTACAATAAAGAACTTTTTAAAAAAAAGAATCTCCTTCCGGTCAAGAATAATTCTTTTGGGAAATATTGCCACTCCGAATTAAAGAAACCATGATAGGAGGTGAAACACTTACATATTTGTAAGTTTTGGTACGCATATCATCTGATTGTCGTATGAACCCTGGGTATATATATATAATCTATCCACATAATCACGAAAGGCGGTGAAATCCTTCCTTCCTGTAAAAGAAACCTTTTTGGGTATTTTTCCACACATCACAGTGTGAGTCACGGTACGCTACCTAGTACCTCTATTCACCTTAAAGGCACAACCACTTTCACTTACCTGTTCCTTATAGAGAAATAATCAATTATTAGGCACTAATACTGCTTTATTATTATTCTCTGACTACTGAACCACCATTGAGAGGAAAAAGATTGGCTCCTACGGTGACAGTGGACACATAGTGGAAACAAGAACACGCTACGGGCGCATACTAAGCATCCTTCCACGTAAGTGCGGTACGCACAGTTCATTATCTACCTTGGACTCTTATTCACACTTAAAAGATACCTTTATAGATGTATCTTACTCTAATCTTGGGTGAGTAAGGTACGATCACTATCTTCCTTGAATTACACGGGGTGTTATACAGCCTTACCAGTTAACATATCAACCGGATATTTTAGTTAAAATAATTAAGCATCGAGGCACTAATATTGTCTTTTTCATCATTTTTTCACTGAATCACATCACTACTGAGAAAAAAAAAAACCTTTTGGGGTCCTAATTGTGACAGTGGACACACAGTGAAAACAAGAACACGCTACGGGCACATACTTAGCACTTCGCCACGTAAGTGCGGTACGCACGGTTTATGACTTACCTTGGATTCAATATATACATTTAAAAGATACCTTTATAAATGTATCTTGCTCAAATCTTGGGTGAGTAAGGTATGATCACCTAGCTTTTTCCTAACTGCACGGGGTGTTATACAACTTTATTGGTCAACACACTAATCCGGAACCTTTACTTTCATATTTTCCTACACAACTTACTGAGTGGAAGAACTACCATCAAAAATAAAACAAGAAGGAGGAAAATCACAGAAGAAAATAAGAAAGAAAAAGAAGAAAAAGAGCAGAGGATCAGGACAAGAAACCGCTACGTGCCTGTACACCGCTCTACTTACCGTGAGTGGGGTACGCCCATCTATCCATCCTCTGTATATGCCCTATCATAGATTTCACTATTTAAATCAGCATAACAACTGATCCCCCCTTTTCTTTTCTATTCTTTTTGAGAAATTGCTTTTTAGAAATTGTGAAGATATCTGAGGACTCTTAGATTCACCTTTATTCAAGTATTGCGCCAGAGACTTGGAAATTCCCACTTTCTGTATGTTTGGTATCCACAGTTAACTCACTGACCTAACCAGCTCTAAATCACTAGTATATGGACGCTTTGGGTTAAATTTACTAACATGGGAGGTCTATTGAAGATGGGATGTTGTCCATAGCTACCAATCAGATCAGGTGTTAAATAAATAAGAAGTAGAATCTGATTGCTTGACAACATCCCATCTCCCATCTTAGTAAATTTACCTCATTGCATCTGTGTACAGTTGTGATATACATTCAAAATATGTGGATCTAAACTAAGACGGACTCTATAACACTACCTTGTACAAAAATAAATATAAATTAGCATACACTAAAACAAACGGATAATGGTGGTTATGGAATAATAATGATCCATTTTATGTGTTTCCATTCTTTTCTGCTGACAACAAGTGTGTGAAATGAGAAATAGGATTATATACGTGCTGCAAATAATTAGAGATAAGATGGTTTTTGAGGTTTAGAAAAACATTAGGAAATGAAAGACTGCAGCAACAAGTAATAGGTACGTGACAAGCGTTCATATCTACTCATTATCTCTGCTAACCTATTTCCTTAGGCCGTAATCATTTTTCTGTTTTTCCTTTCTTATAAAGTATGTAATAATATCTTAGATACCGGATGGTCCACAGTGTGCACAGTTCCTTCTCTTGGTGTGCATCTCTGGAGCTCTGGATTCCATAGAGTCTTGGCTATTCATGAAAACACATCAGATTTGATGTACCCATCATAGGAAATAACAAATATGGCAACCTTTTGTGTTTCTGGAGCAAGCTTGCCTCAACAAACATTCAATTCAACTCTGTTGTATGCAAAACAGAGCTATGTATCTATCAGTACTATCTATCTTCTGAAAACCAGATAGAAGTTCCCCAATCTCGTGGTGCCCAAAATATATTTCAATCCACTAAAGTAATCCCACAAATAGATTTCACAGGTTTGTGTGTACTGAATTGAAATACCCCTTACCTATATGGTAGTTTCTCTGCAATGGGAAACTCTGGAAAAAATGTATCCATCCTGCGCAGACATTGTCTTCAGTCAGCATCCACTATTCATGGAGATCTTAACTATGTATGTAGGAGATCACATGGTCCAGAAGTCACCTGTTTGTGTAAGAATATAATGTATTTCATCATCTTACAGAGGTTCAACTATATTGTGTCATATCCTGCCCAGTGACCCCTCCAGCCTTCTGACCCATATCTCTCCAGCTTCCTTCCCCAACTTTCCAGCCCCTTGTCTTATTACCCCAACCTTCAGCCCCATCACTCCAGCCTCCTGCCACCCCAGCCTTCAGCCCCATGTCACTGTAGCTCTAAGCCCTCTGTCACTCCAGTCCTAACCCTTTGTCACTCCACCCTTGCCCCCAGTCACTCTAGCTCTAATCCCCCTGCCTTAACCCCCCTGTCACTCCAGCCTTCTGTCCTTTGTCACTCCATCCTCCTCTGTCACCACAAAAGAGCTCCTCTTCCCGCTCCCCTTCTTTCAGAGGACCCTCTCCATGTGTTAAATATTCTAGATGTGGCTTAATGATGTCACATGCACGATGCAGCAAACATAAACAGGAAGTTTTTGAATTCAACCGTGTAGCCAGCTTTGGTAGGCTGTCTCTGCTGCTTGAGTCAGCATTTGTTGTATTGACAGTGTGACTGTTAAGAAGCAGATTTGTTCATTCCCCAACGACAAACCCTGGATAAACGGCGAAGTTCGTTCTCTCTTAGCAGAGAGGGACAAAGCTTTTAGATCTGGTGACCTGACTATCTTCAGGGCTGCCCGTTTAAAATTAAAAAAGGGAATACATTTTCCCAGGATAACGATGTGAAATGCCTTTGGAGAGGTATCCAAAACATTACTGATTATAAGGCAAATAAAAACTCCATGTCCTATGATAATGATCCCGCCTTAGTAGACACCTTGAATACTTTTTATGCCCGTTTCGATAGACCAGCCATGCCACCGCTCTTTCTGGGGGGACATTGTGAGGACAGGGGGGCTCTTAGAACTTGAGTAGGAGTCTGTTAGACAGTGTTTCTCTAGGATTAAGGTAGGGAAGGCCCCTGGCGCTGATGGGATTCAGGGGAAAGTTCTACAAAAATGTGCAGCACAACTTGCTGGAACTTTTAATTTGTCCTTTAGTGCATGTTATGTGCCTAAATGTTTTAAATCAACAATTATTACCCCAGTCCCTAAGCAAGGCAAGGCTGACAGCCTGAATGACTATCGGCTGATTACTTTAACGTCTCTCATTATGAAAGCATTTGAGAGGTTGGTCCTTGTACACATCAAGAAATGTATCCCACCTGGCTTTGACCCCTTTCAGTTTGCCTATAAGGCAAATAGATCTACGGATGACGCGGCGCTTATCCTATTACACCAAATCCTTGCCCACCTTGAATTAAAGGGATCATCTGTTCGGATTTTATTCGTAGATTATAGCTCAGCTTTTAATATGGTAGTTCCATCATCGCTAGTGAGCAAACTTTTCAACATTGGTTTAGGTGGGTCTATGTTTAGATGGACCTTGGACTTCCTATCCAATAGGCCACAGGTTGTTAGGATGAAAGACCAGGTATCTGGTGAATTGATAGTCAACACAGGAGTCCCTTAGGGGTGTGTATTGAGCCCCCTGTTGTATTCCCTGTTCACCCACGACTGCTCCTTAAGCTCTAAATCTGTTCAAATTGTTAAATTTGCAGATGACATTGCTATACTGGGACAATGAGTTAAATTATAGGCTGGAAGTATCCAGACTAGAGTCCTGGAGTAGGGACAATTGTTTGGTCTTAAATGTGAACAAGACCAAAGAAATGATTGTGGATTTTAGGAAACCGCACACAAATATATATTGCCCACTGGTTTTAAATGGTCAACAAGTTGGTTGATTCTTTTAAATTCTTGGGTGTAACCATGTCTAAAGATCTTCTATGGAGTACCCACACAAACATTGTTATCAAAAAGGCCCACCAGAGTATGGTTTTTCTTAGGAAACTACGCATGGCTGGTATAAGTAGGAGAACCTTGGTGAACTTCTATACAAGTGTCATCGAGAGTGTTCTTACTTATGGTGTTGTGGTATGGTTCGGTTCCTGTTCTGCTGCTGATCATAAATCTCTTCAGAGGGTAGAATCAGTAGCAAGCAAAATAATCGGGGTTGCCTTACCAAGCATACAACATATATTTGAAAAGCGGCTTCTCTCAAAGACAAAAAGCATCTTGAGAGACCATTTCCACCTGAGTGGTGACTTGTTCTCTTTACTTCCTTTAAACAAGCAATACCGTTCAGTTCTGTGTAAAACCAAACGATACAGAGAGAGTTTCTTCCCGGTGGCAAACGGTACTTTAAATACTTAGTGCCAATTTGGATTCATGCACAGTCCTGTACTCCAATGCTACTTTTTCTCTACTGTCTTTGTTCTGTACTGTTTACACCTGATTTTCGTTTAATGTTCACATGTGAGCATTTTATGACAATAAAGATATTATATTATATACCTAAAGTAGAGAGCCTCTGTGCCCAGCATTTTGCTGGTTGTGAGACAACTGTTTCAGTATTATACTATACATAAAGCATTGCTTTTACAATGCTAGTAGTCGCCAAAGTATAAATTCCCATAATCCACTTTGCACTCCTTCTGGATATCTGGCTATTGTCTTAACTTAGATATATCATGCATTACTATAGTTACACTTACTGTACATACAGTGTTAATAATAACGAACTATCTTATCTTTTATTTTCTGTGGCCTGTGCACAGTGATCATTTTGTGTCAGGTGTGTGATATCAGAGTCACCGGGTGCCGGACAGGGTCCCGACAGGCATTCACCCGACGTCGGGATCCCAACTCTCAAAACACCAACAGCCGGGATCCCGAAGGCCGTCGGCTATTTTCCCTCATAGGGGTCCACGACCCCCATAGAGGGAGAATAGAATAGGTGGCTAGAGGGAGAATAGAATAGGTGGCTCGCGTAGCAAGCCACCGTGCCCGCAGCGTGGCGAGCAGCTTTGTTGCGCTCGTCATGCTGTCTGGGTCCGGCCAGTCGGGATCCCGACATCGGGCTAATGACTGTCGGGATCATGGCTGTCGGACCCCTATACCACACCCGAGTCACGGGTGCCGGACGGGTCCCGACAGTCGGGATCCCGACAGGCATTCACCCGAATAGAAGGTATGGTAATTAGCATGTATCACGTGTGTGATGTCAGTGTAACCAGTGTATAGTATAGTAACTAGTGTGTATAGTATAAATAAATAGGGAGGTATGAACTACCTAGAAGAGTTGACCCTTACCCAGTGTCTTGGTAACGATGCCTCCCATCTATCCAATGTGCAGGTTATAACAGTGTTGCTCATTATGCATTTTGGTACAAAATTCCATGTAGAGTTTTACCAAATCAACTTTAACTGTTATTACTCATTATTTGTCTATGTGCTATGCCTCGCAGTGAATACATTTTTCTGTATATTTCTTTTAGTTCTTTATTCCTCAGGTACTACTTGTTCATTAAGTAGTTCTCGCATGTAATTCCAGTCCTCTAAAGGTCACGCAATTATAAGTGTTGAAAAAGGTTTCCAAGTGCCATATATGAGTATCGATTCTACTGTATTTGGAACCTGAAGTGATAATATTATATAGACTTACACTGAGCTAAGAGGTGCTGATTGCATGCTTACCTTGCCTCATATTTCAGATGATGACAAAGATGTTCTTTCTAAAAAAATTGATGTGACCTGTTACGAGTAAATGTACACGTATGTGATCTTCAGCTGCATGTCATATCTTTTATTTCTTAAAATAAATCTTTGTTCAATGATTACTGGAGAACACTAAGAAAAGCCTTTTATAAAGAAAAATGTGTTTGATTTTTTTCAACACACTTGTGAAAAGATATATAAACTATAATTATGAAAGGACTATGGGCCTTATTTTGGTTCATTCTTTCTGACAAAATCCTTCTTAGATGGACAAAACCATGTGCACTGCAGGGGGGGGCAGATGTAACATGTGCAGAGAGAATTAGATTTGGGTGAGTAATTTTGTTTCTGTGCAGGGAAAATACTGACTGCTTTATTTCTACACTGCAATATAGATCTCACTTTGAAGTAAAACCCCACCCAAATCTAACTCTCTCTGCACAAGTAACATCTGCCCCACCTGCAGTGCACATGGTTTTGCCCATCTAAGAAGGATTTTGTCAGAAAGAATGAACCAAAATAAGGCCCTATGAGTGGTAAAGACATATAACCCAGTAGAAAGCCAAAGATCTGCACAGGAGACCCAAGCACTGAGGTCATGGATTTGATACCCACCATGGCCATAACTGTGCAGAGTTTGTATATTCTCCCCGTGCTTGTGTGGGTT
Source organism: Crinia signifera (assembly GCF_055691185.1). Classification (NCBI taxonomy): domain Eukaryota; kingdom Metazoa; phylum Chordata; class Amphibia; order Anura; family Myobatrachidae; genus Crinia; species Crinia signifera. The sequence goes on from NC_139217.1 coordinate 314,717,393, forward strand.
TCCTTCCATGTACTCTGGTTTTCTCCCACAACCCAAAAATATACAGGTAGGTCAATTGGCTTCCAACAAAAAAAAATGAGTGTTGGGAAAATAAGCTCCACTAGGGCAGGAACTGATGTAAATGCTCCCATACAGTAGCTACAGTACTATAGATGATACAGGGTGAAATTGTTGTTACAATGTAAATGCAATGTTTCAGGATAACATACAGTGAAATATGGATGGGCATCAGTGGTTTAACCATAGTTGGTCAACATTGATGGTGTCATCGGTGATTAATGTTGATGACATAGTGTTCACTCATTGATGGACATTCCTGCTGGGCCACTGCACCTCCCACCTGGCTAAAAGGCACCCAAATGGTCCAGGTTTTAAGTATATCCATGCTTGGCCACAGGTGATTTACTTAGAAGTTTAATCAATTTGGGTTAGCCATCTGTTCTGACTGAGCAATGGATACATGTAAAACCTGGACTGTTGAGATGCCTGGACGACCATGTTTGGGAACCTCTGCTAAAGTAAGATGACTGCATTGTGAAATGGTGTTCAACTGAATTTTGTGATGTTGTGTTGGTATATAGGGTGATATTTTTAACTACTTTTTGGACGCCATTTTGTCATGTATAACCTCCATTTTGAATCTGTATAACTTCATTGCTATATAAATATACTTTTTATTAGGATTAGTGCTTTTACAGACATATAGGCACCAGTTAGAAATATAGTTCCATTCTAAATATAGTTCCATTCTAAGTGCCAGCTGTCTTTTACCCTTGACCTGGTGTGGAAGATATAGTAAGTGGGAAGTGTAGCCAGTGTTTAGGCAAACTGACAGTAAGTAATATATGTTCCTGCTATCGGTATGTCTGATCGGAACTGTCTAGTAAGCTGTATGGGCTATTGTGTCCATAACTATGTGAACGGGAATCGTGTCATTTTGGGATAATTTATATCATGTGAACAGACTGCCACATCCAGAAAGCAATATCTTACAATACAGTACTAGGATATTTCCTGCAGGATGGATATATAAAGTCTAAAGACTTATACATGGAAGAAGTTCCTGAAGCTACGTCTGTCTGCAGTGGACATAGTCTTCTAATTCGGCTCAGTGTAATGACTCAGTAGAGTTATGTTACGAAGAGGGACCCTGAGTACGACTGGACTTTTATTCTTTAAACTACCGATGACAACCATCCGGGACAGATCTTAAAACATCTGAGATAAAAGCTGAGTATTAACTTGTTACTTATTTGCATGTTTTTATTATTGTAGCTTAAATAAATGTTTATCTTTGTTTTGAAATGTCCTGTGTCAGTCTCCATATTTAACACATTGTATCCTAGAACCTGGTCTAGGGTTACCACCTAGTCCCTTTAATTCCGGACATATGTTAATTACACAGGTTCTGTGGCAGTTTAAAATCAGGTGAAGTGGAGTCTTGAAGTCAGCCAGCCACAGAACCTGTGTAATTAATATGTGTCCGGAATAAAAGGGACTAGGTGGTAACCCTAACCTGGTCGCTTGAGTTATTACTTTCAACCGACAACAGTTGGGTATAACAGAACTTTGTTTCCGCATTATTAGGCACTTTGATATTACCATAAATCCATCTTTCTTTTTAGAAAAAATATTTACTTATGTTAAGTTTTAACAAAACTTACATGACAGTAGATAGGTCCTGGACTAATACTTTTTAAATAAAAGGGACAGATACAAAAAATATAATGCTTGCACATTTGAATATAGGATTAAACTTAATAGATTTCCTTAACTGATTAAACCTAAAGAGGAAATAAATACTGTACACAGCACATAATTAGAGTACTTAGATTTGGTACCAGAGACTAATTGATATTTAAAAAACATTATTTAAAATTCCAAAAATGGTGGATTAGAAATATTTTTTTTTTTTTTTTAATCTCAAAGCAGTATTTAACGTATAAGAAGCTACGGCTTTGTCAAAATATTCATTTGTCACATACTGTTACTACTGTACTGTACATATTATGAATGTGTCCTTCAGCAGTGAATTCAATACATGAAAACCTGGTTCTTCCTTCTGAGAATTTGTTTTTCACAATCAAATAGCTGACGCTGTATGGTGGCAAAGTCCTTCACATGTTACAACTGATTTTTCTGTGTTTTGTTTTCCATTCCATTTGTTGTCCATTCCATTCCACAGGTGATGGCAATCATACATTACCAGGGAAGTCCAGAAACAGAGCATTTTCTCCCTGAAGGAGAGGGTCAGGTAGGCAACCATGTGTATACTAAATGAATACAAGTGAATATGAAATAATACAAAAGCAACTCAGGAATAGGAGGAAGGATGTACAGTATATGCTTGATCAATAGCCCCAAAGGCACTACTGTATGAAAATATGCACGTGCAAATAAAAAAAGATAGAAATTCGTTTTTTATTTTTGATAACAGATCTCTATTCAGGTCTGGTGCTCTTCTGTTCTGCCTACACACATGCAGCAGAACTCCCTTCACAGAGCATCTGAATACTGTAAGGCCTCTATGGGGTGTGAGGAAAGTTTGTGATGGCATTGGCACTAAGGGGTAGATGTACTACAATGGTTACCTACCTGACCCTCTCCACGAGGGAGAAAATGCTCTGTTCCTGGACTTCCCTGGTAATGCATGATTGCCATCACCTTTCTTAGCAATTACCTAGCTCCCCACAGGTGATGGCAATCGTACATTACCAGGGCAGTCCAGGAACAGAGCATTTTCTCCCTCATGGAGAGGATCAGGTAGGCAAGTATAATGTACTATAGAGGCACATAACGCTGCTGATACCGCTTCTCCTCAATAATGACCAATGCCACATCACATCCATTGCTGAAGTACTCTTACAGATTATTGATGTAAATAAGATACTCTAATTAAGCAGGAAAGGAGTAGAATTGTAAATACTCGGAAACAAGCTAAGCAATGTTTGTATAGATGAATACTCTAACATACCTCCCAACAGTCCCGATTTTATCGGGACAGTCCCGATTGTCAGGGCCTGTCCCGATGTCCCACCCGTGGGCGGCAGTGTCCCGCGGTGTGGGGGGGCTGTTGGGAGTCCCCCCTGCCAGCTGCTAAGCAGCGGGGAATAAACGCTGTGCGCATGCGCACAGCGTCTATTCCCGCAGCCAGGGGACTGGGGGCATGGCTAGAGGCTCACAGAGCCTCTGGGTCATGCCCCCATAGCGGCAAAATGGGGGCGTGGCCTCACGGTAGAGCCGCGAGTATAGGCCATGCCCCAAATTAGGCCTCGCCCCCGAACATTTCGGCGCGCCTACGGCACGCAGGAGCATCGTCCCGCATCATGAGGTGACAAAGTTGGGAGGTATGCTCCAATGGTTTAAGGATATATTATCATAGCAAGTAAAACTTATGCTGTGTACACACTGATACAATCTGCTTAAGATCCAGATAAGATTTGGACTATATAGTCAAAATCTTATCTGGATCTCATGCAGATTGTATGGGTTTTATCCCAAGCGATCCAGATGTGTTCAAGATGCGCGCTCCCATATCTTAACCAGAAAGTCTTGGCTGCCCTGTCTATATAGTGCAGATCTGCACTATATAGTCTAAATTGAATGCAGATAGTCTAAATTGTAATCGCATCTGGATCTTATGCAGATTGTACTAGTGTGTACACAGCATTAGATAGGGCCACTCTCTTTATTTATAAAGGTTGCGGGTCAATGATGGTACAGTATCTGGTTGAATGGTCGACAGTAACGATGTTGACGTCCATAATGTCAACACCACAATGTTGACATCAGAACATCAACGTGGTTCAAACTGTTGACAGGCACCAGGTTAACTCGTAGTTGGCTCTAGGTATTAGGATTAGGCAGGGGGAGGAGAAATACTAACTGAAAGGCCAATGTTTATGAGCCTGTGCTACAACCAATCCTCCCTGGGCCAATGGGAAGAAGATTCTGGAGCTGCCACTGCTGCTAGGAGAAGGTCAGAGACCAAGAAGCAGAACATTAATGCAAAAAAACTTTTAAACATGTAACTTTCTTTGCCAAAACTTCCCATATAAGAGCCAGCAAGCTGAGTCGGTATTCGGACTGAACATAGAATGACTCAAGATAGACAGTCATATGGTCGATAGTCAAAAGGTCGACAGGGTCAAAAGGTCGACAGTCAAAAAGGTTGACAAGGTTTAAAAGGCGACAGACAATAGATCAACGGGGTTTAAAGGTCGACAGGCAATAGGTCGACATGGTCAAAAGGTCGACATGAAAAAGTTCTACATGCATTTTTTTACTCAATTTTCAGCCGACATGCGTTATTTCATGCCCTGCCATCCACTAGTTCATGCAGGGAGAATCAAATAGTGTGCCGAGCACCGCGAGGCACCAAGCCTGAAGCATTGCAAGCACAGCTAGCGATGCGAGGGGACGTGGTACACTTACACAGTGTCCATGTCGACCTATGTCGACATAGACACCCTAAAAACATTAAAAATTCACGGCGACCTTTTGCTCATGTTGACCTTTTTGATGTTGACCTTTTAACCATGTCAACATTTTACCTGTTGACCCTGTCGACCTTTTGACTGTCGACCGTTGGGCCCTGTCGACCTTTTCAAAGTTGACCTTTAGACCCTGTCGACCTTTTGGCCCTGTCAACCTTGTGACCGTCGACCATTAGTGGTTGACCTAGACACTGTAGATGTTTTATACCATAACCGCTGAGTCATACATGTGCATATACTGTACCTACACATGGGCCTGGCTAAGCAGCACAGTTTTCCTTACACCTAGCAGCATTGCTGGGGACCTGAACTGAAAATAAATATAAAATGTATATAAGACATGGCAGCAGTGAATTTATTTGAAGGCAGTCCCTTCCTAATAATACTTCCTATTAATACTGCTTCTAGTGTATTGTTTGATGAGATATCTATTTTTATAAGTAAAACAAGTAATAAACGTAAGTAAGCTAGATACAAATTTAATAAATTATTACAAGTAATATATATTGGCAGATTGTGAATTCAAGGATGCCATAGAAAAATGCCGAAGATCACGGGGCGATATTGAAATGGTGAATATTATCTTCCAATACGATGCCCATAAACTAGACTCAAGGGCGCAACGAGAAACATCCCATTTGTGCCCCAAATAAATGAGCTTTCTCATCTTTTAGATCACTACCCCTTGGTTAATGGCAGAAACATTTAAATACGGGTGCATGTGGGCACCCAACAATTGAATTCCCACCCCTGCTCACCTCTTATAGCTGCACATTCCACAAAAAGGGGCATGACATATATCCAAACATTATGAAACATTACACACAGATTTATAAGACAAATCTTTACAGATAGACTACACACGATCACATACATAAAGTAAGAATTACACACTAACAAACAGCATCTATATTGTTGGACTATTAACTAATTTGGAATAATGTAATTTTTGCTAGGTAATTTAAATTATGTACAGTAACTGGGAAAGATCCATTAAGTGCATAAAAGCATACATGTGTCTTTTTATAAAAATACCAGGTAGTCTTATATAGTATCTTGTCGACATGGACAAAATGGTTGAGGTATCAATGGTTGACACATGAAAAGGTCAACTTCCGTTTTTGTTTCTCTCTTCAAACTTTTTCACTTTTACTATTCACCTGGCCACTAACTGGAAATGTGAAAGTAGGCCGAGCCTTACGGGATGCAGTTAAAATCCCGGCGGTCGGGATCCCGGCGTTCAGAATCCCGACGCCGGGATCCCGACCGCCGAAATGCCGACACATTCTCCCTCCTGGGGTGTGCACGACACCCCTGGAGGGAGAATAAATTAGTGTGCCGAGCGTAGCGAGGCACCGGGCCCGCTGCGTGGCGAGCGCAGCGAGCCCGCAAGGGGGGCGATCCACGTCCCCCCCTTGTCGGCATTTCGGCTGTCGGGATTCCAGCATCGGGATTCTGAACGCCGGGATCCCGACCGCCGGGATTCAATACTGAATCCGAGCCTTACGGTAGCTAACGAAGGGAATGTGATACACTAATTTGGGGTCTGTGTGATAAAATCTACAAATTGACACCAAAACCCTTCCCGAACATTCATGTTGACCTTTGCATGTGTTGATTATTGACTATTGCCATATTGACATTTTGCTCGCTGACCTTTCTTTTCATTTTTGACCTTGTCCAAGTTGACCATTTGGTGTCGACCTATGGACTGTTGGCATAGGCTTTGACGACCCTTTGTACCATACCCATCTTATATACGACACATCCATATACATTAATAAGCATAAAAGTAAACAAAACTGACTTACCACTCAATATATAAAATATAAATAAACTATACAGCAATGACTGACATATTAACACCAATTATATCGGAAAATGTGTTACATCATAAATGTTCTTATATCTTCCAAATCCTTTCACTACCGCTGTCTTGTTCACAAAAGAGTGAAATGATCCATAGGCTGTGATGCATTGGGGTCCATTATAAAGCATTGTTTGTTAGGTTCCTGATGACACAAAGTGCATCTCCGTATTGCCAACCGCTGCAGTGATGCCCTCAACTCTTGGCTTGAATATGAATGGAAAGGCTTTCTTAAAGGACTTTCTGAAGTTTGCTCCCATGAAGGTATATACAATTGGATTGACAGAGGAATTGGAATAGCACATGCAGTGTGCAAATATTTTCAGCTTGTAAGTTTCATAGCTTTTCTCAAAACCAGAATCAAATGCTTGGAACAAAATAAAAAGCTGTATCGGTCCCCAGCAGATGGTGAAGAGTAGAACTACCACCACCACCATCTTGGAGATCTTTGTTCGCACTGCCTCGGACCTCTCTGCCAGGAGCTGAACCTGTAGAAAGAAAACCAATTCTAGAAGATCTTCCTTGAAATTAGGTCAGAAAATCATATACAATGTTCTATAATGTATCAATTAATAAATGATTTAGGGCTGATTCAGAGTTGATAGCAAAACAGTTTTTTTCTCAAATGGATAAAACCATGTGCACTGCAGGTGAGGCAGATGTAACATGAGCAGAGAGTTAGATTTGGGTGAGTTATTTTGTTTCTGTACAGGGTAAATACTGGCTGCTTTATTTTTACACTGCAAATAAGATTTCAGTTTGAACACGCCCACCAAATCTAACTCTCTCTGCACATGTTACATCTGCCCACCTGCAGTGCACATAGTTTTGTGCATTGGAGTAAAAATGTGCTTACAATCAACTCTGAGTCAGGTCCTTAGTCAGGATTCATTAGGATCAGTATCAAGGGAGGAGGGGGCTTGCGTACACTCTCCACTGGGCCTAATTCTCTCTAGTTGACTTATTAGTAAGTGCTAATAGATTTTGGTGCTGTGACAAAGTCTAACGTGCATGCCAGATTATAATGTAGAAGTTTAAATTGATTTCTACATACAATAACTGGGGAGCATGAGAAAAATCAACTAATAAAAAACTAACCAACCAGCTCCTGTTTTTAAAAAAAAAAACACAGGACCTGATTGGTTGGCACGTTATACTGTAGCTCTATTTCTTTAATATTTTATTTACACTTCATTATCCTTGTTTCACTTTCTGTATATAGCTTCAGATGTCTAAAACTAATATTTATTAACACTATAGTTATACAATGGTGTGCAGCCCTGGCTTATGCTGATATTTTGGGGTGCAGCACCCTGCACCTAGATATAGCACTAGTGACCCCAATATACAGAGAAGCCTTGACGATGGCTCGGGGACTGGAAATCATACATTTGCGCAAATAGAGGTAACCAATATCTCTGAATTCTATTATCATGTAATGTTCATGACTGGTTACTAATACCGCTCAGTGAGCTGGAAGGAAACAAAGTATTGTCTTCTTACATGTTACAGCTTTCCAAGCTTTGACAAATCCCCCCTAAATCTTTGGCAATTATGCTACCTACGAAGTGTACAAATGCTTATATCTTGTAGGACTGAGCGATGATAATATAATACATGACCAATAACAGTATTTACGCAAATAGAATTGGAACTTGTTTCCTAGCAAGGCGCCCATCTCATTGAATGTATGCCTTAAGTGTAATTACTTAAGGCATACAATCAACGCAATGGACCCAATTTTGTGTCAATCACCAGCTAATTTGCCGGTGAAAGACAAAATTGGGTTGATCGCGTCCAATAAGGGGCCGATTTTCCCATAGGGAACAATTTAATTTTTTTTAAAGTGAAAATCGGGTTGATCGCGTTGGTCTCGGCCCATTATAATGGCCCGCGATGCGATCATAGGTGACAATGTGAAATGGGCCAATATGGCCCATTTCACATTGAATATGGTTAAAAATGATGTTTAATGCCCCCCATTGTTAACGCCACCCCACTATTGACGCCAACCCGAAGCGTGGCGAGCGCAGCGAGCCCGCGAGGGGCGGCGGTACGCGTCCTCCGACCTTTTCATACCCCTACTATCAACGTCGGCGCGGAGTTGATTTTATATAGTGTGGCGAGCCACCAAGCCCGAAGCGTGGCGAGCGGACGCGGATACCTGTGAAGCCTGTGAGGGGACGCGGATACCTGTGAAGGTATCCGCGTCCCCTCGCGGGGCTCGCTGCGCTCGGCACGCTTCGGGCTCGCCACACTATATAAAATCGACTCCACGCCAACGTGGATAGTAGGGGTATGCAAAGGTCGGAGGACGCGTACCGCCGCCCCTCGCGGGCTCGCTGCGCTCGCCACGCTTCAGGTTGGTGTCAATAATGGGGTGGCGTTAACAATGGGGGGGGGGATTTGAAACATGAGCGGGGTTTAGTATTAAAATGGGGGGTTTTGGGGCTTTTTACATTTAAATCAATGTAAAATCGGGTCTCAGGGACCATTTTACATTGATTCCATTGTAAAAATCGGGTCGATCGCATCGCATGCAATTTGGTTGGCATGCGATGCGATCGACCCGATTTTTCCGACCCGATGGATACAATCAAAATCGGTGGTACAAGTACCATAGAATTTCCATTCTGTGCAATTAAATGGCTGGAATTTTGATTGTTCAAGACTGCATAGAGTGTGAGGACTAAGGTTAGCAACAAAGGATGCCATTCATACTGGCATAGGCGTAACTAGATATTTGTAGGCCCCATAGCAAAAGTTTTTAAGGGCCCCGTATTTCGCACTTGATATTGACAAATAATATTGTAAAACATATTACTTATGCATTAAGGTGGGCCCTTATGGTAGTTACGCCCTTGCATACTGGTACTTCTTACGTGATAGTTATGTCTTACCTGATAGTTATTATCAATGGGCTCCACAACTGGCCTGCTCATTCGTTTCAGCATGAAGGCATAGCACACACAAATAGTGAGCAGTGGTAAAAGATATACTGCAAGAAATGTATATAAAATGAAAGCTTTCTGATGAGAAACCGTTGGAAAGGCCTCTATGCAGTAGGTCTGAGGTCCATACCAGTATCCAGTACTCAGTTTTTGGTACATTGCAAATGGAATAGATAAAACAAAGGAGCCTGTAAATAACAAAAATGACATATTTGAACACTGTGATATGCAGTTATCAGATTTTAACTGCACTAATTTGTACAATAGGAGCAATGGCGCACGTGGAGGGGGGTTCTGGTTGGCCAGAAACCCCCCTGACAGGCCAAGTTTTTTTTCTTAAGTGGGCAGCCGACATCCAGCTGCTGCTGCTGCTTTCATGTGCCTGCAGCTGTTTATCGTCTGCTATTCCCCTTCAGCGCTGTAGGGGGGGTGGGTAGCGTGCAGGGTCTCGGAGCACTGGGCCAGGGGCTGCATGAGTAGCCAGAGGCAGGATCCATGGCAGTGCCTGCTCCCTGGCCGCTTACCAGATGCTGAACTACAGGCACAGAACTAAAGGGACCCTCTGCACACCTTAATTAAAGTGTGTGGTGTGACTGGAAGAGAGGATGGGACCTGCTGCTGCTGGACAGCAGCCGCAGGGGACTTTAGCAGAGGAGTTTAGAAGAGAAGGCAAAAGCAAAGTAGCTGTGGGGAGGCGCTGGGCCGTCTACTGACTGGCGCTGAGGGTGAGTCCAGCTTATGAACTGTGTGTGTGTGTGTGTGTGTGGGGGGGGATTCTGTTTGGTTTGCAAAAGCAAACTCCTTCTTTAATGGACAAAACCATGTGCACTGCTGGTGGGGCCGATGTAACATGTGCAGAGAGTTACATTTGGGTGAGTTATTTTGTTTCTGTGCAGAGTAAATACTGGCTGCTTTATTCTTACACTACTATATAGATAGCAGTTTAAAAACACCCCACCCAAATCTAACTCTCTCTGCACATGTTACATTAGGCCCACCTGCAGTGCACATGATTTTGTCCATTAAGGAAGGAGTTTCCTTTTGCAAACCGACCAGAATCACCCCCAATGTGTGTATACAGTGTGTGTATAAGGTCACAGTGTATGTATTTTATATATATACTGTATAAACACAGCATGACAATTCTGCGTTTGCCACTGAGGAGACAGGTGTAATTGTTTGTATTCCAGTCATTTATAGTATAGATTCAAAGTAGAAGCTGTGCTGTTGCCTGGAAACCGGAATACTATAATATGATATCATACAGTGATAATTGGTAATTAAGTTCTAAACCCTTCCGAGACAGTAGGCCTACATCTTGCGATACATTCTGAAGCATGCTCACCTACTGTGCAATGATATTCCATAACAGCTCTTCGCGCTGATCTGGATGAATCCATTATGCATCCGACCGCGCAAAACAACTTTTCAGGAATGAAGAAACTGAGGCGAAGCCGCTTACTACGCATGCGCAACTGGGAATAACGTCACGCCACCTATCGGCAAACACATTATCCCACTGTGATTAGATACAACGCCGCTACAGCAAAAGTCTCCTCATTTAAGCGCACCTTATACCATCCCACAGCATACTTGTCTGGGAGAGCTCACTGAAATTCAGTTTCTACATGCACAGTAATTATTTAAAAGGTAAGATTGTGACTTCCATATTTGATTTTGAAATGCACCTCTAATGTTTAGCATTCACCTCACTGTGCTTTTGTGCTTCATTTGTGGTTTGTGTGACTGTAACCCAGGATATTGTGCAGCGTGAATGCCTAGCTCATGGTGCACTGTGAACAGGTAAGCTGGGTCTATGCAACCCGGCACCCATTGTAGCATAGGAAGTGCCCGTGCTTGGAGATGATCTCATCTTGCCAGCATTAGATTGGGTAGGGCAGCCAGTATGAAAGAGGTCTCAGCCGGTATGGTCCTGTGTACAAAATACAGGGTGCAATCCAGTTTAGCTATGTGAAAGGGGTATTTAAAGCATAGAATTTGACTGCAGGTAATAATAATAATGTTATTTATATAGCATTCTTTCACAAGCAAGATTTAAGGCACTTTTAAGACATCAAAAATAATGCACATAAGGGCTAATTCAGCATGGGTCGCTAATCTGAGAAAAAGCAAGCGATTATTGAACGACTACGTATGTGTACCATATGCATTACACATGCAAAGCGGAAATAGCGCCAGAAAATGTGTATGGATCATAAACACAATGTGGCCGATCCTTGTTTGACAGAAAGACGGCGATTGTGTTTTTTTTTTGTGTGTGTGTGTGTGTGGCGGGAGGAGGTCTGTAGTTTTTAGCAAGGGGTATTTTCTCTTTATGTCTGGGCGGAGATCTCTTTGCAGTCCACGGCAAATTCTCACATTAGCGACTCATACTGAATAGCCCTTTAGTACAGAGTAAAACAGCAATAGACAAGCCAAACAAAAAAGAAAACCTTGAGTGCACAGTAAGCTTAATGCAGTATTTGGATAAATAATTTCCATGGGTTATGTATTTCTCTCTGGTCAGGTAGAGGTCGTGGACAGGAGGGAGGTCAGTTCTGATTATCTTATCTTTTCAGCCGTCCTCACCCTCTTTTGTAGCCCACGTCTGTCCTCCTCACTGGTGGATCCCCCCCCCCCCCCCAAAAAAAAAAAAAAATATATATATATATGTGCTTACAGACAGCAAAAGGGTGATATTAAACCAACAAAAATTTAGGGCATTTTTTTTTGGGGGGGGGGGGGGGGGGGGGGAGAGAAGTGGTGTGGTCACATAGTAGTATCAATTCACAGTATAGCACACACCATAATGCCCAGTACACATTCCAGCACACACCGTAATGCCCAGAGCACATTACACCACAAACCGTAATGCCCAGTACACATTATAGCACACACCGTTATGCCCCCCCAGTACACATTATAAGCAATGGTTTATTGCTGCTGCCACTGGATAGAACACTGTCCCTGAATGATACACAATATGCCACACACTGCAATGTCCAATATGTCACAAACATACCTCCCAACACTGGAGGCAGAGGAGAGGAGACATCTGCGCGTGCCGTAGGCGCGCAACCGAAATTAGAGGGTTCACCTACTACCGTGGAACTCCTGCGAGGCTACATCCCCCATTTTTTCCGCTATGAGGGCATGGTCAGCTCCCTAAGAGCTGTAGCCACATGGGGTGCGGCCATGGAAAATGGAGGTGTGATACACATATGCCCCCAATAGTGCAGTGCCAGATACACATGACCCCAAAAGTGCAGTCCATGATGCCCATTATACCTATGCCGCATACTGTGATGCCCATTATACCTATGCCGCATACTGTATACCTATGCTGCATTATAAATATGATCCGCACCGTGATGCTCCATTATACATATGCCCCATACCTGAATGCTCATTATACATATGCCACACACATGATGTCCATTATACATATGCCCCACAATGTGATGCCCATTATGCATATGATGCACACTGTGATGCCCATTATACATATGCCCCACACCTTGATGCTCCTTATTAATGAGCATCAAGGTGTGGGGCATATGTATAATGGGCATCATGTGTGTGGCATATGTTTAATAACTCATTAAACTTTAATGAGTCATTAAACATATGCCACACACATGATGCCCATTATACATCAGTAGGTACTATGCAGGCTGGAGTCAGACACAGTTTTCAAATGAAACATTGATTACCAGATGCAGGGAGATGATTTGGAGCAGCAGCGGCGTTGACGGCATGTCATGAGGCATGAGGGAGGAATAAAGCGCGATTTCTAGCGCTGGGGATAGGAAGGCAAGTGCTGCTGTGTGCTGTTCCTCACTTGGCGGCAGGAAGTCAGATAGTGACCTCCCGCCGCTCCGCCGTCTGGAAGCGCTTCATCGCTTGGCGGCAGGAGGTCACTATTTGACCTCCTGCTACAATACGTCGGCCCGGGCCAGCAGCGGGACACAGGCTACATCAGTCCCCGGAACCCCGCTACCCCGCAGGCTGTCTCCCAGACCTGACAGCGCCCCCTCCAGCGCCCGGTGCGCGTGACCACCTAGCCCCCCCTAGTTACGGCCCTGGTTTAGAGCAAGGTTGTTACTGTCGCACAGTACAGACTGACTTTTTTTACCGAAGGCAGGAGAAATCATTCGATGGTGAGCACCCATCGAATGACTTCTCCTGCTAGCGGCTGCATGTAAGGGGATGTGTAAGCGAACCAAGGGAATTCGGTAACAGCGTTCATCAGGGCGGTGGGCATCGCTTACCCGCTCGCTAGGCAGCGAGTGTACGCCCCTTAGCGAGCGGATCTGAATAAGGCCCTTAAATCTTTGTAAAGATTTTCATGTGTCTAGTCCAGGGCTGGGCAACACCGGCCCTCCAGATGTTAATGAACTACACATCCCAGGATGCTTTGCATTAGTTTTGCTATGTGGCCATGCTGAAACTGATGCAAGGCATGCTGGGATGTGTAGTTCATTAACATCTGGAAGGCCGGTGTTGCCTAGCCCTGGTCTAGTCCAAGCCTGTTTAAGAGATGCTCTGCTAGAAAATGTTTATCATGCTGACAATAATGAAGCAGCTATTTAAAGCCAAGAGTAAATACGATTTATGTCTGGCAAAGCAATAATGTAATTTGTACCCACTGAAATGGCAGTTAATGGCATTTCAATTACAGAGCACATTGAACTTTACGACCCAATTTCCCAATTTGCAAATGTCACAGAGATGGAAAGACTGCAAAAAGACAAATTAGAGTATGTACTGTAAATAAAAACACTCCTCTATGATAAAAGGAGCAGGACAAAATGTCATGAATATTGCTAACGCTACCATAAAAAAACAGCATACGTTATATCAGCCTTATTAGAACTACATTTCCGTTGAAGAGCAACACATACAGGGAATGCATTTTTCCTGGAACTGAATCATTGGATGCCATTTTACTGTAAACAATCGTACAGATTTCTAGTGCGTTAATAGGCAGCATTCTACTTTCTCATGAAAATAGAATTAGGAGCCTGCCATAGTTTGTTATGGAACTCATGATGTGTCCTGCTACAGTTTCTCTGCTTTTAGCTGCAGCGTACTGTAGTGGAACCATGATGTGAACGCAGGGATGTTACTGGACACAATCCAGTTATACAGAGCCGGCCCTAGCCTAGATGACGCCCTAGGCAAGATTTTGGCTGGTGCCCCCTAGCACCACCACTAGTTCCGCCTCTGACCCTTCTCCCCTTTCCCAGCACCATCAAATCTCATCATAGCAGTCATCATTTTGGTGCTCCTACCCGCAATATTTTAAATAGAAACAGTGCAAACATTCGGTGCGCAGCCCAAACAGGGGTGTGTTCTTGCTGGGAAGGGGCATGGCCACACAATAGTACCCCCAATTCAAATTATGCCACACAGTAGTGCAGAGGAGAAGAGCTGCAGCTGCTGCTGTCACTTAAGGGGAGGGGGCCCGGGCTGGGCCCTTCCATCAGACTTTGGCCTGGGTAATTTGTACCCCCTACCCCTTTCTCTCGGCACCGCTGAAAATACCACACAGTAATGTCCCTTACACATGACACACTTTATTAATGTCCTTATAAACATAATGCCCCTTACACATTATGCCAACCTTTATTAATGCCCTTCATACACATAATGACACACATAATGCCCCTTACACATATGTTGCACATTATTAATGCCCTTCATACAAATAATGACACACATATTGCCCCTTACACATATGTTGCACATTATTAATGCCCTTATACACATGACACACATAATGCCTGTTACACATATGTCGCACATTATTAATGCATTTATACATGACACACATAATGCCCCTTACACATATGCCGCACACTATTGCACAACCAACCCACCCGCAGACAGCACTCGCGCAGCTGCTAACATTGTAACCTCCGCCTCTGCTTGGATACAGATGTTTCCTCATACATCTTGCCTCAATAGGCCATGCAGCTCCTGGCCAATTCTGCTAACGTTGGGTGCCTTTTTTGCAAAAAATTTGTCTTATTTGCATTGTTATGACCAGCACACGCAAGGAGCTTCCGATGATTAAAATGATATGCGGCATGCCTATATTCTGGGTGCGACTGTGGCTGTACCTGCATACGGAATGCTATGTTACAGTGATTTCCATGAATACACTATTTCATATGCAGATACAGCCTCACTCACACACAGTATATAGGCATGCTGTATATCATTTTAATCAGCAGAAGCTGCTGATGCCCCTGGGCATTCAAAATGCCCTAGGCAATTGCCTAGTTTGCCTATGCCTAAAGCCGGCTCTGCAGTTATATCTAGTTATATTCAGTCATGTCCAGTATGAATCCCAGCATCCAAGGATTTAGAATCTTGACAGTTAATTGCCCAAGTCTATTGTGGAACTATATATGCCAGCATGATCTATAAACCAATAGCAGCTGGAGACCAATAGGTTACCTGTCCCGATTGCGGATATATAAGCCCTAGCATGTCCTGTCAGAGTTTGTTATCCCATAGGTTCTTTGTCCCAGTCTGTTGTAGAACCATAGATTCCAGCATGTCTTGCCACAATTTGCAACCCCCACTACCCCTCCCTGGTTCCCAGCCTCTTACCAGAAGGGTGAAAGACCTCTGCAGAACCTTCTCTTTGGCATGCGTGTACCAGGAGAGCATCTCCAGTAACAGCCAACATTACGAGTCCCAGTGCTTCCCTCAGCAGGATCTCATGCTGATGGCACTGGTGATAAAAGGTGGCCAGGCCCTCCTCCCAGCAAGCAGGTCTGAATCGGGCCCTTAGTTTATAGAACACTTCCAGAAGGAAGGCCTCCAGTGCTAGGGCCAGGTGAGAAACGTTGCAACACTGTATGGTGCAGGCAGAGCTTCATCTCCATCTGCTGCAGTATGCAGGTATTAGGTCCACAGTGTCTAGGTTGACAGTCAAAAGGTCAACCACTATTGGTCAACAGTCTAAAGATAGACACATGAAAATGGTCGACGTGAGTTTTTCATGATTGTTTTAAACCGACTGGTTCCTACTTTACAATCCCAGTGGACGTAGAGGGAGAATATAATAGTGTGCCGAGCCCAATGAGGCACCGTGCCCAAAGCATGCGGTACACTTATATGGTGTCCATGTCGACCTAGTCACCCCAAAATGTGAAAAAAATCATGTTGGCCATTCCCCATGTTGACCTTTTGCTTGTGTCAACCTTTTGACTATGTCTACCTAATGCATGTCAACTTTGTTCATGCATCAACCTTTTGACTGTCAACCAATAGTGGTCGACCTATTGACTGTCCACCTAGACACTGTAGACCTAATGACCCATACCCATCAGCTGCTGCTATTTATACAGTAGGTGCTAATTGATTCTGCCTCGTTCCCTGGCATGTAGAGATGCTTTAGCTGAATGCTGATGTTACTGACATCTAGGGAATAGACCTTCTTGTTGCCAGCTTCCACCCACTCCTCTGCAGCCGTACACCTAGGGGAGTCACACCACACACGCTGCACCCATTTCTCTAATACATACCCTCCGGAATCCAGGGGCGGCAGCATGAGCACTGCTGAATTTGCCAGAAAATTAACATGATGGCCATTTTTTGGGCAATCTGTGCATGCGCCATGGAGTCTGAGCACTGCCGGGGGACCTTATGTAAAATGTGTCATGCTGTGGCATGACACCGTGGGCTGTTGGAGCCCGGTGCAGGTTTCAAAATACGGGGTCCTCCAGATTTTTCGTCCCCCATATTTTAGTAACCAGGATCGGTCCAAGAGTCCGGGGCTGGTTTCAGAAATATGGGGGACCCCCTACACTATTTGTCCCCCGTATTTTTGGAACCAGGTCCACCTCAATGAGCCCGGTGCTGGTTATGCTTTTTTTTTTTTTTTACATTCTTTGTTTTAACTCTTTTTTTTTTACACCAGAACCATGCACAGACCACAATGATCTCTACATGTTTCAGACAAATTCGCCAGTCAGAACCTGTTACCTTTACTAAAAATCGCATCCCATTAAATAACCGATTTGTATACTTTTTAATGGGAAAACATCTGGATGCGATTTTTAGTTTTACTAAAAATAGTTTTACTAAAAATCGCACCTTTAAAATGTGCAAATTCACAGCAAAAAGTGTGATTTTTTTTGCACCCTATAAAATATGCGATTTTTGAGAAAAATATTGCACCCTATTAAATCTCACCCTTGATTTATTTATTTTTTTGCAAATAATTTTTATTGAAAAGTTTTCAAGTACACAAAAACATAAGGATGACGTCATATTTGTGATACAGACAAATTGAGTAGTACTCTTTCATTAGTCACCCTTGATTTTTGATACAATTTACGATCATACATAAATTACATTTAAAATAAAAAAATAGTTTTCAATATTATAGACAATAATGGTAAATATATACTGTAGGTCATCCATGAGTCAAAAGCACACATAAACACAGGTACCTATAGGTCCAAACATTGCATATAAAATTATTACCTATCCAAATGGCCATGCTGACTGCCATGGCCAAGCGAAGTGTGCGGTGACGTAGTGAATGAAGTGGGTACACTGTTACATAGCAACGGTCCACACTCATCGCAGTAAGTGTTATGCAGGTTGCCTGTGCTGTAACCTTAAATATAAAAACAGATATAAACACAGTTTTGTAGACATGATATTGTAGACATGATTCTGTGGCATGATAGTTGATAAATATGGCTCAGTGAGAAATATAATAGAAGCAAGGTTCATACTGTATCATGTGGAGTCATCCAGGTCCCCATACACAGGTCCGACTTGTAAGAGGGACAAGTCGGACCTGATTTCCCTTCAACTCCCTCGGTAGCTTCCCAGGAGGGATGCATGCGATTGGCACCTGATGTGCCATATTTTACATGCAATAAATAACATGACATTTATCGTATGTAAAGGATTCCTGGGAAGCGGCCTGCGGGGAGGAGATTTGAAAACTCCCATTCAAAAGAATGGGGCCACTGATTGGCTGAAAGAGCTTTATTAACCAATCAGCGGCCCCATTCTTTTGAATGGGACTTTTTTCAAATCTCCTGCCCACCTGCCGAAGCACCGCTACACGCTACCACAGCAGCAGGGGGAGGAAAGGGGCGAGTCTTGGCAGCGCAGAGAGGGGAGGGCACTTCCCAGCTCCTGCAGGCTGGCACACATGATGTGTCACTGATACATCCGATCCAACAGATCATATGTGCTGCACATATGATCAGTAGGCTCCGATTCGATGTGCATGGGAACGTGTATTGGATCGGATCGAATGTCAAACACATCCGATTTGGCCTATTTTCATCCGATATATCGACCTAATTCAATTAAATTGGATGAAAACAGGTCAAACCTGTGTCTAACGTATAACCTTCTATGTATAATGTTCATTTAGGATAATGCTGTATATATGTAGATTATAGGATCACATTTTTAACCACTAGTGCTGTAGAGGACACACTGTGTTTCCAAAAGAAATCAGTGGATACATTTATGACAATGATTTCCAATTAATAAACTGGCTATTAAAATCTCATGTACAGTATTTATTTATTAACCCTTTGAATGCCAAGTGAATTTGTCACAATAGTTGTGAAAATTGGCAAGCAAACCGTTTTATTCACAAATAATGACTTGTAATGTTTACCTTATATAGGTAATATAATCCCCATGCGACGGCAGGCGGTACCTGCCTGCCGGGAGCAGACCGAACCAGTTCTTGGACCCAGACACTGCAACTCTAAAGGCCCCCATACATAGAGCCGACTTGTCCCAGCAGCTCCCCGGAAGGCTCCCCCGAAGGCTCACATACGATGAGGACTTTGATGTGCCATTTTTTACATGTGATAAATCACATGCGATTTATCACATGTAAAAAAAAATAACATGGAGCTGCAGGGCGGTGAGGAGCAGTGGGGCGGCCGGCGGTGACCATCTGTCTGTTTCTGCTTTTTGTGTACGAGGGGGCTGTGGCTTAGTACGGTACCCAGTACTCTCTAGAGCAGGGGTGGCCAACCGGTCAGAGGTAAAGAGCCGAAAAATATCGTCGGTCAAGCCAAAGAGCCAACATCATGCGCTCGCCGAAGGCCAAAAAGGGGCGTGATCGGGGGAGTGGTCAGGGGTGTGGTCATATGACACAAGGGGAGTGGACACATGACAAAACTTTATGCCCCCAGTGCCAGATATGCCCCCCACAGTGCCAAACATCATATGCCCCCCACAGTGCCAAACATCATATGCCCCCCACAGTGCCAAACATCATATGCCCCCCACAGTGCCAAACATCATATGCCCCCCACAGTGCCAAACATCGGGGCGGAAACGGCGCGGCGAGCGCTGATTGGCTCGCCGCGGCCGTTTCCTATTGGCCGCTGATGCGGCGTTTTGAATTGGCGCCAAATTCAAAACCCCGCTTCGCCGATGGGACGGGAGCCGCACATTACAGCGTGGCGAGCCGCATGCGGCTCGCGAGCCGTGGGTTGGCCACCGCTGCTCTAGAGGGTCTCCCTCCTAGGTACAGATAAAGCCTTTAACTGTTTGGCTTCCAAGATCAGACAAGATTGGGCAATTCAGTGAAGTATGACAGAACTGCTGTAATTTATCACAAATGAGAGAACATTATATCATTAGCGTAGTATACTTCTGCTTTTTGGTAATTCATAACTAGCTTCTCTGTTACTGTTAGCATTGCAGATCATTTAAAATCAAACTGGTATGCTGAATGAGAGAGAAAATTGGCAGAAGAAAGAAATACAAAGCTTTGTATATAATTTCACACAGCCTGATTCTGATAATCAATAAGTTTTGTTTTCCAGGAGAAAGATAATACCGACATAAGTTAATTATTATTATTTTATTTATAAGGTGCCACAAGTGATTCAAAGCGCCGTACAAAGGAACAGTACAGGGAGACGAAACAGTATTACATTGAATAAATAACAAAAATAGAGTACAAGTATAGAGTGTGCCACAGTTCAATACACATTACAGCTTAAATATGAGTAGTGAGGACTCAATCAATGTACTACTAGAGGCTTGTGGCCAATGATGGAGATGAGTATTCGGACGAAGATGGTCGCGGAGTGTTAGCGTATGGGAGAGCTTTTGAGTGAAATGTGAAGAGAAGATGGCTGCCGATCCATAGGCCTGTCAGTGATGCTGCAGGTGCCTCCTAATATGGCAGCTGGCTTATTCCAGGGCTAGGAGGAGCTGCAGCCAGGAGGTGACAGCCAATTAGACACTATAGGGCACCAAGATTCTCTGTGAACTGGCTCACAGGGGCAGATGTATCATAGCAGCGCTTATCGCGCCGCTATGATACTTCCTGCTTCGCCTCAATAGCGACGCGAAGCAGGAAGGGACATCGACAAGATGTATTAACATCTTGTCTGCCGAAGCGGGGGAGCGTTAACTCCCCCCTTCGGCGATGTCCCTTTCTGAAGATAGCGCATCAGTTAATACTGATGCGCTATCTCCTGTCCCCCGGCCGGCCGCACTGGGCATGCGTGGGATCTCGCTGTTCACGCGAGATCCCCAGCGCAGCCCACAGCTGACAGCAGGGACAGCGCTGTCCCTGCTGTTTAGATAGGGCTTCGCCAGCCTGATGCTGGCGAAGCCAAAGCAGGCTTCGTGCGGAACGGTCAGCGATGCTGACCGTTCATACATTCGGCCTGCTATCATTTTGATAGCAGCGCCGATATGGACAGGGGCGCTGCGGACTCGCTCTCTATGGTGTAGGCATCGGGCCCATGCATTCTAAGGTAAGTTTATAGTACCTCAACCTCACACTCTTGGCATTATGCGTTGTTTATGGCCCCTGTTAAAATTAAGCTCTGATAGATTGTAGAGTGTATGTTTTGCAGGTCTCCTCACAGAATCAGAAGTGAAATAATTAACTCCACCTGCGGACCTTATAATATGTGTCTGTGAGTAATTAGTACACCTGTGCACCTGCTGGATTTCCAGCAAAACATGCACTGTGTGGGGTAATGAGGACCGAATTCCCTGACCACTGGTCTGGGGAGTTGTCTACTGTGGTCGGGAGATCTGTCTGGGGTGGGATTGTACTGTGCTGGGGAGATCTGTCTGGGGTGAGGTTCTACTGTGCTAGGGAGATCTGTCTGAGGGGGTTCTGTTGTGCTGGAGAGATCTGTCTGAGGGGGGTTCTGCTGTGCTGGGAAGATCTGTCTGAGGGTGGGTTCCAGTGGCGTAACTATAAATTTTGCTCCCCCCAGCCAAAAAAATTATTGCGCCCCCCCCCCCCCCCCCCACACACACACACACACACACACCACATGGAATTTTGGTAGGGTATATATATATATATATATATATATATATATATTAGGGATGTGCACCGGCCACTTTTCGGGTTTTGGGTTCTGATTACCTTGAGGTTTTGGGTTCTAATGGGTTTTGGTAAAACACCTCCTAAGTGTTTTGTGTTTGGATTTTTTGGGTTTTGGGTTCTGATTTTTTGTTAAAAAAGCATAAAAACTGCTAAAATCGCAGAATTTTGGTTTTAATTTTTTGCTCCTACACTATATTAACCTCAATAACATTCATTTACACTCATTTCCAGTCTATTCTGAACAGCTCACACCTTACAATATTGTTTTTAGGGCAAAAGGTTGCACCGAGGTAGCTGGATATCTATGATAAGCCACACAAGTGTGCGGCACAAACACTAGACTGATATGGCACACTTAGTATCCCCTCTAGGCTGATACTGCACACCTAGAATTACCCCTGGACTGACATGGCACAGGTAGCATCACCCCTGGACTGATACAGCACATTTATCATCACCCCTGGATTGATATGGCACACAGCATCACCCCTGGACTGATATGGCACACAGCATCACCCCTGGACTGATATGGCACACAGCATCACCCCTGGACTAATACAGCACACTTGGCAGCACCCCATGAATTATACAGAAGACTTGGCAGCAACCCATGAATTATATGACACATTTGGCTCACCCCAGGAATTACACTTCACACATGCAGGCACCCCTGACCTGATACAGCACACATGGAATTATACGGCACAGATGGCGGCACCCCTGGACTGATACGGCACACATGGCGGCAGGCATGGAATTATACGGCAGACATGGCGACACTCCTGCAGTAAAAAAAAAGGAAAACTTTTATTCTTTTAATTAAAAAAAAGAGCAGCACACCTGGAATAATACGGCAGACTTTAGTAACACCACTTGAATTATACGGCTCTCTTGGCTCACCCCTAGACTGATACAGCACATTTAACAGCCCTTGGAGTAAAAAAAAAAAAAAAAAAAACACTTTTTTTTTCTTTTCATAAAAAAAGGGCAGCTCCCCTGGTCTGATACAGGACACATGGGGGCACCCCTGGACTGATATGGGACACTGGGCACCCCTGGAATTATACGGCACACATGCGGGCACCCCTGGACTGATACGGGACACTGGGCAGCACAGCTGGACTGATATGGCACACTTAACACCCCTTGCAGGTTAAGGGAAAAAAAACACCTTTTCTTCTTCTTACTTCATGGCAGCCACACAATGGGTTCATCCCTCTCTCCCCTCGCAATTAGACAGGTAGTTTTTCCCTAGGACACGCCCCTCCTTCCACCAGTACATAGCCATCACCTTCCCCCATGTCTCCAGTCTTTTTCCTGTCTCCTAGACAGATAGACAGTGTAGTATAGGTTTTTTGTTTTCTTACCTACTGGTAGGCGTTACGCTGCCAGTCCTGGGCAGCGTTGGGGTGGCGGTGCCTATTCCCATTAAGAGGTCTGGCCGGCGGCATGTACCTCACTTGCTAGTGCTGATAGGCGGAGGGAGCCCTGGCGGTTTACAAGGTGGTCGCTTGGTTTAAAGCGTCGCTGGCAGAAGTGTGTCTGAGCGGCGTGTGCTGGGCTCCTTGCGTGCGGATCATCAGGCGTTCAGGCGCGCTGCTCTGACCTAGGCGCGCTGTCCCCGCTCAGTGCTGTGACGCAAGCGTGCGGTCCACGGGGCAGGAAGTCAGGTGAGCGTGCGTTCCAAGCGTCGGGATGACGCGCACGCTGCCTGACGCTGCCGGAAGGCGGAAGTAGCCTTCTTAACGCGCCTGGTCGGTGTTACAGGCGCTTCCTCGTGCTAGCTACGTGTATGCAAAAGCCCTGTGGTACCGGTGACATGGAGGAGGAAGCCTCTCAAAAACTTTCTACGTTGCTGCCCAGGTAAGTCCTCTCAGAGGACTTAGTTTGTTCTATGAAGTATACGCAGAGTAGTTAGTGATTACTGTTATTAATCTTCTAGTGTGCCTGTGGGGACTAAGAAGAAATTGGCCAAGAAGAAACATGTTAGCAAGACATGTATTGGTTGTGATAAGATTTTCACTGGAGAGAATTCATTGTGCCGCAGCTGTGACAAGGGAGCGGATACCAGTATTGGGACTGTTTCCCAGATTAGTGAACTTATGGCCTGGATGAAGGATAACTTCGTCTCCAAGAAAGAATATCAGGGGAAAAGGTCTAGGTCACAGACAAGTCTGGATGTAGAATGTGATGTGCCGGAAGCCGCAGATCCGGAGGAGGATGATGATGATGGAGATGACGATACAGAGGCCGGTGAACTAGTGGAAGAGGAACGGTCCTTTAATTTAGATTTGGTGGAGGTGGTTCTTAAAGAACTGTATAAAACACTGAACTATAAACAACCAGTGAGAACCGAGTATGACGCTCTGTTTGAGGACAGGTCGAGAAAGGGGAGATGTTTTCCCGTGCACAAGGTGGTAATTAAGGAGTGGTCCAATGGGGACAAACGGATTGGGCCTGTGAAAAGGACAGAAAAGATGTATCCCATAGAGGATGCAGAGTTTCTAAAATGGTGTAGTATCCCCAAAATTGATGCGGCGGTGTCCGAAGTCACCACCAAAACCACTATCCCCCTGGAGGACGGTGCATCTCTTAAAGACGCTATGGAGAAGCGTATGGAGAGCGCTTTGAAAAGACTGCACATCTCTAGCGCCACCTCTATAAAATCAGGAGTAGCTATTGCCTCCTTGGCCAGAGCCCTTAGAATATGGTGCGCTTCTTTACAAGAAGATCTACAGGAACGGGTGGCTAGAGAACAGATGATCAGCAGTTTGGCCCAAATTCAACTCACTGTTGATTATATATGTGAGGCATCCCTAGACGTGCTGGATTACTCAGCGAAGGCGTTGACCTCTGGAGTAGTGGCAAGGAGGGCCCTGTGGCTCAAGTCCTGGGCAGCAGACGCCCACTCCAAAAACAAACTGGCAACCCTGCCGTTCGAGGGGGAATTCCTTTTCGGCAGTAAACTCGACCAGATGATACAGAGGATGTCGGGTGGGAAGTCAGTTAGACTCCCCCAAGATAAAAGGGGAAGAGGTTTCAATTATTTCCCCAGGCAAAGCTTCAGGCAAGCCAGGTCCTACAGGCCCGGGAGGCCTTTTCGGGAGAGATATACCTCAGGTATCTCCAGAGCCTTCTTTCGACAAACAGTCAAAAGGGGCGATAAAAAACAGTGACGAGTCGTGTCCCGTGGACAATTTCCAGGTGGCCGGAAGATTGCTGCAGTTTTCCCACATGTGGGAACAGACGGTACAAGACACCTGGGTTTTAGAGGTGGTGTCCACGGGGTATCGCCTAGAGTTTCTTTCAAGACCCAGAAGGGAAAAATTTTTAGTTTAAAAAATTCCAGTTTTAAGGGCGGAGCAGGAGGCACTGGCCCTAAGTATAAAAGATCTGGCGGATTCGGGGGCAGTGGAGCCTGTTCCAGAGGCAGAGAAAGGCCTAGGGTTCTACTCCCGTTTGTTCGTGGTAACAAAAAGTTCTGGAGGGTTCAGAACAATCTTGGACCTAAGAGATCTAAACGCCAGAATCTGGAAACGCAAGTTCCACATGGAAACAGCCAAGACTATCCTTATGGGTCTGAGAAGGGAAGACTACATGGTCTCAATAGACCTAAAAGACGCTTATTTTCATGTCCCTATCTATATACCAGACAGAAAATTTCTCAGGTTCTGTGTCAAAGGAAAACATCTTCAGTTTACCTGCCTTCCCTTTGGTCTCACATCCTCACCGAGGGTATTTACAAAAGTACTCGTAGTCATGATAGAGTGCTTGAGGAGAAAGAACATAGCAATATGGGCTTATTTGGACGATCTACTTATCTCAGCAAAGTCAAAAGCAGAAGCCGTCCGAGATGCAGAAATAGTAGTCCAGTTCCTACAGGATCACGGGTGGCTGATCAATTGGAACAAGAGCCATCTGTGTCCTACACAGACCATCCAATACCTAGGCGTCATCGTGGACACAGTACGGTTCGAGGTCACCCTGTCCGGCCAGAGATGCGAGAAAATTCAAGAGCTGGTAGAGGTAATCCAAGGGAATCGGAAGGTTCCGCTGAGACTAGCAATAAGTCTCTTAGGGATGATGTCTTCAACAGTGGAGGTGGTACCATGGGCCAGGTGGCATATGAGGACACTGCAGTGGCATCTCCTACCCTATACCAGAAGCCAAGTTTCTCTGGAACGCTACATCACGCTCCCTCAATCAGTGGTGTTGTCACTTCAGTGGTGGCAAAGCAGGTACATGGCGTTCAGAAGAATGTCTCTTTCAAGCCCACAGTATGTAGTGCTGACAACAGACGCAAGCGTCACAGGGTGGGGAGCGCATTGCTCAGGCAAAACTACCCAAGGTATCTGGTCCGTCTAAGAATCGGATCTATCATCCAACCACAGGGAGCTTCGAGCAGTTTTCATGGCCATGAAGTTCTTCTCAGGCGAAATAGGAAAATCCCATCTAAGAGTCTTCTCAGACAACATAGCGACAGTCGCTTATATCAACAAGCAAGGGGGGACAAGAAGTCGCCCACTGCTAGAAGAGATCCGGTTGATCATGGGCTGGGCAGATAAACATCTCTGATCCATCTCGGCATTACACGTGCCAGGGGAAGAAAATCAGCTGGCAGACTTCCTAAGCAGGACTCAAATTCTGCCAGGAGAATGGGAGCTGAAAGACTCAGTCTTCAGACAAATCGTTCGCAGATTCGGCCAGCCACAAATAGATCTGATGGCGACTCCAGAGAATGCGAAGGTTCAGCGATTCTTCTCCAGACACCCGGCACGAGGATCGGAAGGCGTGGATGCCCTGTCCCAGAGATGGCAGTTCTCCCTGGTATATGTCTTCCCACCCTTCCCACTCATACACAAGGTACTGTGGAAGATCAGGTCGGAGAGAGTTCGGGCGATAGTTATTCTCCCATATTGGCCCAGAAGGGCCTGGTTCCCGATGGCAGAGGGCATGGCGGTGGCAGAGCCATGGTTTCTTCCAGTATCACAGGATCTTCTGATGCAGGGCCCAGTAATGTGCCAGGACCCACAGAAACTTCATTTAGCGGCATGGAGTTTGAAAGGAAACAACTGACAGATAAAGGCCTGTCAGCAGTCGTAGTAGACATGCTGCTTCAAGCAAGGAAGAAAGTTTCCTCTGATATATATTATAGAATCTGGAGGGTCTTCGCGGGATGGTCTGAACATAGATTTCCTTTTCCCAAGGCTAGACTGGCGCATGTTCTACAGTTCCTCTGTGAAGGTTTCAATAAGGGCCTATCCATAGCAACTCTGAAGGTACAAGTTTCAGCCCTTTGTGTTCTACTGGATAAGAAGTTAGCAGACCAAGGATTGATAAAAAGATTCTTTCAAGCAGCCAAAAGAATCCGTCCAAGAGTTAGACCAGTGATTCCTCAGTGGGACCTCAATCTAGTGCTAAACGGTCTCATGGCAAACCCATTTGAACCATGTGAGAGATCTGGGCTAAAATTTCTTACGTGCAAGGTAGCGTTTATGGTCGCTATTACGTTGGCAAGACGTGTAGGGGAGTTACATGCGTTACTATGTTGTGAACCCTACCTTAAGTTATTTCCGGACAAAGGGCCTTATTTTGGTTCATTCTTTCTGACAAAATCCTTCTTAGATGGGCAAAACCATGTGCACTGCAGGTGGGGCAGGTGTTACTTGTGCAGAGAGAATTAGATTTGGGTGGGGTTTTACTTCAAAGTGAGATCTATATTGCAGTGTAAAAATAAAGCAGTCAGTATTTTCCCTGCACAGAAACAAAATTACTCACCCAAATCTAATTCTCTCTGCACATGTTACATCTGCCCCCCCTGCAGTGCACATGGTTTTGTCCATCTAAGAAGGATTTTGTCAGAAAGAATGAACCAAAAATAAGGCCCAAAGTAGTCCTAAGAACCAAACCTTCATTTTTTCCGAAGGTAGTCTCATCTTTTCATATGAGTCAAGATATTGTTTTGCCTTGTTTTTTTCCAAATCCAACCACTAGAAGAGAAAAAGATCTTCATACGCTGGATATGGTGAGAATAATCAAAATTTATTTGGATCGTACAGCAAGCTTCAGGAAAACGAGATCGTTGTTTGTGATTCCACAAGGAGCAAAGAAAGGATTTGCGCCTTCAAAACAAACTATTTCAAGGTGGCTCAAAGAAGTTATTTGTTTCACCTACAAGAAAGTTGGCCGACAAGTTCCAGAAGGCATAAAGGCACACTCGGCTAGGGCAATGGCAACTTCCTGGGCAAGAGAGGCTAACGTCTCGGTCAAGGACATATGCCAAGCTGCGACATGGTCGTCCATACATACCTTTGCAAAACATTATGCATTGGATGTAACTGAAGAATCTTTTGGGAGCAGAGTTCTACATCAGGCCTTGATTTAAGGTATTGTAGCCCACCCTACTGCTTTGGTATATCCCATTGTGTGGCTGCCATGTAGTAAGAAGAAGAAAGTTACGGATTATGCTTACGATAATTCCTTTTCTTCGGAGTACTTCATGGCAGCCTATATTATTATCCCCCCCGTGTTTGTGTTTTTCCCTAGGATCGGTGGCGGAGACGAGTCAAAAGACTGGAGACATGGGGGAAGGTGATGGCTATGTACTGGTGGAAGGAGGGGCGTGTCCTAGGGAAAAACTACCTGTCTAATTGCGAGGGGAGAGAGGGATGAACCCATTGTGTGGCTGCCATGAAGTACTCCGAAGAAAAGGAATTATCGTAAGCATAATCCGTAACTTTTTTTATTTAAATAAAAAACAAAAAACTTTTTTTTCAGAGAGCCCCCCTTAAATGTCCCCCACAGTAGTCCCATATAACAGCCCCCCTTTCAGAGGCGAAACTACCATTGGTGCAGCAGGTGCATTGCACCAGGGCCCCTGAGGACTAAGGGGCCCGCTGCTGCCGCCCACTGCTGTGTGGGCCAACCACTCATAAGTTCCGCCACTGCCCCCTTTAGTAGTAGCCTTAGTAATGCCCCCTTAGTAGCTGTAACCTGAATAGTTTTCCACTTAGTAGTTCCCCTTTAGTAGATGTACAAAAGTTCCTGCACCATTAGTTCCCCCTTAGTAAATGTACCTTTAGATTCCCGACTTTTACAGTTGTCCCCCTTGAGCAGCCCCACTCAGTTTAAGAACCACGAATGCTGAATAAGCACTGAGTGAGCATAAACCCCTGATGGGTTCCCCAGGTTACGCTGGAAGGTCAGCTGATATGCTAATAGGATGGGCACAAGGCCTATCAGAGCAGTGGGAGGGTACAGACAGGGAAGAAAAGGAACATACTTACAGGAAGTTCTCCCTCTGTCTGAAAAAGCTGCTGCAGGATCAGGCAAGCGCTGCTCTGCAGCAACACATTAATCTACTCTATTCTTAGCAAGGTTCTTTCATCGCTAATCTTTTTCTCTGTCTTCTCTGTATTCTAGATCTGTCCCTCTCTATTGGATCTGTCCCTCTCTATTAGTCTGTCCTCTTTTTTTTCAGCCTATATACTGCTGCAGGATGGCCTATAGGCCGCGTAGGACTACCCGCCCGCCTGCCCCCCTCACCGATGCTGCGGGGGCTGCTGGGGAGGCTGCGGGGCCTAGCGGCGTGATCCCTGGTGGTCCTAGTGGCTGGAGGGGATCGCGGCGGGGTCCGGCGGCTCCCGTGCGGCCCGCGCGGCATGACGCGATGGTCGCTGATGACGCGGCCCGGCGCCGGACCTTGCGTACTGCGGGTACAGGCCGCGGCGCGCGCGGCGTTAGTCGCGGCAGCCAAGGGGGGTCGGGCAGGGGAAGAGCCCGTGCCACAAACACACGCGCGAGAGGGCTAGGCCCCCGCACAGCTGGGCTAATCTATGTGCCGCGCCCCTCATCCATCCCCATCCTGGCTTCTAGATTGCCCCAGAGGGGTCTCCCCTCCGGAGCTCCCCTTCCCACAGTTAATAGAAGGGGTAGGGGCCGCGGGTGGGCCAGGGGTGGGAGTCAGGGGCCGAATAGGGCCCAGATGGTGACAACAGCCCCCATTGACACGCCTAGGGGAACGAGGCCCCTGGGGATGAGATCCTCGCTGCACATGGCGAGGCGGCAGCTCATTAGAAGGGCCAGATTGCTTACCCCTGCGCAGTGCTCAGGCCCCTGCGCCTGCTGCGCCGGTTCCCATTGCATCCCCCACACTACCTGCGGCTGCAGATGGGTGGGTACAGCAGTTCCTGTCACTACTCTCCAATTTTATGAGACAGTCACCTGCTTCCGGGGGGGTTGCCCCAGACCACAGTCAGGACCCTGCGGCCTCCTCAGGGACCCCTGCCCCGACCCTGGCAGTTAGGGCCTCCCCGGCGCCAACGGCAAGACCTACGGCCCCCCTCAGCGCGAGGGATATCGTCGCTTCTGGAACCCCCCCAGTGGGTTTGGTGGAGGATCCCTCACAGATGAGCCTCGTACCAGTGGAGGGTACTTCAGGTGGGTCAGCGTCCAAGCGCAAGCGGCGCAAGCGTAGGGCTGCGCATACCTCCTCTTCCTCCGGCGGATCCGACTCTGGGTCGTCGGAGGAGGATGGGGGCCGCAAATCCCGCAGGCGTCGCAGGCACAGGCGCCGTAGGCAATCTAGTTCCAGTGGCAGCTCGGGGTCCCCGTTGTTCCCTAGGGGAAAAGTGGTCCAGTGCGAGAACACAGCAGTGCTCAGAGGGCTCAGGCGCAGCGTCCAGGAACGCATTAAGGACGGTAAATATGTCAGCTTCTTCACCATGACGGCACAGGCTGAAAAGGAATATCGCGCGGCGAAGAGGCGAGGGGGTATTGGGGAGGAGGCCTACTGCACCTATCACCGGTGGCAGGCGGGCATGTTTATGTTCGCGGCTTGTTACTTAGAAACAAGACCGCAGGAGCACATGAACATGGTGCGCTACATGCACATGATTCATCAGATGTTCCTGTCAGAAGCCGACTCCTCATGGCGCTCATATGATGAGAGCTTCCGTCGCAAGCAGTCAGGGCTGGCCATTATGGCATTGGGATGCAAAGACGTGGAGATTTGGATGGGGCCAAAGCCGGCGGCCGCTCCTGCGGTTGCTCCTGCGGCTACACCAGCCCCCAGCCCCGCCCCTCGCAAGCAACAACAACCCTTTCGCGGTAGGGCGGGGGGAGCCTCCGCCGGGCGTTGCTTTGCATTTAACGGAGCGGGTTGCACCCTGGGAGCGTCCTGTAAGTTCAAGCACGCATGCTCTAAATGCTGGGGCAATCACCCATTTAGAGATTGCAGGAAGGGAAAGCAGGGAGGCACCTCCCAGGCTTCAACAGCCGGGGGCGCACCTCAGTAAGGCCCCTTCTCCTGTACGGGTTGACCGCCTGGCCGGCTGGCTGGGACGGTACCCGTGTAGGGAGGAGGCAAAATTTTTAGAGCAAGGCTTCCGCCTGGGTTTCCGCCTACCAATCCAGGGGGAGGTAGTAGCACATGCCCCCCGTAATTTAAAATCCGCAATGCAGATGCCCGGGATAGTGTTGGAAAAGGTGGGCAAAGAGGTGAGCTTGGGTAGGATGGTGGGCCCCTTCCCATCTCCCCCTATAGAGAACCTGGTTCTCTACCCGGTGGGGGTGGTCCCCAAGAAGGCTAGCGGCAAGTTTAGGCTTATACAACACTTGTCCCACCCCCCGGGCAGTTCTGTTAATGATGCCATCCCTGAACACTTGTGCCGTGTGCGGTACCAGTCGTTTGAGCAGGCTCTTGATATAGTGCGCAGCCACGGACACGGGGCTTTGCTGGCCAAGGTGGACATTGAGTCCGCCTTTCGCCTTCTCCCTCTCCATCCGGAATCATTCCGGTTCATGGGATTTCGCCTGCCCACGGGTTTTTACGTGGACAGCAGTGTTGCAAGTAAGGGGGTACGGCGTGGTACGGAGTACCTGTAAGAAATATGTTGCAGGTACGCAGTACCACTTACCCCCTGACCCACTGTCAATTCTATTTTTATTTTAAGTCTAAATATAATGCATCCACAGCCTGCACACCCAGCGTTATGCAGCTACCAGCTACTGTTGGCATCAGCAGCACCGACAGCATGAAGAGCAGGCTCCACAATTGTAAGCACAAGCTGCTCGGCTCTCCCCAAGCAAGAGCCAACCCACCCCCAGTCATTCCATGTTTCTCATTCCCTGTCTCCTGATGCCACGCCACTATTGTCATTTAGACACATGGCCACGCCCATTTTGGTGGAGGCTATCAGTACCACCAAGAAAAAAATTCTACTTGCACCACTGGTGGACAGGTGCTTACCGATGGGCTGCTCGATTTCTTGCGCCTATTTCGAGAGATTTAGCAGTTTCTTGCATTGGTGCGTAGAGGCGGGTTCAGGCGAAACTGGGGTGGCCCACTACTTGGATGACTTCTTCTGTGTGGGCCCTGCCGTTTCCCAGCGATGCAAGCTTCTGCTGACATACCTGCAGGATCTTTTCAGGGAGTTCGGGGTCCCCATTGTGGAGGACAAGACGGAGGGCCCAGTGCAGTGCCTGTCCTTCTTGGGTATAGAAATAGACACAGTGGCGGCCTGTTGCCGCCTCCCACAGGACAAGCTGTCTCGGCTACGCGGAGCCATTAGCCTGGCATTGGCCACGGGTAAGCTACAGTTGCGCCAGCTTCAGTCACTACTGGGACTTCTGCATTTTGCTTGTAGGGTCATACCCATGGGTAGAGTTTTTTGTAGAAAGTTGAAGAGATCCATGTCAGGCGTCAGGCACCCCCTCCATTATGTACGTCTCTCTGCAGAGATCAAGAGGGATTTACGCACTTGGCTCTCCTTCCTGGAGCAGTTCAACGGTGTCCTGATTTGGCCTGCGAGCCCGTGCACCAATGCGCAGTTACAATTGTATACTGATGCAGCGGGCGGGGTGGGTTTCGGAGCCTTCCTGCACGGGTCGTGGTGCGCTGCCCCATGGCCAGTAGAATGGGTGTCGGAAGGGCTCACAAAAAACTTACTGCTCTTGGAGCTGTTCCCCATTGTAGTGGCGCTGGAGCTATGGGCAGACAGGCTTCGCGACTCCAGCATCATATTTTGGTGCGATAATTTGGGAGTAGTTCACTCTATTAACAGGCAGGGTTCAGCTTCCATGCCTGTAGTTCGCCTGCTTGCGCGATTGGTGCTGCGATGCCTGCTGTTCAACATACAGTTTGTGGCACAACATGTTCCCGGAGTAGAGAACTCTGTGGCAGACGCACTGTCCAGGGCCGACTGGGAGAAGTTTCGGGCCCTGGCTCCTGATGCATCTATTGTTGGTGAATGCTGTCCCTCTTATATTTGGCAGATGATCAGGCCGGAATGGAGGGGCTAGCCATGCGGGCTATCGCACCACGGACGCTCCACTGCTATCAGGCTGGATGGCAGGAGTGGGAGCAGTTCAGACTGTCTGCTCCGCAAGCAGGTAAGACACCTGAAGCGGCCATGGTGGCCTTTGTATGGAGTGCATACTCCAATGGTCGCTCTGTCGCCTCCGTGCGCAGGGTTTTGGCAGGGGTGTCGTTTTTCTCCTCACTGCAGGGTAGGGCGGACCCGTCCCGGTCATTTTTGGTGTCTAGGGCGTTGCGTGGTTGGCGGCGGGCTACACCCGCTCCCCCGGACTGCAGGCGTCCCATTGATATGTCGTTACTTCCAGCACTGCTGGACGCCCTGGGGGACATCTGCTGGCCTTATTACGAGGTACTCTTGTTCCGCACGGCGTACGTGATGGCATACCACGGGGCCTTCAGGATTGGGGAGCTGGTGGCCCCGTCAAAACGGATGCCCTCGCCTTTGGCCGTGGACGACCTGGTGGTCCAAGCTGACTCGGTGCTATGTCAACTGCGACGTTCCAAGATGGACCAGGCGGGGAGGGGGCGGTGGCTGTCCTTGCTCCCATGCACGGTGGAGAGGGCATGCCCTGTGACGTTGGTCTCGGCCTTCGCCCAGGTGCGCCCGGACCTTCCAGGCGCATGGCTGATGCACGAGGATGGGTCACCGCTCACCAAATACCAATTTTGTCACGTCTTGGGACGGGCGCTGGAGGCCACGGGTCTCGATCCTAAGGAATTTGGGTCTCATTCCTTTAGGATTGGGGCTGCTACCTCGGCGGCTGCGGAGGGCCGCTCCGACGCAGAGATTCAATCTCTGGGTCGATGGCGCTCGGCAGCATTCCGGAGGTACATTCGGCCAGCTTTATCTGTCACTTTTCACCATGGTCGACTGGACGCATAAGCGCTCGTCAACTTCCAGTGGGGGCCTTGAGGTGTGTTTTCACATCCGTCTGGGGGCACAATTCGGCTATAATTACAATTCAGGCATGGCGTACTTGTTAGTTTATTCCAGACGGTGTGTTTTGTGCCTCAAGAGCTGGTCGGCCACGGTTTTTCTCATTCCTCTCTCCTAACAAGTGTGGTGAATGCGTGGTATGCAAGCTTGTCGACAGCCTTCTAACCTCTCTATAAATATTTCAGGTCGACAGGACGTTAAGTCCATATGGATGATTGGACATTCCTTTGTCTATTGGGCTTCCAGGGCAAACATCGCCTCTGATGTACGTGTGTTTGGTCGAGCTGGGGAGGTTAGTTGGTTGGGTGAGAGAGGTATGCTGTGGAAAGGGCTGCAGGCTGGGCTGATTCGAGCCCTGCGAAATTTTGGGGTCCCGAGAGTCATTATATTCCACCTGGGTGGCAATGACTTAGGGCGGGTGACCGCTCTGGAGCTACGCTCTGTGATTGTGCGGGACCTCTATTTTATTTCATTGTATCTGCCTGCATGTAAGTTGGTGTGGTCCTCCATTATATCGAGGATAGTGTGGAGGAATGCGATGTCCTGCCCCCGCCTGGAGCGTTCACGGAAGACGGTGAACGCTGCAGTTGAGAAATATCTGCTGACCAATGGCGGGGGTGTTATTCGCCATGACGCCATCAGCTTTCAGCGGAGTGCGCTGTATAGGAGCGATGGTGTTCATCTGAGCCCGGAGGGCGTGGCTCTGTTTTTGGGCGATGTCTTTAGTTGGTTAGATACACAGTGCTAAGCGTTTCCTACTTGGTGGCGGTGCTGCGGCTTAGGGCCTAGCTGTGGCGGTAAAGAACGGTCATCCTTGTAAGATCTTGATGTGTGTGTGTAGATAGTGGGGTGTCGCTCTCTCCTGACATCGATGGTCATCGGCCATGCTTCCGCCCGGGGGGTGGTCACCACTAGCACGAGTGGATGACCGGGGAGAGCGATCACCAGCGATGGTGTGTATGGTAACATCTTTAACCCCACTTTCCTATAGTGACCGTTCTTTGGTGCCGCCACCATTATATATATAGTTAGTTTAATTGTCAAAATAAATTGACATTCATTTTGAAACGCCAGCACTTGTGTCTGTGTCTTTTTATTATATAAGTTAGTTATTAAGGTTTAGGTTAAGTTTATGGTGAGATGGAAAGGTGTGGACCTGGGGGATACCTGATGGGGAGTTTATGCAGCCTCTATTTGATCCCCCATTAGTTGCCTCTCCTTAGTATATCCCCCACAGTGTTTTTTTTGTCCCCCATAGGTTTTTCTTCTGTGCAGACAGCACGGCAACATCCGTGCTGTCTGACTACTACATACAGAATGAAGATGGCGCCGGAGCCGGACCTTTTATAGAGATCCAAATCCGACGCAGGATGATGACGTTTTGGACTCCTGAAAATGGCGGGACCCGGCGAACTCCTCGGATCTGTCCTCGGATAAGGTAAGTTCGTGGGGGTTCGGATCTCTAGGATCCGAACCCGCTCATCTCTAATATATATTACACATATACTTCTTTAACATTTATTTATTTATATAATTGCAAGTAAAAACAAACCTCTGCTTTTACAATGCTGCCTGAAGAAGTTATGAAGACTGGGTCGACTGGGACACTCTGCAACCTGAGGAAACCACCCTCCCTGCTCAGCTTCCCGGGCTCCTCTGTCTGGCCTCTCCAGCGTGTGACGTGATGACATCACACGCATAGGAGAAGCTGAGGCAGAGTAACCAGCAGCCACTGCTGCTTACACTGTCGCTCAGTGTCAGGCCACTTCCCCGCCCGCCCTCTCATTTCACAGCCAAATCACGCCCGCCCTCCCTCCCATTGGACAGCTGCCTGCCCATCAAGCAATGTGACAGTCTGACAGTGAGTCTGTCAGACTGTCATGGCTGCTCCCGTGCCGTGGCCGACTCGCCTGTGCGGCAGCGGCTGGCGCACGCAGCACACTAGATTGTAAGTAAAAAAACAAAACAGCAACCCGCCCGGTTTGACACATAGTGCGCCAGGCGGGAGCCGGCACCCACGCAGCCCCCGCTACCCCAAGCAGTGGCGGGGGCTGCCTTACACAAGCTACGCCCCTGGTGGGTTCTGCTGTGCTGGGGACATCTGTCTGAGAGGAGTTCTGTTGTGCTGGGGAAATCTATCTGAGGGGGGTTCTGCTGCGCTGGAGGGAGATGTGTCTGGAGGATCTATTGTGCTTAGATCTGTTTCAGGGAGGATCTAGCTCTGTGTGTCTGTGTGTGTGTGTATATATATATATATATATATGGTACTCTTTACCTAGCACGGCGCCCGCGATTACAATCGCGGGCGTCGGGGGTAAAAAATCGCGGGCATCGCGGGCATCGCGGGTAAATCAAAAACGGGTGCGACGCGATGCCCGCGATGCCCGCGATTTTCCCATAGGGATCAATGTTAAAAGTCAGATTGGTCGCGATTTTAGCGTTAATTGGCTCAATGCCCGCGATTTTTACATAGAAAACAATGTTAAATGGGCCACAGAGCCCTAATAGTCCCCCTGAAGTGTGAAATGGCCCCCACAATTTTTAACGCCACCCCACGATCAACGTGAACCCGAAGCGTGGCGAGCGCAGCGAGCCCGCGAGGGGCGGCGGTACGCGTCCTCCGACCTTTTCATACCCCCACTATCCACGTCGGCGTGGAGTTGAGAATAGAATAGTGTGGCGAGCGCAGCGAGCCACCGAGCCCGAAGCGTGGCGAGCGCAGCGAGCCCCGCGAGGGGACGCGGATACCTTCACAGTTATACGCGTCCCCTCACGGGCTTCACAGGTGTCCGTGGCGACGCGGACACCTGTGAAGCCTGCGAGGGGACGCGTTTACCTGTGAAGGTATCCGCGTCCCCTCGCGGGGCTCGCTGCGCTCGCCACGCTTCGGGCTCGGTGGCTCGCTGCGCTCACCACACTATTCTATTCTCAACTCCACGCCGACGTGGATAGTGGGGGTATGAAAAGGTCGGAGGACGCGTACCGCCGCCCCTCGAGGGCTCGCTGCGCTCGCCACGCTTCGGGTTCACGTTGATCGTGGGGTGGCGTTAAAAATTGTGGGGGCCATTTCACACTTCAGGGGGACTATTAGGGCTCTGTGGCCCATTTAACATTGATTCCTATGTAAAAATCGCGGGCATTGAGCCAATTAACGCTAAAATCGCGACCAATCTGACTTTTAACATTGATCCCTATGGGAAAATCGCGGGCATCGCGGGCATCGCATCGCACCCGTTTTTTAGTGCATGCGATGGTCGCGATGGGCGCCGTGCTAGGTAAAGAGTACCATATATATATATATATATATATATATATATATAAATAATTTATTAACAGCTTATTATATAGCGCAGCATATTCTGTTGCGCTTTACAAAGGAGACAGTGATATAACAAACAGGGTATTTACAGACAGTCAAAAGGGCCCTGCTCGCAAGCTTACAATCTATATACAGTTGTGCTCATAAGTTTACATACCCTAGAAGAATTTGTGAATTTTCTGACCATTTGTCAGATAATATGAATGATAATTTTTCTTTCACTCATAGTTAGTGGTTGGGTAAAGCCATTTATTGTCAAACAACTGTGTTTACTCTTTTTAAATCATAATGACAGCAGAAACTACCCAAATGACCCTGATCAAATGTTTACATACCCCAGCTCCCTTTAACATCAATGACCCCTCTCATGCTTCTTTCCCACTGCAGGCTTTACACGGTAAAATGCAGTTTTTTTTAGCCTTTTAGCTGCAGTGGGAAAGCTCCAGGTTGCTGTACCCGTTTAAAAATACCATGTTTTTTTAAACGGGTAAAAAGCAGTGTTTTACCGGCTTAAAAGCCGTTTTTTCGGCAGTGGGAAAGGGGTAGCCCTTTACCCGTTAAAAAAAAAACGGCATGGGGTCCCCCCCCCACTGCCGTAACCAGCACCAGGCTGAAGGAGCCGGGGCTGGTATTAAAAAAATTCAGGAAACCCGACAAATAGGGGTTCCCTGACTTTTTACAACCAGCCCCAGGCTCCAGGTCCGGGGCTGGTTCCCAAAATACGGGGGACAAAATGACTAGGTGTCCCCCGTATTTTAAGAAATAAAATGCGGTTCCCACATGGATTTCTTCGGACTCCGGACCGCCGACGCCATCGCCGACATGGACAGCGACGGTCGACATGGATCCAGAAGACGACACAGGACTGCAGGACATCAGGACCAGGGCTACCTACGGGCTCAAGATAGGTAAGTATCAGTATGTATGTGTTATGTATGTATTAAACTTTTATTTTTCACGTGTGTCAGTGTGTTTATTGTACTATTTCTTTTACTGTGGAACTACAAGACCCAGTGGGCCCTTTAATGCCCCGCAGGCTGGGACTTGTGGTTCTCCAAGTCCCAGCTTGCGGGGGAGGCTTGCTGGGACTCATAGTTCACCAGTAAAAGACAATAGTTTTTATTCTATTTTTTACACCATTCCATCAGCCCGATGCCCACCGCCCAGAGGCATCGGGGACAGCACCAGGCTTCAGCCTGGTCAGGTAAGTCCTGGAGGGGGGGGACCCCTTCTTAGGGGGGGTCCCCACTCTCGGAGGGCCCCTGGCCAGGCTGACTGGTCGGTAGGGTTAATGCTTTGGCCGCGGGAACTTATATAATAAGTGTCCCCCGGCTGTGGCATTACCCTGCTGGCTGGTTTGGCCTGGGGCTGGTTCTTAAAATACGGGGGACCCCTAGTCATTTTGTCCCCCATATTTTGGGAACCAGCCCCGGACCAGGAGCCTGGGGCTGGTTGTAAAAAATAAGGGAACCCCTATTTGCCGGGTTTCCTGATTTTTTATTACCAGCCCCGGCTCTTTCAGCCTGGTGCTGGTTACAGCAGTGGGGGGGACCCCACGCCGTTTTTTTTTTAAATCCCCCCCATCTTTACACTGCTTAAACGGGTTTTTAAACGGGTAAGTGTGAATGTGACAAAAACAGCTTTTAAACGGTAATTTACCATTTAAAAGCTGCAGTGGGAAAGGGTCTTTATGGCTCTTACCCATTTAAAGACCCGTTTAAAAAAAACGGGTCATTACCCGTGTAGGCAGTGGGAAAGCAGCATCAGACAGATCTTCCCAGCACAGTAACACTCCAGGGACTTGATCAACGGTGTATTAAAGCAGAAATGATAAAAGTAGCCATATACTGTAGATGCAACATAAAGTTTCAAGTCAAATGTTTTTTCATCAGGACGGATGGCATGGTGATAAAGTGTTAGTACAATTAAAGTGCTCAGCGTGTGACATCATTGATCAAGTCCTTGGACTGCCGGTTATTCTTTATCCAGAACAGGATGAAAGGTTTATATACATATTTAAAATAAATGCAGTGTAGAAATGGTATGCTGACTGTCGTCTTTATATCTGTGTGATGAAGGATCTGTGAGTTCCACCGTTTCTATACTGCATATTACATTTCTATTGGAAGGCACCACAGCAGATTACAGGGTACTTGTGTACTATCACGGCGCCCATCGCATCGCAGACCATATCGCATGCGATACGATGCGATATCACGCGATGTTCCACAATGTCACGCTTCAGGCTCGTCACACTATATAAAATCAACTCCACGCTGACGTGGATAGTGGGGGTATGAAAATGTCAGAGGACGCGTACCGCCGCCCCTCGCGGGCTCGCTGCGCTTCGGGTTGGCCACAATAGTGGGGTGGCGTTAACAATGGGGGGCCATTTCAACCATCAGGGGGGGTTTGCTATTAAAATGGGGGGTTTTGGGGCTTTTTACATTGAAATCAATGTAAAATCGAGTCTCAGGGACCATTTTACATTGATTCCAATGTAAAAATCGGGTCAATCGCGTCGGTCGCATCGCATGCGATTTGGTTGGCATGCGATGCGATCGACGCAATTTTTCCGACCCGATCAATACAATCAAAATCGGTAGCGCTGTGCTAGGAAACAAGTACCGAAATTTTTTTATTTGAATTTATGTAACAAATGTGAACGACGCTGGCATTTTTAGCGGATACTTTGCGCATCTCTCACAGATGTTGGCACTCAAAGGGTTAAGATGCTCTTCTCGCACCTAAGTTGTCCAGAAGGACTTGGTCTATTAGCAGCACGGAAAAGAATCAAAGGGAACCTATCACTTCAGACTTTTTGCAGACATGATGCTTTTGATGCCTATCAGTGGAC
The DNA here is from genome assembly GCF_055691185.1 of Crinia signifera. NCBI lineage: Eukaryota > Metazoa > Chordata > Amphibia > Anura > Myobatrachidae > Crinia > Crinia signifera. Next base: position 314,757,510 of record NC_139217.1, read on the forward strand.
CTACTGGATAAGATTGTAGGATGTACACCAAATACATTTCAGAGAATAAGATTTTTCATTGGATTGTCTTGTGTTTTTGCTATAACCCTAGCAGAATCCCTGGGTACTTGTGTATTATCACGGCGCCCATCGCATCACAGACCATAAGGCATGCGATGGTATGCAATGCGATGCGATATCGCGCGATGTTCCCTAATGTCATACAATGTTAAAATTGTATGGCATTGTATATGGCTTACAATGCCATACAATGCGATGCGATTATAAATTGTATAAGCACCCTAATGGGTGCTTACAATGTTAAATACACCCCCACGCCACCCCCCAAGTATAAACGTAAACCCAAAGCGTGGTGAGCGCAGCGAGCCCGCGAGGGACGGCGGTACGCGTCCTACGACCTTTTCATACCCCCACTATCCACGTCGGCGTGGAGTCGATTTTATATAGTGTGGCAAGTGCAGCGAGCCACCGAGCCCAAAGCGTGGCGAGCGGACGCGCAGAACTTCACAGGTATACGCGTCCCCTCGCGGGGCTCGCTGCGCTTCGGGCACTTTATAAAATCAACTCCACGCCGACGTGGATAGGGGGGGTATGAAAAGGTCGTAGGACGCGTACCGCCACCCCTCGCAGGCACGCTGGGCTTGCCACGCTTCGGGTTCACGTTTATACTTGGGGGGTGGCGTGGGGGTGCATTTAACATTGTAAGCACCCATTAGGGTGCTTATACAATTTAACATCGTATATGGGGCAAAATTGCACCGCATGCCATCGGGTGTATGGCATGCGATGCGATCAAAAATCGGGCGACTAATTATCGTGGGCGCCGTGCTAGTACACAAGTACCGATTACAGAGTGCATAATACCTCCATCTTCGCCCCATATATATGTGTCCACCCCATCTTTGGAAATCCCCCTTAACAAATCCTGCGTTTTCCCCTGGTTTAGACTTCATTGCAAGTAATATAACATCATTTTAAAGAACAAAAAACGCAAAGAAGTTACAAAACCGCTATTTAAGCTTCAATTTAAACAACAAAGCATGTGCATACTAATGTAATATTTTGCATTATGGTTAAATCAATGTACAGTAAGTATCAGTCTTATAGAGCACAGGTGGAAAGTAATCACAGTCAGTGCAAGTAGCGTGTGCTCTCCTATCCTGCTGCCACTAGTATAGTCACTGTTAATGCTGCTGAAGCGAAGGTCGGACTGGTTGGCTGGTAAATAAGCTGATTCTTGCATCCTTGTCTGGTCCCAGGGCCATTTTAATGCATTGGGCTTAATGGGCAACTGCTGAAGGGCCCCCTAATTTTAGGGGCCTTTGTAAAGGGGCAGGTTGGGCTGTAAGTATCTGCACCTAAGGCTCGTGCCTTCTGAGCTTCAGGGGATGTAGACTGAGAATGCTGCACAGCCAGTGAGACAATGAATGGCTATCAGCATGCTGATTGGTTGATGGCTGGCACTATACCCCAATCATATTGCTGACAGCCATTCACTCTTTATAAGCATGTGGAGAGATGGTGTAAGACCGCAGGAGCCATCAGTTATGACATTTAAAACATTTGCCTGTGAATGGGTATGTTGGAGCCCCAGTGCATTGCTTTGCCCAGGGCCTACAATGCCATTAAGACAGCCCTGTCTAGTCCTGCAGTCAGTTATAGTTTTCTAATAGAAAATAGAAAAAGAAGCAGCGCTAAACACTTAGCAATTATAACATATGGGGCAGTACGGATGGTATAATAGTTAGCATTACTGCCTCACAGCACTGAGGTCATGGGTTCAATACCCACCATGGCCCTAACTGTGCGGAGTGTGTATATTCTCCCCGTACTTGCGTGGGTTTCCTCCGGGTAGTCCGGTTTCCTCCCACAATCCAAAAATATACTGGTAGGCTAAATGGCTCCCAAAAAATTAACCCTAGAATGTCTGTGCATGTACATGTGGTAGGGAATATAGATTGTAAGCGCCGCTGGGGCAGGGATTAATGTGAATGGTCAAATAATCTCTGTAAAGCGCTGCGGAATATGTGTGCGCTATATAAGAAACTGATAATAAATAAATAAATAAATAAACAAACATATAAACAGGCGGGACTGTCTACAATTTTTTTTATTATTAAAACATTAATAACAATTAAATATAAGAGGGTATAGAAGAAATTAAAAGAAAAAATTATATATAATGAATACATATTTTAAATTGCACACATTTAAAAATTAATATATAAAAAAATGGCATTGACCAAATAAAGGGGGAGTTGGAGTTTTTTCATATTGAAATTACGCTGACCAGCTTGGAGGGGGGGGGGGGGGGCGGGGAAACTGGGGCAGTATCCTGTAGGTTTGCCTGGGGCACCTAGATACCTTGCACCGGCCCTGAGGATAGGAGGGCACATGCTCCTTGCACTAACTGTAATTACTTCCTGCCTGTGCTCTATAAGCATAGACTGATAGATAATACCTACATGGATTTAACCATAATGCAATATGCTAAATGTTACATTAGTATGCACATGCTTTTTTTCTTTGTGTTTTTTGTTTTTTGTTCTCTATAATGATATTATAATACTTGCAATGCAATCTAAACTGTTGCCTAACTTGAATATATTGGTGTAGACCTAGAAAATCTTGAATGAGCAGGCACACATGTATTTGCCACCACATGTGTCACATTTGACTTATGTTGGTATTATGTTACTACTGGAAAACAAATATTATTGATTATCACAATCACGCTGTGTGACATTATATACAAAGCTTTGTATTTCTTTCTTCTGGCAATTTTATTCTCAAGGATCAATGCTCCACATGTCTCTGTCATTTATAGGGCGGGATGTTCTAACATCCTCAGCCCTTTATCGCCCCCCTTCGCCGGCCACCGCATTCTTAATGATCACATATGCTCTAACATATGCGATCATTAACGCAAGGGACAGTTCTTGCGATAAGAGCTGTCCCTTGCGATGCGGCGCAGATGCTGGACTTCCGGGTCTGTTACCCGGGAGTCCATCTGCGCATGTGCAGAGCACTGTGCCGGCCGCAGGGCATGCTGGGAGGGATCCGTGACGGATCCCTCACACAGCGCTGCGGTAAGAAGCCAATAGGCTTCTGCGGGGAATCGCCAGCTTTTGCTGGCGATTCCCTCCGCAGCGCTGCCACTGCGGAGGGGGGACAGAGCGTACAGAAATGTGGTAAAACCCCCGATAACGGGGTTTTTACTGCATTTCTGTATGCTCTGTCCCCACTCCGCAGTTGCTTTACCGCATTTCTGCTTTAGAAAATCTCCCCCATAGTCTGATAAATAATTAAATGACCATAGAAAGAAGAAGTCTGTATTTAATCCCCTCGTGACTTTTCCTATCTTATCTATATTTCATTACTCTCTCATTCAGCATACCAGTTTGATTTAAATTATCTGCAATGCTAACAGTAACAGAGAACCTAATTATGAACTACTAAAAAGCAAAAGTATACTAATCCGATAATGTTCTCTCATTTGTGATAAATTACGACAGTTCTGTCATACTTCACTGAATTGCCCAATCTTGTCTGATTTCTGAAGCCAAACCGTGAAAGGCTTGATCTGTACCTAGGAGGGAGACCCCTAGAGAGTACTGAGTACAGTACTAAGCAACAGCCCCCTCGTACACAAAAAGCAGAAACAGACAGATTTTTATTTTCTTCTTACTAGATGTACTGAAATTATGTCAAACCATCTGATATAATCCGCTGTTGAGGATAATTTAAATGATTTATCTCTGTTAATTGAGGTATTTGCACCTTTCCCCTGCATTTGGGAACACAGTAAAGAGATTTTTTCTTTAATTTCGCCTGATTGTTTATTTAATTTTTGTTCTTGTTTGTCTTACCTGTAATTGCTAAAAACTTTTTAAGTAGTCCTATTAAAATTTATATTTTAAGAACTACAATTCTAACAATAATGAGTGCCCCAGCAAAGATTTCTATCTTTGGTGCCTTTAGCACTTTCTGCCATAGTAACTAGTAACTGAATCTGGAAGCGCCGCCAACCGGTAATTTAGAGCTATACTGTATTTGAGCATTTATACATGTTGGCCAGTATTATGATAATTTGATATAACTAGTCTGTGCAGTTCCTTTTCCCTCCTGTACAAAAATGTATTTTGTGTCAAGTGGGCGGTTTCAATAAAAAGATGTACTAGAGATTAATATTATTTTCCTCGTGGCAGATGGTGTATAATCAGTTTACAAATAGAATTCTTGGTACTTCCGGGTCGGCGTCCTCTCGCGCTCGCCACACTTTCTAAAATAAACTCCATGCCAATGTGGATAGGTCATACCCCCACTATCCACATTGGCATGGAGTTGATTTCACATAGTGTGGCGAGCATGTCACCGAGCCCGAAGCGTGGCCGAGCGCAGCAAGCCCCGCAAGGGGACACACACCCGGAAGTAGCGCGCGGTACCAAATTCTTTAATAATTGCAATGAGTAAACTGGTATCTTTTGTCTAAAGGCAAATATCAATTTCAAGATTTAAATTTCAATCATTCACCAGTATAGGAATCAAGAAGACCTACTGATTCTTGTAATATGAGAATGTAGCAATTATTATACTGTACACTTATTTTAGACTTTGCAGGTAGAATGACCAACAAAATTATTACAGTTCTATGAAGGTTGCATAACCTGCTACAATATAAAGAAATTAAATAAAATACAGCATTTTAGAAAATATCCGATGAGCACAAATTCTACCTTTTTGTAATCTGTACTCAACACATACTGCACATAGGCCCTTATTCTAGTTGACTCGGATGGATGCGTATTTTCAGACAGGAACCGGGTGTTCTTAGCCCCGCCTACAGTATGGATTGCTCACACCGTCCGAACTCGGTAAGACGCCGAGCGTATGGACCACGAGTGGATGTTTCATGTGAACACCTCCTCCATCTCTGGGAACCTCCCCTATCCTCCGATGGTCGCCGAATGATGGACCGAGCGGTCAGGCAGGACCGAGTGCTCCAGACCACTCGGACATGTTTCCGTATGAAAGCAGGGATATGGGCCGGCAGCTGACATCCGGCTATGTCAGCTCCCATATGTGAGTCACGGCCGCATTACCATACGTACGCCCAGCGTTTTCATGGGAACGCCCATGAAACACGGGGCGTACGCATATGGTAATGAGCCCAAACAGCCCTTCACGCCTCTCTCCACCCCCTGCTCGGACGGTTCTGACAGATCATTTTCTGCACAGAACTCACTCCGCATTTGGACGTGCGACGCATTCGCACATGTGCAGATACCAAACATCGGCCGTCCTACCGAACACGGAGCCGTCCGACTCAATCAGAATAAGGGCCATAGTTCAGTAGTTTTGCAAGAGTAAAATAATGCTGCAAAGTCTACACTACTGTACTAACATTTTAAGACCACCTCCATTATTCAGAGCTTATAGGAAGCCTACATAAAGTACCTGCTGTAGATAGTTTACTCCTCGGCACATGAACTCTCCAAACACCCAGCTGGGCAGTGGGTAAAGTGTAGCAGTAAAGGGTACACAGCATACTAGGAAGGTGATGTCTGTTGTGGCAAGGTTGGCTATGGAGAGAAAGGTATTTACATAAAATGTCACCAGTACATTAGAAATTCTATATTCTTATTCAATGTGCAGAAATAAAATACTGGAAGTCACAAAGAGAAACATAAATAAATAAACATAGTATGTGTTGAATGCAAATATATATACTGAAGAATATGTAATAAAAGAAATATGATGGTGGTAGGGTGAATGTAATAGAGCGTTCTTTATTCTCTTTTATGGTTATACTTTGTGCTGAATTATTAATAATAGTTGTTTATAGCTAACACCAGTTATAAATACTATTGATCTTAGATACCAGACCAAACATCATCATTATGAATTTATGACAGTGTATGTGATAAGGACATAGTTTAAATAATGTAATAATGGTGACAACTTACGTCATTTATTCATTTGTACACTACCCCCCACATTGTCGAATTGAAAATGTACTTACAAATTGTGAGGGCAGGGGCGGATTGGCCATTATATCAACCGGGAACTTTCCCGGGAGGCCGATGGCAGTGAGGCCGATTTTAAACTGGCAGGCAGCAGGGGCAGCACAGAGCACAAATATACAGCAGCTGGCTGCTCACCTCCGTGAAGTCCGCCGTGCCCCCGTGTAGCCCTGCCTCCGCTCCGACTGTCACACCTGGCTAATGGCCCAGCCCCCGGCCCCCCCCCCTCCTCTCTCCAAGTGACGCTAGTGTGTGTCCACTCACTGCCCCGCCCCCCCCGAGGATCCTGTACAGTGTACACTGTACAATGCTGATGTTGTCATAAATCAATGAAATAAAAATATGAGCCTGTCCAGTGAGTCCCCGCCTGCCGCCGACGCCGCACCCAGTGCGCTGCTACTGGATGCGGCCTCGCCTCTTTCCGCCCGCTGTTCTCTGAGTCCCGGAGAACAGCGGGCGGGAGGAGGTGAGGCCGCATCCAGTAGCAGCTCACTGGGTGCGGCGTCGGTGGCAGGCGGAGACCCGGGACTCACTGGACAGGCTCATATTTTTATTTGATTGATTTATGACACCATCAGCATTGTACAGTGTACAGGATCCTCGGGGGGGGGGGGGGGCAGTGAATGGACACACACTAGCGTCACTTGGAGAGAGCCAGGCTCAGGCTCTCAGAGACGGGAGGAGGAGGAGGTGGAGGAACTCATCTGGATGTGAGGTGGGGCAATTGACAGAACAGGCGGGGCTGCATTCAGCAGGGAAGGCCAGGCAGGCACTGACACTGTGCACTGTGGCCTGAGAGTGGGAGGAGGCTATCTCCTCAGTGGGGTGGACTGGAGAGGTCAGGGGACACTGACAGACTGCTCTTACTGTCACTGTGTGTCTACGTGAAACGTGCGTGGTGACGTCATGACAGTGTCGGACTGGGGCATGAAGGGCCCACCAGGGAAATGCACTCACAGGGGCCCACCAAGGGGCGTGGCTTTTTTTGAAGGGGTGTGGTCACCTGACCAGAGAGGAGTGGCTATACACTATGCGATTTTGGGCCAATTTCATCCGATTTCGGCACTTTGGGCCGATAATCAGGCAAAATCGGGCCAAAATCGCAGGTGTGTAACATCTGATCCATAAATCCCCCACCCTGATAATAAAGCACATAGGTCCCACAGATAATAATACAGCAAATACCCCCCCCAGATATTACAGCACATAGGTCCTCCACACACAGATGATAGTAGAGCACGTAGGTCCCCCCACATATAATACAGCACATAGGTCCAGGGCCGTTTCTAGACAATTCAGCTCCCAGGGCGAAGAAATAAAAATGCCGCCCCCCCCCTTAAATACATAACATTGTAGTGAAGAAATTGCGCGCGCCGCAGGCGCGCCAAAATAGGGGGTTTGGCGTAATTCCCGCACTTAAGTTGGCGGGCTGAAGGCCACACAGTGACTTAGTACGCCTCACAGATAAAGACCAAACAATGACATGCTACTTAAATCATTATACACTGTTTATCCCTGATACCAATTACACATTACGCCGCACAATGTGATGACAATTACACATTATGCCACGCACTGTGATGTCAATTACATATTACGCCGCACACTGTGATGACAATTGCACAATATGTCGCACACATGATGCCCATGACATACTATATAACACTCCGCAATGCCCATGACATACTATATAACACTCCGCAATGCCCATGACATACTAAATAACACACCGTAATGCCCATGACATACTAAATAACACACCGCAATGCCCATGACATTATATATAACACTCCGCAATGCCCATGACATACTATATAACACACTGCAATGCCCATGACATACTATATAACACACTGCAATGCCCATGACATACTATATAACACACTGCAATGCCCATGACATACTATATAACACACTGCAATGCCCATGACATACTATATAACACACCGCAACGCCCATTACACATTTGACACATAAGTGCCACTTACCTACATGCTCAATGCCAGGGGCTTCATGCTCGATGCCAAGGGGGTCTGAATTTGCTTGTTGCCAAGGTGGACAGAACTGTGCAGCGGCCTGCTCCCGGCCGGTATTTTCAATTCAGCGCACCGCCGGTGGTGTGCAGCAGGGAGGGAGGGTGGGAGCGGTGGTGTGTGCAGCAAGGAGGGAGGGTGGGAGCGGTGGTGATGTGCAACAGAGAGGGAGGGTGGGAGCGGTGGTGGTGTGCAACAGAGAGGGAGGGTGGTAGCGGTGGTGGTGTGCAACAGGGAGGGAGGGTGGGAGCGGTAGTGTGCAGCATGGAGGGAGCGGTAGTGTGCAGCAGGGAGGGAGGGTGCAGCAGGGAGAGTGTGTTGCAGTCATGTGCAGCAGGGTGGGTGCAGCAGGGTGGGTTGCAGCAGGGTGGGTTGCAGCAGGGTGGGTGGGTGCAGCTTGGTGCAGGGTGGGTGGGTGCAGCTTGGAGCAGGGTGGGTAGGTGGGTGCAGCTTGGAGCAGGGTGGGTGGGTGCAGCAGGGTGGGTGGGTGCAGGGTGGGTGCAGCAGGGTGGGTAGTTGGGTGGGTGCAGGGTGGGTAGGTGGAAGTGTGCAGGGTGGGTAGGTGCAGCAGGGTGGGTAGGTGCAGGGTGGGTAGGTGGATGGGTGCAGGGTGGATAGGTGGGTAGGTGCAGCAGGGTGGGTAGGTAGATGGGTGCAGGGTGGGTAGGTGGATGGGTGCAGCTTGGAGCAGGGTGGGTGGGTGCAGCTTGCAGCAGGGTGGGTGGGTGAGCAAGCCGCCGGTTAGCTGCTCACTTCACCTCTCCCCCTGCCTGTGTTGCATGCTGCCTGCTGGGCCCTGAGTCCCCGCTCCCCGCTGTGTCTGGGAGAGACTCAGTGAGACGTGCTGCTGCTATGTAAAATTCACATCTCCCGCTGGACCGCTAGCCAATAGGCGCTCGCGGTCCAGCAGCCACCAGTTGATTGGCTGCTGGACCGCAAGCGCCCATTGGCTAGCGGTCCAGCGTAAGACGTGAATTTTACATGGCAGCAGCACGTCTCACTGCCCGCACCCTCCGCCTCCAGCTGCCCGCCCGCCGCCTCCAGCTGCACGCCCCCCACCCTCCGCCTCCGCCGCCGGGTAAGTCATCTAGCTATTGACTACCCGGCGGCATATTGTGAAGCGTTAGGCCCCGCCCCACTGTAAAAGTGGGCGGGGTCTTAGATGACAGGGGCCCACCGGGGAATCCCCCGGTTCCCCCCCAGGCCAGTCCGAGCCTGCGTCATGACGTCACCGCGCACATTAGAAGCGCAACCTGTGCTGGGGCAGGACGGGAGGAAGCTGCCAAACACCCCATGACTGTCTGCAAAATCAGAGTGCAGTGTGCAGACGAACTACACTACCTAAGTCCAGTAAGTAAGCACTGCCTGTGCCAGGCTGCAGTGTGTGTGTGTTTTTGTTTTCCCTGTATCCAGTGATAAGAATTGTATTGCTAATCTTGTAATGGACTTTGAAAAAAACAACAACTTCAGTTTAAATTGTCTGCCATTCATTTAACGTCCTGTCTTTTTGTTGTAATCTCTTCTCATTGGCTATGTGATGCTGTCTGGTGAGGCTGCGGTGGGAGCTCCGTTGTAAGGGGACGCATGCGCGCCTCGTGCGTGCGTCCCCTTACGAAGTCTGGTGGGGGCTAGCGTGTGGCGAATCCACCGCCAGCCCCTGCAATGATGGAGCCGGCTCCATCTGTATGCTGCATCATTCTCATTGGCTATGTGCTGCCCATTGTTGCGCTACAAGCACAAGATGAATAAAAAAGAAATTATTTGTAGAGAAATACTCCAATTATATCACAATTACAACCAAAAGTAAAATCAACAAAAAAATAACAAATACATAAAAAGAATGGAGTAATCAAAAGCCCCATTAGTGCCTAATTTAAATCCACAAGTTGTTGATTGATCCATGTAGACGAACAGTGACAAACATAATAAGAATAATAAGTGTAGATAGTGGAGAGGATAGTAAGATAAGACACGGATGGTGTAATGGTTAGCGTTACTGCCTCACAGCACTGAGGTCATGGGTTCTATCCCCACCATGTGTTATATATATGGGGCAGTACGGATGGTGTAATGGTTAGCGTAACTGCCTCACAGCACTGAGGTCATGGGTTCTATCCCCACCATGTGTTATATATATATGGGGCAGTACGGATGGTGTAATGGTTAGCGTTACTGCCTCACAGCGCTGAGGTCATGGGTTCTATCCCCACCATGTGTTATATATATACGCGGCAGTACGGATGGTGTAATGGTTAGCGTTACTGCCTCACAGCGCTGAGGTCATGGGTTCTATCCCCACCATGTGTTATATATACGGGGCAGCACGGACGGTGTAATGGTAAGCATTACTGCCTCACAGCGCTGAGGTCATGGGTTCTATCCCCACCATGTGTTATATATACGGGGCAGTACGGATGGTATAATGGTTAGCTTTACTGCCTCACAGCACTGAGGTCATGGGTTCCATTCCCACCATGTGTTATATATAGGGGGCAGTACGGATGGTGTAATGGTTAGCATTACTGCCTCACAGCACTGAGGTCATGGGTTCCATTCCCACCATGGCCCTAACTGTGCAGAGTTTGTATATTCTCCCCGTGTTTGCGTGGGTTTACTCCGGGTGCTCCAGTTTCCTCCCACAATCAGAAATATACTGCTAGGTTATTTGGCTTCCAACAACATTAACCCTAGAATGTCTGTGTGCGTGTACATGTGGTAGGGAATATAGATTGTAAGCTCCACTGGGGCAGAGACTGATGTGAACCTTTAAATATTCTCTGTAAAGCGCTGCTGAATATCTGTGCGCTATATAAGAAACTGTTAATAAATAATAATAAAGTGTACTTGTACAGTATATTCTTCTTAAATATAGGTCAGATGGAATATTATTTGAGAAAACACACACATGTTTTGAGAAAACACACACATAGTATATGATGACCAAGGGGCGGATTAGTCTGTGGGGACCCTTGACAACAACCCCCCGGTACCTGGGCGTGCAGCACGTCCCTTCAACAGATGGGAAGTCAGCGCCTCTGTGCCGGGGTCCCTTCAGCGGATTGGAACTAGTAGAGGTATTGGCTACTAGTTCCCATCCGCTGCCGGGACCCGGCCGCAGACTTCCCATCCGTGGCAGGGACCCCGGCTGCAGTGACTGCCTGCACTGCCGGACCCCACATGAGCATTGGGCGACGGAGCCCCACACTGGCAGCGCCCCTGTCGCCCCATGCTTAATCCACCTGTGGTGTGACCCATGATCAATAGTAAATCTATGTGAGCGTTTTCTTCAGTTACAAGGGATCTGGGACATTGAGAGTCTCTCAATGTCCCAGTTGACTCATGGTCCCCTACAAAGCATCAGGCTTTTTCTCAGTGTCAAGATGGACTGTGGCACTTTAAATGGGAGAGTCAAGGAAGCCCTGCAGCATCTAAATATACTAAGTAGTGAATCCGATTCCCAGACATTGGGGGGACAGCTGAGAAAAAAAAAATCTGCTGGGAACGGGCTTCAATGGCTGTTGTGGGAAGCCCGGTCCCAGCAGTCCTTTGCGGAGGTGCGCGGGTGCACTGGTGACGTCACCACGCACCCGCGCACTTGTGTACGGCACTTACACAGGACCAAAAGGAGTCGGTGGAGGTGGGCACTCTGCGGGCAGTCAGCGGCCATAGCGAGTGAAGCATATCTGCTATCTAAGGGCGGTCATCGCTGTGTGTTGCTGGTGTCTTTAGCGGATGGCTCTGATTTCCTGCTGCAGTGCTGAAGGTGGAGGGGCGGTCGGTGCAGCAAAAATAGTAAGACTTAATACAGGTGGGGTGGGGTGGGGTGGCGTGGTTGGGGGGGTGAAGAAGAGGAACTGTGGGGGCATATGTGTTTTCTGGCACTGTGGGGGCATATGTGTTTTCTGGCACTGTGGGGGCATATGTGTTATCTGGCACTGTGGGGGCATATGTGTTTTCTGGCACTGTGGGGGCATATGTGTTTTCTGGCACTGTGGGGGCATATGTGTTATCTGGCACTGTGGGGGCATATGTGTTATCTGGCACCCTGTGTCAGAATGTGAATTTTTACTCATTCCCTGTGCCAGAATGTGAATTTTTAACTCATAACCTGTGTCAGAATGTGGATTTCAGCATATTTTCTGTGTCACAATGTGAATTTTGGCTTATTCTATGTGTCAGATTGTGAATTACGGCTTATTCTCTGTGTCAAAATGTGAATTTTTACTCATTCCCTGTGTCACAATATGACTTTTGGCTTATTCTCTGGCCAGTATTCAATGCCTCCGATTCGCCGTTTTTTTCAGTGAATCTGGCAATTCGCTGGGTTAACGGCGAATTTTCTGTTAGAAAAAACAATTCGCCATATTCAATGGAGGCAATTCGCCACAAATGAACAGCGAATGTCTGCCGATTCGCCGTAAATGATTCTCCACAATTCGCCTGTGATTTTCAATGGGGTTTTTAGTGGAATTCGCCGACAGTGTATTCAATGCTGAAATGGAGAACTGCTTTCTCCATTGATTTTCGTCATGATTCTCCATTCGTCATCTTTTTATGGAGAATTGTTATGTGTACTTGGAAAATAAATGTTATCTTTTCTTTTTTTAATGTAAAAAAAAAAAGTTTTCATTTTATTTGAAGGGTCTTGCTTTTTTTCCACATTACAAGCACCTCCTTATTTTATTTTGTTCCCCCCCTCACCAAACTGACAGCCAGCTGAGCAGCGCTGGGGGGGGGGGGGGGGTAGTTCGGGTAGGGATGCGGGTGCCATCAGCTGACAATGGAAGGCAACATATGCACTCCTGACACTGCAGTGAGGGGGCCGTGTAATGCAGGCAGAAAGCCTAGCTCCTGCAGCCCCAGCAGACGTCCCACTGGTAAAGGCATGCTGCTACTTTTAGTTCTACCACAGCTGTAGAGAAATATCCCGCTAACTCTCCCGGGTACCACAGACACCCCGCATCCATTCCTTGTTCCCTGTCAGCTCGGGTCCATACTGAGCCTCCTGAGATGAGAGACCAGGGACATCTGGAAGTCCTGCTGTTGTAATGTTGTATCCACCGATATCCTCCCCTCTGTCCTGCCAGCGTGAAACAGCCGCCGCTCTCCCTCCCCTGCCTCTCTCCTTCACCTGCCTCGTACAGCCCCAGCAGCAGCAGCGAGAGTAGGAGGGGAGAGAGCCGGGACACAGACAGCCAGGCAGCCGGGCGGAATGAGATAAAATAATAATATAGACACATGGGCAGCCGGGGACCTGCACTGACACCGCGGATGGATGACTGGAGTCTGCCTGGTCCTGTGCGCACAGGTATCGGGAGCCCATGCAGCGGAGCTGGGGTACAATACCACCCCCCTGCAATAGTTCTCCGGCAGCCTGTTCATTAAAGTGCAGACCTCTGTGGAGGGGAAAGGGGGGGCGCCTGGAGGAAGATGCCGCTCAGCAGCCTGGGACACCCCCGACACGGCGCCCGCTCTGCTTTCCGATCCAGAAGGGCAACAGGCGGGACACTGACCTGCCTCTGCCTCAGCAGCTATCAGTAGGGAGAGACGGCTCCAGCAGCAGTAGCAGACCTCCAGCAGCCCCAGCGCGATGATAGCAGATGTCAGCGCTGGAGCCGGAGGTCTGCTACTGATGCTGCTGCCGGACCTGTGCTCAGGCTCCCGGCGGCATTAGTGTGATCCCCTGCCGTGACTCCGCTCCATCCCCTGCAGTGGCAGTGTAGCCACAGAAGCAGGGGAGAGCAATTCGCCATGGGGGGTAATTGAATACAGTGGACGGGCGGCTGCCGGCGAATCTCCCAGCAGGGAGAATCACGGCGAAAGCGCAGCGAATCCAACACAGGATTCGCTGCCGCCCACGAGCCCCGGCCATTGAATACTGGCCTCTGTGTCAGAATGCGAATTTCGGCTTATTCTCTGTCAGAATGTGAATTTTGGCTTATTCTCTGTGTCAGAATGTGAATTTCGGCTTATTCTCTGTGTCAGAATGTGAATTTGAACGCTAAATAGACACTGATATATAATATAATATAGAGGAGGCGACTGTACAGCGCTAACAATGGGTATAAAGGACAATTTTATAAAGAACTCTAGACTTAGACCTCGGTTATTCGGCCCAGTTGGGATTTTGAGTTTGACATGCCTGCTCTAGTGTATATGTGTACTATACTGCATGAAGGTATAATGGGCAATTGGATTGAGTTAATTATCATAATTCTTGGTTTGTTTGACTAGGCACATACATTGCCCAATCAGAGTTATTTGACTTGTATTTAAATCATGTGTGTATTCCTTGCAGGCCAGATTGTTTGCTCCTTGTGTGTTTCACAACAGTGTTGGTGGAGGTGTAGATGGCTTGCACTGTTCATATACATACTTGTAAAGCCTTTACTAGTGATGTAAGCCCCCTGTTTTTGCTTTCTTTATTGAGCTAGAAATACTAAATAGCTTTAATTTTGCCTGTCAAAGTATAGTGATGTGGTAATCCCGCCTACTTTTATGTTGGCTCCGCCCATTATTGATTTGTTGCCGCCCACATGAGGCCACTTCCAGAAATATTCCAGGGCCACTTTTAGTCCCCAATCCGCCCCTGTGTGAGGGTCTCTTGTAATACGTTTTGTATGCAAAAAAAAAAGAGTTTGAAATGTAGTTTAGTAGTTATAATCTTTACATGTAATATATGAATGAAATGTTGACTGCAGCAAATACAATTCAAATAACATTTTGAATAAGTGTATTTAAAATAACTAATGACACTTGCCCTCTTTAATATAAATTGACCCTGTGATTATCTATATATATTTGAATTGCATGTTTATTTTGGAACTTGTGTATTATCACGGCGCCCCCGATATAAAGTTGCACGATTTTTCATCGCATCGCATGCCATCACATGCCATATACCCGATGCACAGCGATGCGATGCAATTTAAGCCCCCTATACGATTTTTAATTGTATAAGCACCCTAATGGGTGCTTACAATGTTAAATGCACCCCCACGCCACCCCCAGTATGAAGGTGAACCCAAAGCGTGGTGAGCGCAGCGAGCCCGCGAGGGGCGGCGGTACGCGTCCTCCGACCTTTTCATACCCCCACTATCCACGTCGGCGTGGAGTTGATTTCATATAGTGTGGCGAGCGGACGCGTATTACTTTACATGTCCTCCGCGTCCCCTCGCCACGCTTCGGGCTCGGTGGCTCGCTGCGCTCACCACACTATATAAAATCAACTTCCCACCGACGTGGATAGTGGGGTTATGAAAAGGTCGGAGGACGCGTACCGCCGCCCCTCGCGGACTCGCTGCGCTCGCCACGCTTCGGGTTCACGTTCATAGTAGGGGTGGCGTAGGGGTCCATTTACCATTGTAAGCCCCCATTAGGGTGCTTATACAATTTATAATCGCATTGTATGGCATTGTATGCCATATACAATGCCATACGATTTTAACATTGTATGACATCGGGGGACATCGCGGAACATCGCATCCCATCGCATGTCTTATGGTCTGCGATGCGATGGGCGCCGTGATAATACACAAGTACCTTTATTTTTTCTAAATATAGCCTTCAAACTGATATACTGGACACAATGCAAGGGTAGTAATTCATCATTATGGCTTAAAAAGGTAACCCTGACCCATTTTATAAATCCTATGTATGTGTCTTTCAGAGTTCAAGGGCTGAGTGTTTTTTTTTTGTCCATGGAACATCTAAAAGATCCAGCTCTGAATTTGCACATTATGAAGAATTAAAGATTCTGATCTGCTCCTCTCTAAACACTGCCTAGGTTCTCTCTAAACCCACGCACCAGGTGTGCATACAGATGTGCAGATATATAAGGTTATGAAGACATGTTTGCCTATGGTACTAAATATAAACAACTAGGTGATTCATCGCGCCCTCTGAGCGCTCTTCACATTGTCGTGAGGGGCTCCGCCCCCTTAACATGTGAACACCTTTATTGCGTGAAATATGGTTTGTATTATATGTAGGATTCCCTGCTGTGGGTGGGTGGGGGAGGGATGGGTGCATGGGTACTGCAGGTGTTGATGGGCAGGTGCGGTGTTGTTTTGGCTGGGTGCAGGGGTACCATGTGCATTGAGGAGGTGCAGGTGCATGGGTGTTTCTGTACCTTGGTTGGGGGAGTGGCAGGTGCAGGGTTGCTGCAAGGGAGTGTGTATGGGGGTGCTGTGGGTGCGGGGGTGCTGTGGGTAGTGGAGTTGCAGGTGCAGGGATGACGCATGTAAGTGGTGTGGGTGTTGGAGGGGCAGACAAAGGGTTTGGCATGGGTGAGGGATGGGGTCTGGACATGATATGGATGGGGGAGAGGCTGGTGTGCCCTGTGTTGCTGCCCTCTCTCACCGTGCGGCCTGCACTCTATCACACTGATACACTCCCTCATTGTGCGGCCTGCGCTCTATTACGCTGATGCCCTCCCTCTGGCTACACTCTATCACATTGACACAATCCCTCACCATGTGACCTGCACATAAATCCCGGCGCAGGATGACTCTTTCCGCTCACTGGACATGAGTGACATGAAAAAACATGCAGATACCAGTGTCAGCAGGCCGTGGCTGCTCCCCTGTGACAACTGCGGCGCACAGTTTGGGAACCAGTGCCCTATGTACTGTCTGCTTTGCACTGAACCCCTATATGGGCAAAGTTACCTGTCAATCACTGTGTGTATAACGCTGGGAGGGGGGCGGAGGGTGTAACTCCGCCCAGCGTTATACACACAGTGATTGATAGATCTGGCTAAATATATAGGAGATGTGCACAAAGGTAAACAAATCAACTGTCAGTTTAATTGGACAATGAATACATTTAATTGGATAATAAACTCAATAGCTCAATAAAATAATTTTCCATTATTTACCAAAATAGAACCCATAAATGTATTGATATGTTACTGAACACTTCTAATCTTCCATTTGCTTGAATGCCATTATGAAAAAAATGCCTATAAATATGTCTGACCTGCAGCATGTCAGGAAAGAGAGGTCTATTGAATGGTGAGGGGAAAAAAAATAATGTTTTAAAAAATTGGAATAAATTGATGATCAAGATGCATCCTAATGGAAACCGAGAAGGCAGTTAGAGCTCCGCAAATGACTGTACCCTTGAAGTAATCGTTTTTTCAGTTTACCTGCGCTCTTTATCAGCAGACATTTATAGTATTTATGACTCTATTCAGCAAGTAAATTTCTACTTAAATTATGCATACACTAGCTGTAGAGGGCAAACCATTGCTTTCTGCAGCACTGTAATTCAGGTAGCAGGAAGATGTAAAAAAAAATAGTAAAAACATTCTTTATATAATTCTATAGCAGAATGTGTATATATATATATATATATATATATATATATATATATATATATATATATATATATATAAAGAAAAATTCTTATTTCTCCTGCAGGAAAAAATTGTTTTCGTCCAATCAGTCCCTGTTGTCCAGGGCAAGATTCACTTGTAAGGGGGTGGGTGGCTGGTAGGGGAGGGGGTTATATTGGATTGTGCACACCTCCCAGCATGATCCATTCCAGGAGGCACAAATTACTCTCTGCTGGGATTTTCCTTTAATCCTTTAATATATGACTGGTGTCACATGTGTTAAACTATTTAATTTATAATACAAGAATTTCAACACAGGTGATTGCAATCGTAACTTAAGTGGGAAGTCCAGGTACAGAGGATTCTGTCCGTTCTGGAATGGGTCATGTTGGGAGTTATGGGTTGTGCATATTAAAGTTAAACAACTGGAGTATATTAGATTTAAACTAATAGTTGTCAATACCTGGGGTCTGCTGTTTTACTGGCAATGATACTAGTGGGCCAGTGGAGAGTGCTGGAAATCTGAAGGTGGGTGGCTTAATACAGAGGGGCAGCATGAACTAACTTCCAATATTCCAGAAGGATGCTACCACTGAAGATTAAATAATAGCAATTTAATATGAATATTGCTGATACAGGTAGGTATGCAAAGTTCTTGAGAACACAGGAATAAATCAATAAGTAATACAGGGGCAGATGTATCAAGCC
Source organism: Crinia signifera (assembly GCF_055691185.1). NCBI lineage: Eukaryota > Metazoa > Chordata > Amphibia > Anura > Myobatrachidae > Crinia > Crinia signifera. The sequence continues at coordinate 314,775,611 of NC_139217.1, forward strand.
TTAACAAGTGATAAAAGCAAGGGTGATAAAGAGAGATAAACTTCCAGCCAATCAGCTCCTTACTGACTTTTTTCAAACACAGCCTGTAACATGGCAGTTAGCAGGTGATTGGCTGGACGTTTATCTCTCTTTGGAGGTTATTCTGGTTGGTGCGGCCAAACGTGCGTACATTCCATATTAGCGTACGCTCTCCGTACGCGGCCGTCAGGCCCGGCGACAGCGGGGGTCAAGGGGGACACCTGTGACGGGCCTCGAGGGTCAGAGGGGCCCCTGGGATCAGGCGCAGTTTCAGAGGGGGTAACATATAGTCCCTCAAAGTCTGCACCTGTAAACACTTACTTTTTGATTGCTGTGTCAGCACTGCTGACCTTGGAGAGTGTATTCTTCCGCAATTGCGGCCGGAAGGAGGGGAGGTCCGCGCTCTGTGGTGGGTGGTATGGAGGGAGGTCCGCAGCATTCGCGGGAGCTGGGGACTGTCTGGGTACAGCAGTGGCCAGGAGGAGGGGAGGTCCGTGGAGGGAGCTGGGACGGATGAAGGAAGGTCCGCTGTGGTTGCAGAAGCTGGGTGCTGTCTGGCTACAGCAGTGGCCAGGAGGAGGCAGGTCCGCGGCGGGAGCTGGGAGGGAGGTCTGTGGCAGGAGCTGGGAGGGAGGTCTGCGGTGGAAGCTGGGTGTTTCGTGGAAAGCAGTGGTGGGGAAAGTCTCCTCCGAGCCACCGGGCAGCAGTTCCCAGCCGCCGCGTACACAGAGCCGGCGCTGTGACCACTGGACTAGTGGAGGAGGCAGGGGGAGCTGCGCTACTGATGCAGGCAGCAGGTGCAGAAAGATGCAGTGTATACTGCCCCCTGAGACCCCAAACTGACTGCCCAAATGTCCCCTGGATCCCTGAGCAGTCTACAGCGGAGATTTATCGGAACAGGTCCATCAGAACTGTGAGTCTCTCTGTATAACATGTACAGTAACTGTCTGTACCATGGGGAGGGAGGGAACTGTGCAATATGTGGTAGGGGATTTAACTGTCTACTATGGGGAGGGGGCAATTGTGTCTCAGGGGAGGGTGGGTAAGTGTATACCATTGGGAGGTGGGTGACTATCGTGGTGAGGTCAATATGAGTCAGGGACATTACTGTGGACAAGCAGCATTACTCTGGGAATTGAACACAAGCAGCATTACTCTGGGAATTGCGCTGTGGTCATTGTACGTAAGTGGCAGTATTGTGCGAAAGTAGCATTATTGTGGGCTGTAGGGTGAGGGAGGCCATTAGTGTGATAGAGCGTCGGCCACATGGTCAAGGAATGCGTCAAAGTGATAGAGGGAAGGCCACTGGGTTAGGGAGCGCATCATGGTAGCATAGCGCAAGCCGTGGGGTGTGGGAGTGCGTCAGTGTGATAGAGCTTAGGCCATGGGTTGAGAGAGGGCATCAGTGTCATAGAGCGCAAGCTGTGGAGTGAGGGAGTGTGTCAGACTGATAGCACACAGGCTGTAGGGTGAGGGTGTGTGTCAATGTGATAGAAAGTAGGCCGCAGTGCGTCCAGTTTATGTTCCAGCATAGAGGTGGGGGTGATAGCGTATGAGGGGGTGGGGGGCCCTAGAGATATCAGTGTATGGGGCCCCAAGAGTTCTGTTGCCGGCCCTGGCGGCCGTTAAGGTAAAGTCCACCCACAAATTAGCCACATACGTACGGGCACAAACACCGCCGAAGGGGAGTGGCGTACAATTGAGCGTACGCCAACGTACACAGACGGATCACCCCTTACACACCGACAACTGGCGTACAACAGAGCGTACGCCACCGTTTACGGGCGTCTCTCGTCCGTCTTCCCGCCGACTTCTTGCGGCAATCTGAGCATACGCCAGCTTGCACGGACGGGTCGCTATTGTTTTCAATGGAAAACTCAGCTTATGTCACCGCTCGTGAGAGTGAGCGTACGTCCGTGCACGCTGGCATACCCTTCACATATATGGACCTGCAAATCTTGCCTTTCAACTATAATTAAGGCAATTAATTAATTAATCAAATTGTTATTCAATTATTGTTTTTTATTAACTCAATTGTCTATCTTAATAAAGACCCTAATAACTCAACATTTTAACCCTTATTACATGTATATTTGTTATGTTCTAATGTTGCATTTTAATCACTATCTATGTGTCCCCACATTGCTTTTACTTTTAAATAAATTTATGTTGGTGTTTGTGTGTATGTACTAAATTATGTCCATAATTGGTTTGTCCAAAATGTGTAACATGTATACCTACCCTGATGTTATGTGTGATGTTTTAATCTAACAACATTAAACATTCATGCATTTTCACTATGTGTTATTTAACTCAAAAACACACAAATTCACACATCAATGGTTACCCCTCACCTCAAATTACCAATCTAACTTACATTACACATCTGTATGTACCTGCTCTTACAAACCCTCTCACATATTTATGATTAAAAACACAGGAAACTTCTAACTTTTCAAAAACATTTATTTCAACAAAACAGAGTAAGGTGGGAAAAAAAAATTAAAGGAGGGCCTCCAGTCGGCCAAAAAGAATTGTTAAATAAAATAAGGTCAGGAAGATTTCCCGCATAATTTCCTCAACATCATCCTGGTGCTGTTCTGTGTCTGTAGTGAAGGGAAAAAAAACATTACAGTATATTTAATATATCATATACACAAATGTTTGTTGCATTGTAACATAATATGAATTTGGGAGTTAACTGTGAAGGCCACATACATTTTACAACTACATTGAAGATGTGTCTGCTGTAAACACGGTCCTAAATACTATTCTGTTGACACACACATACTGTACATATTCCATAACATTAAATTAATTACTCCTTCTTGGATGGATGTATGCTGTATCACAATTGGTAGTTTTGTTTTGGGGGACTCACCTCTAACCTCACAATTAGGCTGTGCTATTTAAGGGTTATGACATTGTTGCGGCTTAAGCACTCCTTACTATTTTAAATTTTGGACCTTGCTGTACAAATTATAGGCCTAAAGCTATGTTTGTAAAACATGCATCTGCATGGCCTCACACACTATTAACAAAACAATCTATAAATTAATGTTGCACATCATGCTGTGAAGTGGAGTTACACAACACCTGGACCCACATAACTACAACACCACTAATGTCGGATATGTCATTGGATGTACTGTTATGTTAATTATTCAAGGGGTGAGGCATGGCCACACTCTAAAAAAACACCAAGGGGACCCTTGTTCCTGCAGAAGGACAGGCCACACCTCATGGTGGCCCTGCAGTGATATGTTGCAACTAATGTTGATGTTGGATACACATATGTGGTTGTTGTGATTGTTTATGTGTAGAAATGTGTAGGTAAACATTAGCCACATTATTTACTTACGGCTAGTTGAGCCATCCTGCTTGCCGCTGGTTGGGTGTCCGGTGGTTGGGGGGGTCAGGAGCAAGGGGGATGGGATAGGACTTGGGATAGAGGTAGTGGGTTGGAGTGGGGATTGGAGAGGTTTGGGGGTGGGTGGTGGGGAGGTGTAGGGTGGTTGGAAATGGGGTGGGGAGGGGGTGTGGGTGGGGGTAGGGCTGTGGGTGGGGGTAGGGCTGTGGGTGGGGGTAGGGGTGTGGGTGGGGGTAGAGGAGTGGCTGGTGGAAGGGGATGTTGATATGGGGTGTGCTCCAGCAGGCCCCAATGTGCTCTCCTCCTCTTCCTCCTCTTCCTCCTCACGTCTTTCCTCTTCCTCCTCCTCTTCCTCCTCACGCATTTCCTCTTCCTCCTCTTCCTCCTCACGGCCTTCCTCTTCCTCCTCCCGGGCTGCCTCCTCCCGGGCTGCCTCCTCCCGGGCTTCCATGCGTGCCCTGGCGCGTGCTGAAATGTTCATGTTGATGGCATAGAAATCAAAGGTTGGGTTTCATAAAAATGGGGGAATGAAAAATTCACATTAGTCATGCTCATAACCTTACAAATTTTCATTTCTGTAATATTTCATAAATTTATCATGCTAACTAATTGATATGCTACACCCAAAAACATAGCGACTACATATACCCCCCTATACACCCCCTATACACCCCCTATACACCCCATATACACCCCCTATACACCCCATATACACCCACATACTCATGAACATATTTATAAAAAGTACAGAAATCATTGCAAAAAAACGCAGACATACTAGTAAGTAAAAACTTACATCGGGCAATATGGCGGCGAATTGAACAGAGCATCACTGGCTGCCGCCGGCGCAGGTCAGACCAGCGCCGCTCCACTTGGGCCAGGCTTCTCCGGACGCCGGTCCGGGCGTAGATTAGCCGGCGGGCAGCATTATATGCCCGCCGCTAGTCCATGTTGGACACATATGGGCCCCTGGGCCCCAGGCGCCGGTCCATCACCTCAACCAAGGCCACCAGCTCCTGGTTAGAAAAGGCGTTAGCCCTGGTTGAAGACATATTGGCAATGGCGCAGTTATTAATTGCAGGTACATATATAACTTTTGGTGCTTGCTGATTGGTCTAAAAACTTGTTTGTTTAGTATTAACTTTATTAATCCTTCTTACATTAACAAAATGTATGCGAATAGAAACTTACGCGGACCGTTCAGATATACACACACCATAACCAACAGTATGCTTTCAATTTATAGAGAAACGTACTGTATATACAGTGTGCTGAAAATAATACACGCAACCGTCTACTAATAAATACGCTGATAAAAAAGCACAATACAATGATTTCCATGTAGAGACGTACTGTATATACAGTGTGCTGAAAATAATACACGCAACCGTCTACTAATAAATACGCTGATAAAAAAGCACAATACAACGATTTCCATGTAGAGACGTACTGTATATACAGTGTGCTGAAAATAATACACGCAACCGTCTACTAATAAATACGCTTATAAAAAAGCACAATACAACGATTTCTATGTAGAGACGTACTGTATATACAGTGTGCTGAAAATAATACACGCAACCGTCTACTAATAAATACGCTGATAAAAAAGCACAATACAACGATTTCCATGTAGAGACGTACTGTATATACAGTGTGCTGAAAATAATACACGCAACCGTCTACTAATAAATACGCTGATAAAAAAGCACAATACAACATGTTGGTGTATGACAATTTCATCCTCATTACATATGTAAGGAAAGCATTATAACGTTATGTTTTTAAATGTGATTCAGAAAGCATACACGAACTCCAACAGATACCACCTGACAACACTCATCATTGGAATGACAGGTGCACACATTTAACCATGTAGCACACAATGGTCCACAACCTGTGTATGTGCATGTACAGGTGAATGTTCAGGTGCGTTGAGACCTGCGTAATTTAAGCGGGAATTATCGGCGGGAAATATCGGCGTAAATTAGCTACTACATTGCGGGAAAAATATACGCCCCCTTGTTCATGGCAGGAGATTACCATATAAATATTCAGTCAGATGCAGGCCAGAATTGCTGCAAACATGTCTAGCTCAGATGATTCCGCAGCTGAGGACGCTCTACAGAGAGCAAGAGCAGAATCCTTGCTTGAAAGGTTGAGGCAGAGGGAGCAGGAGAGGACAAGGAGGACCCAAGAGCAAGGGGGCCCCTCACTAACAGCCACTACTGCAATGCCACCAGCTCCACAAGGGCCAAGCAACCAGCCAGAACAAGAGGCTGCATCTCTCCAAACAGGTGTGACCCAGCAGGTGCATGGTGAGAGAACTGGGGCCACCAGAAAACGAGCTGCAACATCTAGGGCGAGGACTGAGCAGGATACCACCATCAAAAAGAGAAACTCTGCATTTCTAGAGGCAGAATTGAGAATTTTAGTGCCCAGGGCACGAGAATGGATCGAATTGCCAACCAGGAAGCCGGGTGCCAGTGCAAAGAGAAACCTTTGGGACAAGATCACAGAGGAAGTGAACCAGGTGTCACCAGTGGTCAGAGATTGGCTATCAGTGAAGAAAAGGCAAGTGTGTTTCTCCCTCTGATAATGTCATATGTGTGTACATATGTTACATGTATGTTTTGAGAATAATAGAAAGGTGTGTTTGTAGATAGTGCTACACTTCAATGTCACATGTGAACACAACCATGTCTAATAACCCACATTTATATATGAAACATGCACCATTGGTGTGATGTGAGGTTATGGGCACAGTTCTGCTCATGTGAAGTACAGTATGTGATGGGACAACAGAAAGTGTGTTGTTGAAAAAGAGTTGTTGTAACATGTTCCATATGATGCTACTGAAACAAGAATGACCAAACTGTGCACATGTAGCTGGTGAGAAACTACACATCCCAGTATGCCTTCCCATAGTTAAATTACTCCATAATAACAACACTGTCAAGCTATGGTGGAATGTGTAGTTTCACACCAGGTGGAGGTGCATAATTTGGCCATGGATGATGTCATTTCTGCATAGTGATCTATGTATGTGCATTTAGTGGCCTAATGAATGAGATGAGACACTGAAAGGCCTCATAATGGAGACATTAATGTGTGTGTGGGAAACATATGGCTAAAAAACATAAGATCACCCACACTAGGAAATGTAACGTAGTCATGATGTTCACTAGCACAGTGGTGCACATATCTCATGGTGATATTTGTATTTTTGAACTTGTAGGTGGTCAGACTTCAAAACTACACTGAAGAGGAAGATGACTGACCGGTACAACCACAGCATGTCCACCGGGAGGGGGCCTATGCCAGATCATTTAGAATATACCCCCCTGGAGCAGGACGCCTTGGATGTTATTAATGTGGCCGAGGTCTGGGGGATATCCAATATGAATAGTGAGCTCCCGGTGGAGGTCTTTGCTGCTGCTTTTGATGGTAAGTCACAGTAATGCATTGTATTTGGAAAGATATTTTTTAGTGTGTATGTGATGGTGACATTGTTTTCAATTATTATCCTAGAAGAAGCAGAAACACAGGATGAACCGGCAGCATCTTCCTCTGCAGAGCCACAGGTGGAGCAAGTGGTCCAGCCTCCACCAAGACGACACCCCCAGCCACAGGACTCATGGGATGCCAGGTGGATGGTGATGCTGGAGAGGATTGAGCAGCAAGGGGAGGAGTCTGCGGTCTGTCAGCAGCAGGTTATGGAATTTCTGGCAGATTGGAAGGCCACAAAGAGGCAGCAGTGTGAGGCCTTAAACCGCATCAATGACACTCTGGCGGCTGTCATGCAAAGCATTGTCCAGCAATTCAGCCGCCAGAATGACATTCTGGTGGAGCTGCTCACCACCGCCAGGTCCCTAAGGGACAATCCCCCATCTGCTGGCCCACCCCAAGCTGCTCCCCAACCTTCCACCTCTGCTGACCCTCCTGTGTCCAGTAGGGGAAGGCCGCGCAAGCCATCAGAGCCAAAGGCCCCTGTCCCCAAGGCCCCATCTAAAAAGGGGAAAAAAGGGCCAAAATAATGACACCTGGTTCACTTCCTCTGTGGTTGGACCCCAAATGTTTAAATTGCACTGGACATCCACTTCCTGAGTTGGCCATCGATCCATTTTCGTGCCATGGGCATTAAAGTTCTTATTTTGACCTCTAGAAATGCAGGATAAATTTTTGGTGGTGTGTATCATGCTTAGTATTCACCCTGGTTGTTGCAGTACGTATTCTGGTGTCCACATTTCTTTCACCATTGCATTTGCAATGTTTGGAGATATGCAACCTCTTGTTTTGGCTGATTTAAATTTTTGTGTATATTTTATATTTTATTTTTATTTATGACATTAAAGTGGCAAATAAGCTGTGATGCTGAACAGCAAATAAATTTATTTTCCCAATAACAACACAATTGTTGTGTAATTTCTTGTGTGAAACAAATAATACATTTATGTGTACTTACTGAGCAGGGTATTTTTGAGCATTTCTTGCAGTGTGGTAGAAGTTTCCCATGTGTAACCCTCTCCATGGCCATTCACATGTTCATATCCAACTTTTCCAACTTTTCCCTGCTAATTAGTTTGTGTCAGCACATGTGCAGAGCAACTTAATAGGTGAGAAAGCAGTTTGTGTGCAGGTGAGGTAGCTCCTACATTGGTAGGTAAAAGCAGGTCCAGAACAATGATTTCCTCATGGAGTGGGTGAGGTAGACAAACAAGGGTCAAAAGGGACATTTGTGTAGGAATGCATATGTGTCCTCCCTAAAAAAACAGTCATGTCTTGGTCAGGGTTGCCTACTTTTAAAAAATCATTTCAGGGAGAAAATGAAAAGGCATGGGGCGGGCCTTGCGTTTCTAGGGGCGGACCTTGCATCGCTGGGGGGGAATGAGTCATCAGGGGGCGGGGCATGAGTCATCAGGGGGTGGGCCATGGCTGAGACAAAGGTTACATAACTTGTTAGTGATTGGTAGTGATTAGCTCTTATATAATTGGTAGTAAGCCTTCTGTGCAGCAAAACTAAATATTTTATTATAGTTAATTCGGAATCCTTGGGGAAATACTGACAATCCGACAACAAAAAACACACAATGGGCACAATAACTTTTTTAACATAACTAAAACATATTCCAGGTGAGGATATTAGCTCAGGAGATGGGCACTTTGGTGTTTTTGTACTATCACATTGTGGGATTAGAGGACCAAGCAAGTGTCAGTAAGGCCCCCTCAGTTCATTCACATTGCACAGATTTACTGAATCAGAAGTTGGATGCATATTACAGTATATCATGGCAGCAGTGCAGAAGTTTCCCCCACTAGGGACAAAAGCACGGCAGCCAGTGGTGTCAGAAGCTGAGAGATGCAGGGAGCGAATCCAATGCCCCGGCTCCGGTGTGTCACCGCTCAGGAGCTTCTCTGCCGCGCACCCTGCTCCACGTACACTGCCAGCAGCAGCATATCCCCAGGATATAGCCAGGAGCTGCTGCAGCGGCCGCCGTGTGCTGGAGCGTCGCCCTGCGCTACATAGCCTTGGTGGTGAGCGTGACGGGGTGAGAATACTACTTACCCGCAGTTCTTCAGAGCAGTGGCATCGCGTTGGCGGCGTCATGGGGACGGTGGCGACATCTCGCTCATATGCACACTGCAGAAGATCACGTCGCTGCTGCGGGAGAAAGGGGCCCTCTTCCGGGAGTCCGGGAGATGACCCAGGATTCCGGGAGTCTCACGGACATTCCGGGAGAGTCGGCAACCCTGGTCTTGGTACAGGTATGTTAAAGATGTGTGAATCGCCCAAACATGATAAAATTGCTTGTGAACAAACATGTTTAAATATTTAAATATATATGATTTTACAGTGTCATAAGCAGATGTAGGAATCCTTTGTTAGAGAGATGTGAGTGCAATAATGTGATTGGTGGCATCTTACATACAGAGTGTAGTAAAATCCAATTCATAGCAGATCAGAAAGTGGTACAGTTCTGTATTTTGGGTACTATACAAAGATTGTGTGCAAAATAGTGGACATGGGCTTAAAACATTGCTGAAACATCCTTTGTAGGTGTTAGATGTGGTTTATGTTATTGTATCATAAATACAAAAGCTATGTTTGTATTAGAGTGAACACGTTGACACATGTCGACTTGTGTAGATTGAGTGTGCTACTGTGTAAAGTCTATGAAAGCACATAGTGAATGTGTATAACTGTTTAACAAATACCTACCTTAGCATATATAAGCAGGTCTTAAAAAGATTCTTACCTTAAATTAAACAAACCTTTAAATGTAGAGAAGTATAGAAAGATAAGCTTCCAAGGTGTTTCAGTGCTGTGTGTGGCTTGCAGGTAGTGAAATAATGGTTTGGACTTAATAGGCTGCAGCATTGCTTATTACATTCAGGTGTATGTGTTTGAGTAGTAATCAGCGTAAATTAGCAAACCCAGGCGCACGCTGTCATGCGGTATCTGTAGGGGTGGTCTGAGGTGGCGGTTGGCGGCCGCCTGTTTTGTGTCCGAAATAAACGGTGCTTTAGCCGATCGAGCGGTAGTAGCACCGTTCATTTTTTGTGCACACCCCCGTGTACGCCCATGTTTACGCCCATTTTCCCTCATTATTTCGGGCGCTCCCCTCAACACGCCCCTATGCCGCCCCCAATGCCCGTACTCTCGCGTACAGGTTTTTTCGCACGGAGAGACCCGGCCGTAAGCGTTGTGGAGTGGTCGCGCCTGCGCATTGGAGATGGTACGCATGCGCAGATCAATAAAAACCCCGGAACGTACGCGTACGGCCCAGCCGCACGAACCAGAATAAGGCCCTTTATCACCCTTGTATTTATCTCTTGTTACGGCTTGATACATCTGCCCAAAAGAGTTTAAGTAGATGAATTTCACACAATGGCAAGGTAAACAAGAGTCCTGTAAACTCTGGGGCAACTAGAGTATTCACTGGTACTGAAAGTTCATATTCTTTTTTTTTTTTTTTTATTGAGTTTTCAATAAAGTATAAACACATTAATAGCATTGAACAGTATACATGTTAATAAAACAAAACAAAAACTGAAACAGAAAGAAAGAAAGAAAGGGAAAAATAAAAAGACATACAAAATATGGAATGGGAGGGGGTGGGGGGATACTCCAGACATTTGTAATCATAGGTTATATGGGTATAGAGAGGCGACTCTTATCAGTTACATGCTTCATAGGAGATTGGTTCTGTAAGGGGGTTCACCGATAAATAGGAGTCACAGGGTTTGGATAGTAAAATAGAGGGCCTGAGCCAATCAGCTTCCAATGTAATTGGACAAGTCTAGAGGTTTTGTTGATGAAGGTTGGATTCTAGGGTTTGGTGTCGGCTTCCGGGAAAGCCAATACTCAGTCCATTTATACCATTTTATCAGAGGGTTCGAGGCTGATGAAGAGTAGGTAATCCCAGCTATTTCGAATTCGCAGTGCATTTGTACATCCGATTCGATCATATCTAAAGTTGGTACAAAGGGGGTGCGCCAATGTCGTGCTATCATGAGTTTCGTGGCCACCAAGATGTGGCCCATTACATAACGGTCATTGGTGGACATGTCGCCACAGTAAACATGGAGCATAGCTAATAATGGATTTGGGGTAATTGGAGAGTCCGTTAATTTAGATATGGTGTTGAAGACGGCCGTCCACAAGTTCAACAGAGCAAGACAAAGCCAAAATATATGAAGAAAGTTCATATTCTATCTAAGCTGATAACACTGTTGCAGCTTATAGCCAGTGAATCAACTGTGGCCTGGGAGCCAATGAGCGATGTAGCCTGGGAGCCGATGACGAATGCAGCCTGGTGAGTAATGCAGCCTGGTAGCCGGTAATGAATGCGGCCTAGGAGCTGGTGAGTGAGGCGGAATGGAAGCGGGTGAGCAGGACATTCTGGAAGCCAATGGCAACTGCAGCTTTAGAGCTGGTGACTGGTGCAGCCTAAGAACTGGTGGAGAAGCGATTTGGAAGCTGGTGACAGGTGCGACCTGAGAGGCGATGGCGGATGTGGTTTGTGAGCTGGTGGCTGATATTGCTTAAGAGCCAATGGCAGATGTGGCTTGAAAGCAGGTGACGAGTGTGGCCTGAGAGCTGATGGCAGATGCGGTTTGGGAGTCGGTGACAGGTGCAACCTGAAAACCAAGGGCAGATGCGGCTTGGGAGCCGGTGGCTGTGGTGGTAACACTGAGGCTGCCAGGAATCATCCAGGGTGTCCTGAACAGAGCATAATAACTGCAGAGTAAACTGCAGATGGTAACAGCAGATAGCACTCTGGTGGAAGATGGTAACAGGATGTGGCAAAACAGCAGCGCTCAGGTATCTCGAGAACTTGCTGAAGCCTGCAGCGTGGAAACTGATGCTGAATGAATCCACAGATTCAGTTCAAAACACCTGGGAAGTGGGCAGAGACTCCTTATAATCAAACAGGAAGTGCTGATTAGCTGCAGCAGTAATTAGAATGGGTACTTGTTTCCTAGCACGGCGCCCATCGCATCGTATACCATAAGTCTTACAATGGTATGCGAGGCGATGTGACGCGATGACACCTGATGTTATACAATTTTAAAATTGTATACCATTGCGATTTTTAAATTGTATAAGCACCCTAATGGGTGCTTTCAATGTTAAATGGCCCCCCTATAAGATTATTAATTGTATAAGCACCGTAATGGGTGCTAATGGGTGCTTCGGGCTCGGTGGCTCGCTGCACTATATAAATTCAACTCCACGCCGACGTGGATAGTGGGGGTATGAAAAGGTCGGAGGACGCATACCACCTCGCCTCACGGGATCGCTGCACTCACCACGCTTCGGGTTGGCGTTGATAGTGGGGGTGGTGTGGGGGTGCATTTAACATTGTAATGAAAAAATCGTATAGGGGGACCATTTAACATTTAAATAACCCATTAGGGTTCTTATACAATTTTAAAACTGCATCTCATCGCATGCAGGCATATGGCATACGATGTTATACAATGTATACAATGCCATACAACTGAATATCGTAGGCGCCTTGCTAGGAAACAAGTAACTTAGAATGTAGCACCTGCATTTCACCTGAGTCATGTTTACACTGGAGAAATGTCAGCAGTTTGTGTAGTGCAGGAAAGGGTTCAGAAGTCAGCTGATCACAGGCATCATGGTGGCGTCCTTTACCCACAGTGCCTGCAGGGCAGGACTGTTTTTCCCACTAGGCCTAATCAGTGGCAAACGCAGGATTTTCAGAAGGGGGTTTCCAGAGGGGCGGAGCAAAGCACAGAGATGGACACTTAGGTGACCCAGTATATGCCGGGTCATTTAAAGTATTATAGATAGACCTATATATATATATATATATATATATATATATATATATATATATATACATACACACAGGGGCGTCAACAGCAGTGTAGACCCCTGGGCATAGCAATGTATTGGGGCCACTACTGATCCTCCAGCGGTAGGGGTGGGGGAAGCTTTGATGTCCCGCGGGTGGTAGGGGGTATTATATCAACTGCTCAGCATGTAGCGCCTGGATCAGTAATTTCCATTAATTACCCCTTTACTGTACAGATGGTGGGAGATGGGGTGGGAGAAGAGGGCATTGGGCTGAATGAAGGGGCCCTGACACATAACTTCCAGGGTGGTAGAGGATGTTTAATATGCAGAGGAGGGGTGTATAGTGGAGTGGGCATATTATTCATAATTTTCTGGTGGGAGACAGCTTGCTTGACTGCAGATATCTCCAGTTCCCAGAAATACATTTATTAGATTTTAATGGATTTAAAAACTAGAGAATCCCACCTACCAAATGGTACTGGGGACTAGGGGATCAGAGTTCAGGAGGCAGAGCAATCTGCCAACGAGAATATAAAACTGCATACCAAGTGTGTGGAGCTGGAGCAGTAACCAGCTGCTGGAAGGCTGATATCTCTGGTTCTGGGAACAGTAGAGACAAGCTACTAGTGTCCACCAATGGGGGAGAGTCCCAGCTTTTGGAATATACCCTCAGCGAAACTCTGAGTCAGACAGAACCTGAAATATCTGACTTGGAAGAGCAATTAACAGACTTGGATGGGGACCACTGCTTTGAAGTCAGATATCTCTGGTTCCCAAGGGCCGATTTTTAAAATTCTTGTACCCTTGGAAAGAGGGGACCCTCAGCTTTCAGCTTAGGTCCCTTAGACTCCTGGGGGGGTTTCTGGGTACCCAGAAACCCCCCCTGCGTGCGCTACTGCTAATGGTGGCACCTGCTGGGGCACAGGACAGTCTGGAAGCCAATGGCAACTGCAGCTTGAGAGCCGGTGACTGGTGTGACCTCAGAGCCGGCGGAGATGCAACTTGGAAGCTGGTGACAGGTGCGACCTGAGAGGCGATGGCGGATGTGGCTTGTGAGCTGGTGGCTGATATGGCTTAAGAGCCAATAGCAGATGCAGCTTGAAAGCAGGTGACGGGTGCGACCTGAGAGCTGATCAGCTAATCACAGGCATCATGGTGGCATCCTTTACCCACAGTGCCTGCAGGGCAGGGCCTATTTTCCCACTAGGCCTGTGAGGCATGGGCCTATGGGCGGCACCTGCTGGGGGCACAGGATAGTCTGGAAGTCAATGGCACCTAGAGCCAGTGTATGGTGCAGCCTAAGAGCCGGTGGAGATGCGACTTGGAAGCTGGTGACAGGTGCGACCTGAGAGGCGATGGCAGATGTGGAAGGGAAGGGCAGAGCCTTGCACTCACCCATCCTCCCCTGCTCAGCTTCCCATTCACATTGCACAAGGGACAGACACGGTGGGAAGGGACACACACACTTCTTGCGTCACCAGCAACCCGGTGGGTGGACCACGTACGGAAGAAATCACAACGCACAAACGTCACCAGCAGCACCTTCCCTGCTGCCTGCACCCGAGTCAAGCCCCGCCCCTGGACCGTGGAGGAGTGCACAGAGGGGATGCCATGATTGCCATCTCCCCCTATCAAGCAGCCGGTGCCCCGCGCAGCAGCACAGACGGAGAGCAGTCGCCCCCGGACATGCGCCAGTGACAGGGACGCACAGTGGGCTACCCCTCACACCTGGTACGTGCCATCCGATCTGCACTTTACACCTTGTGGGTTCCTGAAGTGAAAGCAGTCACTGGGCTAAGGAGCAGCCATGCACATTCTGCTTCATTACAGTGGTTATGAAGTCTAATCAGCAATAGCAGCTCTGCCTCCTCTCTGTCTGCTGTCAACATTTACTTCCGCTGTGGCTTCTGTCCGAGGGCTCTGATTGGCCCTCAGTGTGCTCTTCCTGCGTTGTGTGCAGGGAGGCACATGGGAGTATATAGAATATGCAGTAGCTGCTGCTGAGTTATTATGCCTGTGGCAGAGGTAGACAAGTGGGACTATATAGCATGTATACAGTCATAGAGGGAGACACATGGGAGTACAGGGAGTAGTGTCGCTGAGCAGTGACAGCTGAGGGCACAGCTCACTAGGGGGGGCAGACCGACCAACCTGAGAGAGGAGGAGGGCTGCTCCCCGGCCGCTCTGACTGTGGTGCAGAGCCACTATCATGCACAGCCCTCATCACTCTCTTGCTCCCTTTCTCTCTCTCTCTTTTATCTCCCTTCTTATAATAGGTCGGGGGGGTGACTTAAATCCGGCCCTGCCGCAGGGAATGTCAGGTACAGGCCCTTATTCAGAATCGTGCGGTACGGCCCGCGTGCGGCCGTACCGCCGATGTTTTTTGTCTGCACATGCGCAGAGGTCATTCTGCGCATGTGCAGCCCCCTTCGCCGCAGACGGATTTCGTCCGCCGCAAAGGGGGCGGATAGGGGCGTGAGGGGCTTCAGCCCCTCATTTCCCTATGTGTACGCCCCGCGTTTCATGGGCGTTCCCATGAAAACGCGGGGCGTATGCATGTTAATGAGGGCATGACGCCCTCATTACCATGACATGGGGGCGGAAAGCTGACGTCGCCGGATGTCAGCTTTCAGCCCCCTTACAAGCTCCCACACGGACGATTGTCCGTGTGGTCTGAGCTTGCGGGAGCTGCCGCGGCGTGCGGGCCTGCCTTCGATGGTCGTCGACCATCGAAGGCAGGGGGCAGCTCCCACCATGGTGGAGGCGTAGCCTCCACCATTTTTGTGCGGATCGCCAGCCGTCCGTGTATGGACGGCCGTGGCGATCCGTCCGGTGGGCGGCCCTTGGTTTGTGCGGTCGGAGCCCCGTGTGCGGCTCTGACCGCACCAACCAGAATAAGGGCCACAGAGAGGGGTTTTGGATCCGCACAGACTAAAATACTTTTCAAAACATCTCGCAGAAGAATGTATCTAATTACCAATATTATAGACTACTTTTTACCATTATTGTAGTCGTAGATTGGTGGTGCGCCCAACACATTCAGTATTGTGACTGAATAAAAGGGTTTTTTTGTTTGCGGAGGGCAAACAGAAAGACAAATGTGCCTTTTTGGGCGCACTCTTTTGTTTAATCATTAAATGATAAGATTGGTTATTTAAAACATCACTTTTATTTAGACTCTACACCTAAAAAATAAGAAGCAATTGTAGCTCATATATTGTACAGTCAATTAATATTGTGTACTTTTTCTTTTCTTGAATTTATCTACACATGAATAAAAAGTTTTTCAAATAGACTTTGTGTTATTGTATAGACTAAGCAATCATTCTAGCTGTCTACAAATATTCAGCAGACTTACTCATCATATGCCTTTTATTGGCTGGCTTCGTCTCTTACAATATACCGTCTACAAATTGTACATATTTGTATGTGTGCATAACATGCATTTTTTTAAATTTTTCATTTTATTATCAAATATTCTCGCACATAGTTAGAGAAAGCCCACGTGAAAAATTGCCCCCACAACCGGTGGCTCCTGTGCATCTGCTATTTGACCACCTTGCCTGTGTTGCCAACCGACTATTTGCCAGGAGTCTCCTTACTGGTTACTGGGTCGGCCCCTAATTCGCACCGTGGGGCTATGGTTAGGGTTAAGGCATATGGGTAACCATATGGCATTGGTGTCAATTGAGAGTACCAGGTGGGTTGTATACGGGAGCTAGGGTACAGATCACTTCTGCTTTCCAGTCCAGCCCAAATGATCCCCTGATGCTTTTCAGCATTGCAGGGATAACATTTTGGACTGGGTGGATGAGAGAGTGATTGAAAAGTGATTGCCAGTAGCAGAGTGTCAGATCACATGTCAACCGGACTTCTGCTTTCAGAGATCTGTCAAAGACATCGAATCCCTGATGAGAGAGTCTTATGTTGTCAAGTGTATGGCTGACGAAAAAAGTGTTGAGTTTAGTACCGAAGTAGAACAGTAACCAGTGCTTAACCTAGGAGATTGAATTACTGGTAGGTATGACAAAGAGGTGGTTACCTGACACCCGTTGTGCGAGGAACTACCTACTACACAGAGGGTGTTGTATCTTGCTGTAGAGCCGCTATACCCTATTATTCAAACATTGGTATCAATTGACATGAAAACATTTGCACTCTAATTTGCTTCTAAGTGGCAATTGCTTCTCAGATCACTTATCTGCTGGATTGGATAGTGTGTACATGATAACTATCAAGCTACTGATGAAGCATGCACGTCAGTTTCTTGGTGCATAGGGATTTAAAGTTTGTCATACACTAAGCGTAATCTTGTCCTAATGTTTATTGCTAAACATTGTTTGCTATTATTTAAGCTAGGTTGAACTCTCTCAAGCACCGGAAAGCTGCTGTTAAATTATAGCTTTAGGTCACACTGTTAGCTAATACCCCTTTTACACCAAAATCCCTGGTCGGACCCTGGTCTTTGAACACGGGAGTTTCCAGGGTTGGACCCAGCTTCATACCCCATTTACACAGCACTGTGACCCAGGTCGGACCCAGGTCTGCGCCGTTTACACTGAACCTGGGTCAGCACCGCTTTTCCCTATAGATGACATTAAAAATGTCCATTTTAGGACTGATAAATTGCCAGCCAACCTTCCCTCAATGATTTAAAATAAAAATGAAAAGATATGACAAGTTAGCATTGAAAAATGTTGGTTTGTTTATTTTGTAAAATATTTTTCAAAAAGTTGCTCAAGCATACATAGCGGTATAAAAGTGCAGTATCTCCCATGTTCTCTCCCCAGCCCCTTCCCCTGCAGCAGCAGACCGAAACTCCCATGTGCTACCCCCAGCCCCTCTGCCCCCCCCCCCCCCCAAAAAAAATATATGATACTGCATCCAATTATGATTTCTGTGTGCACTGCCCGTATCCTTCCTGGCTGTTGTCTTTTGCTTTTGACACTGAAGCGCACTGTGGAAAGGCGTCCAGCACTTCTGGTTCCCTTTCAGCACTACCTGGATGTCCCAACCTGGGTTGGGAACATTTACACCGCCCACGACCCAGGTCCAACCAGTGTTCAACCCTGGTCAGGACCTGGGTAGGAGACCAGTGGTACTGGACCTGGGTTGGCCCCTTTTACACCAACGCTGACCTGGGTCCGACCTGGGTCCAACCTGGGTTATTCCTTGGTGTAAAAGGGGTATTATTTTTACTGATATATTATTACTTCAGCACAAGAGTTTTTCTCTATTAGAATATATCACAGATTAGACATATACACTCTGCTCAAGGCTGGCAGCAGTTGATAAATGTTTATACACGTGGAAGAAGCATATTATACATCATATGAGCGAGATAAACATACAAATAACAATGATTTTGGAGGAGTAAATCTCCTTACTTGCACCCGGATTATTGAAATAGAATAAATGAACGGACACAGACTGTTCACCACTAACTGCGGCGAGTGAAACCTGATGTTAATATGAATGGAGGAGGGAGTAGCTCTCCTTCAATGTGCCCAAATGAGAAGGTATGAGTAATCAAGGGGAGGGGGTAATCCTCCCTTCATG
Organism: Crinia signifera; assembly: GCF_055691185.1. Lineage (NCBI taxonomy): Eukaryota > Metazoa > Chordata > Amphibia > Anura > Myobatrachidae > Crinia > Crinia signifera. The sequence continues at coordinate 314,793,889 of NC_139217.1, forward strand.
CGCCCGAATGAATGAATTACCGGCTGTGCAGCACAGCCCTCCCGCCGACTCAAGTGAGTTGCGGCGGGTATTACCTTCCCGGAGCTCTGGATTTCACCGGTCTGACTAGTCTGCAGGCTGTGTTCACTCCGTCTGTCTGGTGCTATTCCTAGGTGCAGTACACGGTGGCTGGATACGCGTTTCACCCGGTCGGCTTCCTCATGCAAGGAAATGACACTGGGACATCACTCCAACCTTTGCCAGAAGACAGTCTCTGATGTGGAACACATCAGTGAGCCGGTAAATGGTAAATGACGCGCCGTTTTTCTATACTTTCAATGGTACAGTTTCTAGGGTGTGTAATTACAGGCGCTGAGTGCGTGGGGTCCAGGGTGGGCGTTACTTACCGCGCCATAATTAATTAAAAATTCACTGCTCCCTGCCACTGCCACTCCCCTCACCGAACCTGCCTGCAGCAGTCTCTGAGGTCTGGGGATCTGTAAAGCACATGCACCGAGCATCTCTACCAAACAGCGGGGCAGCCCCTGAGTGTGGGAGCAGGTCCGCGGGCCTGGCCACATGATGTCATGACGCGACGCACGGTACCCACACCACTGTAATGCACCACTGGGAATGGGTGCAATGGGCCAAATTCTTCCCTACACCCGCCGGGCCAATCCACTGATCCAGCCATCACAATCATCAATGGATGCATTGATAAGGTTTGGAGTTTAAGAAGTTAAAGAATAAGACTGAGAAAAAGAATTGTTATGTTACAAAGTGTACAATTTACTCAATAAATCGTGAAAAAAATGTAAGTGTACATAGAAGTACAATCAAGAAATGAAAGTAGGATTAAAAAATAAGTTCTGATTCAAACTGATAATTGTTTGAATGGGGTGGGTTGTGAAACATATCTATAGGTGGGGGTATGGATATTGTGGGCATAATTGGTGTTTGTTACACCTACAGGGGGCCCTCAATTGATGGGATTTTCACTACAGTGTCACGGTCACAGTGTCACCATAGGGGGATTCCCAATTGGGGTCCAGGTGGTCTTTTAGGGACCCTTTACAATCCTGTAGGTCTCTTCTCCTTGAGCTTACAGTCTCCCTTAATGATAGTCAATCACTGAGGGAGACCGTAGGCTCCAGGAGAAGAGACCAATGGGATTGTAAAGGGGTCCCTAAAAGACCACCTGAACCCCAATTGGAAATCCCCCTACGGTGACACTGTAGTGAGAATTTCTCATCAACTGGGGACCCCCCTGTAGGTGTACCAAACACCAATTATGCCCACAATATCCATACCCCCTCCACCTATAGATTTGTTTTGCAACCCACCGCCATCCAAACAATTATCAGTTTGAATCAGAATTTATTTTTTAATCCTACTTTCATTTCTTGATTGTACTGTACTTCTATGTACACATATTTTTTTCACGATTTATTGAGTAAATTGTACACTATAACGTGACAAATCTTCATCTCAGTCTTATTCTTCAACTTCTTACACTCATAACATTCAAACAAATGCATGCAGCACTCATGCCCATCGAACAAACATTATCTATGAACCAAAAGAGTCTGGGAAACCCTTTAGGCAGAGCAGTGCCTGATATCCAACTGACTCACAGGGCGAGTGCAGTGTACCCACTTTGTATTGATCAATGGGTGCATTGGCCAGGACAAAGATTTCTCAGTGCAACTGGCCGGGGAGCGCAGTGACAGGCTGGAGGACTGGAGAGACGGATATGGGGAACAAAGTAGAAACGGTACATTAGGTACAGTTTTTATTTGCCGGTACAGACGGTTAAATAAACGGCAAATTATTTTTTATGTGTTCTGTGTGTTTGTGTGTGTTGTACTGTTTTTGTGTGTGTGTTGTAGTGTATGTGGTTGTGTGTGTTGTATTGTATGTATCTGTCCAATGCGTAAGTGTGTGAGGTGTGCTACGTATATACAGTATGTGTGTGTTGTGTCTTTGTGTATCTGTGCAATGTTTAAGTGTGTGTTTTGTGTGTGTCGTTCTGTTTTTTGTGTGTGTGTGGTGAATGTGGGTGTGTGTTGTGCTGTTAGAGGTATGTTATGTGTGTGTGTTGTGTGTATCTGCCCTATGTGTAAGTGCGTAAGGTGTGCTATGTATAAATCTGTGTGTGTGTAGTGTGCTGTGTGTATCTGTGCAATGTTTAAGTGTGTGTTTTGTGTATTGTACTGTTTTTGGGTGTGTGTTGTAGTGAATGTGGGTGTGTGTTGTACTGTGAGTGTCGTGTTGTGTGTATCTGCCGAATGTGTAAGTTTGTGATGTGTGCTACGTATATATATATATGGGTGTGTAGTGTGCTTTGCGTATCCTGTCAATGTTTAAGTGTGTGTGTTCTGTGTGTTTGTTGTACTGTTTTTGGGTGTGTGTTGTAGTGTGTATGGATTTGTATTGTACTGCATGTGGTGTGTTGTGTGTGTATCTGTCCAATGTGTAAGTGTGTGAGGTGCTCTACGTATAAATGTGTGTGTTGTGTGCTATGTGTGCGTATGTGGTGTAGTGTGTGTGTGTGTGTGTGTGTGTGTTGTGTGTTCTATGTATAACCTCAATTATTTCCTAATTGTTTAAAGCCTTCACCATAATGTTAGAATGTGTCATTCATACTCAATGACAGCAATGAAATCAGGGGCGAAATGTAATAGGGTGCGATTTTTAGACTTTTGCGATTTTTGGTCAAAATTGACCAAAATCGCAATTTTTCTAAAAATCGCACATGTAATAGGGTGCGAGTCGCGGGAAAAATCGCATTTTTTCCCGTGAATTCGCACATTTAAAAGATGCGATTTTCAGTCACACTGAAAATCGCATCCAGATGTTTTCCCATAGTAAACTATAGAACTCGCATATGTAATAGGATGCAAGTTCTATAGTCGCATATGGGACATAACCAAAAAGCGCAAAAAAAATAGACCAGCTTCTTGCTGGCGATTTTTACAGAAACATGCAGATCATTGAGATCTGTGCATGCTTCTGTTGTAAAAAAAATTGTTAAAACAAAAAAGAAAAAGAAAAAACGGCGTGCGGTCCCCCCTCCTAATCATAACCAGCCCCGGGCTCAAAAAGCCGGTGCTGGTATCATAAAATCAAAGGAACAATCAAGTTGGGGTTCCCTGGATTTTATAAAACCAGCACCAGGCTCAAGGTCCGGCGCTGGTTCCCAAAATACGGGGGACAAAATGACTAGGGCTCCCCCGTATTTCAAGAACCAGCACCAGACCCAACCAGCCAGCAGGGTAATGCCACAGCCGGGGGACACTTATTATATAAGGTCCCGCAGCCAAAGCATTAACCCCCTGGCTGGTCAGCATGGGCAGGGGTCCTGGGGAAGTGGGGACCCCCCAAAGAAGGGGTCCCCCCCCTCCAGGACTTACCAGCCCATGCTGAAAGTCCGGAGCTGTCCCCGATGCCCCTGGGCGGTGGGCATCGGGCTGATGTAAAGTGTAAAAAAAAGAATAAAAACTATTGTCTTCTGCTGTAGAACTATGAGTCCCAGCAAGCCTACCCCGCATGCTGGGACTTGGAGAACCACATGTGACTTTCTCGGCTCCTGATTGGCCGCTAGGCGGCCAATAGAAACATCCGGAGGAAAGGCGCAGAAGATGAAACATCTCTGCGCCTCTCCAGTCCGTGAGTGGGTACCAGCCGGGAGCAGCGCGTCTGGAGCTGAAGATGCCGGGGTCGTCGCCGGGGACCAGGTGAGTAGGATTTCCTTCCTCAGGTACCCCTGTGGACTACTTCGGATCCTGGACCCCGGATTCTTCAGCCCAGGAGCCCCGGAACCCCGGACCAGCCCCGGAACCAGGACCAAGGCCCCGGAACCGGACTCTTCTGCCCTGGAGCCCCAGAGCCCGGACCCAGGATCCAGGGACCGACCTACAGGCTCAAGGTAGGTAGTATCAGTGTGTGTGGGCTGTGGATGTATTAAACTTTTATTTTTCAGGGTGTCAGTGTGTGTTTATTTAACTATTTCTTGTACTATGGAACTACAAGTACCAGCGGGCCCTTTAATGCCCCGCATGTTGGGACTTGTGGTTCTCCAAGTCCCAGCATGCGGGGTAGGCTTGCTGGGACTCATAGTTCTACAGCAGAAGACAATAGTTTTTATTCTTTTTTTTACACTTTACATCAGCCCGATGCCCACCGCCCAGGGGCATCGGGGACAGCCCCGGACTTTCAGCATGGGCTGGTAAGTCCTGGAGGGGGGGATCCCTTCTTTGGGGGGTCCCCACTTCCCCAGGACCCCTGCCTATGCCAGGGGGTTAATGCTTTGGCCGCGGGACCTTATATAATAAGTGTCCCCCCGGCTGTGGCATTACCCTGCTGGCTGGTTGGGTCTGGTGCTGGTTCTTGAAATACGGGGGACCCCTAGTCATTTTGTCCCCCGTATTTTGGGAACCAGCGCCGGACCTTGAGCCTGGTGCTGGTTTTATAAAATCCAGGGAACCCCAACTTGACTGTTCCTTTGATTTTATGATACCAGCACCGGCTTTTTGAGCCCGGGGCTGGTTATGCTTAGGAGGGGGGACCGCACGCCGGTTTTTTTTTATTTATTTTTTTACAAAAATCGCATATATGAAAATGCGCACATTTTCAGGACTGAAAATGCGCACATTTTAAGGACTGAAAATGCGCACATTTTCAGGACTTAAAATCGCCCAAAATCGCGGCAAATAGCCTTTTTTGCCGCTAATTCGCATCTCGAACGCGATTTTTAAAGGTGCGATTTCTGGCGAGTTTGGAACTCGTCCAAAAATCGCACCCTATTACATTTCGCCCCAGGTGTGGAGTTGTTCCTTCGCAAACGGTTTCCCAGATCATCGATCTTTCCCCCAGAACATCAATAAAGGAAAATTTCAACTTGGTGTTTTTTTAAATTTCTAAGTGAAATTTCCCAAAAATGGCTTCGAGGTGCACACCACCGGGTCCAGAGGTATCTTGTTGCTGAATTTGGTGTCTCTGAGTGCCACGGTGTGTCCGCAATGCGACGGACACGCACACACACACGCACAAAGACTCTTCAACTTATTATATAGATAAATAAATAAATAAATGCTGCTTACCTACAGATGTAGCCCCTGTCATCTTTGGCCGGGGCTCTCCAGAGTCTCCCCTCTGGCAAGCGCCGACGGACAGGGGCTACACTGAACTGGGACGTGCGTCCCAATCCCCTTTCAGTGGCATCCTACCCGTCTCCGCTTCAGGGAGATAGACAGGGTTAGGGGGGGGTCGGGCAGTGAGGGGGAGGCGGCGGGGACCCAGGGGAAGCTCCGTTGCCATGGGGCGTGTGAGTGTCTCGTGCGCGCGGGCCCCCGTGGCGGGAGCCGGCGGCTGGCTGGCCATCTGTACGTGCTCATTGCCAGCAGTTCCATGCTCATTGCCATGGGTTCCATGCTTGTTACCATGTGGGATTACATGCTCATTGCCAAGGGGGATACATGCTCGCGGTAACTGGGGAACAGCCACCACCGGGCAGAAATGACAGCCATTGACAGCTGGGGAGAGACCAGTGGGCTGTATTCAGAGCACTGCAGGTCCCGGCTATTTGAAATAATACCCCTTTCACACCAGAAAATGCAGGGACTGGCCCCTTTTACATCAACCTAGTCCCTGCATATTTTGGTGTGAGGGGGAGAAAAAACCACCCCCCCCCCTTTAAACAACCAGCTATATATTTGGAACCAAGTGACCCAGAACTTTTAAGTGGGCTTCGAATGACTTTGGTCCCGTGAATCTGGGCCGTTTGGTTCCAGAGAAATCTGTCCTCAAAAAACATGAAAAGCCATGAAATTACATTTCAGAAATGAAAAAAAATCGGTTTACCCACAATATCTCTAGAACCAATGAACCCATAGCTTGGTATCAGGGGCTACATCTGCTACAGATGACAGGGGCTACATCTGTAGGTAAGCATTATTTATTTATTTATTTATCTATATAATTAAAGGCCCAGCGATTTGGATTCGACTGAGATCAACCTCGACCTTGTGTGATGCTGGAGGGGGAACTGGCAGCTGTTGGAACCAGGTGGGGGTGTCCCATGTTATGGGGAAAACGTTTCAGATTTGCCTGGCGGTATCTCTGGTTCCCGGGGGGCTAGCGACACGGGGCCAGGCTTGTTTGAAAGCCCTGGCCCTCAGCTACAAAATGGGCCTATTTGTACAGTGGGCCTGGAGCTGCAGCTCCATCAGGCCCATTGTTAATCCGGCCCTGCTGAGAGAGGTGGGCACAAGGTACAGTATCCCCTGCATCCTCCTTTTATCTGGTTATGCTGCAGCCACCAGTAACTCCACCCACTCTCAGCCCTCATTTGGAAATTAGTAAAATCATTGGTACTTTGTGCATGACATCTGCACCTCTATGACCTCACTGATGTGAGCTGTCAGAAATGTCCTCCTGGACTCTCCGCACCAATGACTCCCCACCCCTATTTGTCCCTATCCTTTTTGCCTGCAGTGATTGGGCAGCCTGTGGCACCTCCCTCCACCCTGCAGCTGCAGAGAGCAGCAGCCACCAGTGTAGACACAGGCCTCTGTCCTTGAAGATGCTGGGCTTCCCTCTTGTGATGTCATTAGGGAGTGATTTTAAAATGGTGGTCAACAGACTTGAGGGATGAGGGGGGGGGGGTGCAAAACACCCCTTAAGTATAGATTTTTAAAATAAAATATTAAAATATATCATTAAAACCCTTTTTAAACGTTATTTATTCAATAAAATACAATTTCTGAGCTCTTTGTCAGTTAAGGGGTTAATAAATAAAAAAAAGGTTTAAAGAAAAATCACAATTGAAAGAATTATTAATATTATTAATAATGCATTTTTTTGCATTGATGTTTGTAACTGCTTTCAGAGGTGGTGATAACAGAAAAAAAATGTCCAGGTTAAATAGACATCCCCATACCATTGCGAGACCTGGCAAAGTAAAAAATCCTATTGGTGTTGTCAAAGCCGTATCATCAGCCTATATTTGACATAGATATGACCTTTTTCTGTTAAATAAAAAGACCCTTTGAGTTCTAGTCTATACTAGGTCCTTGCAAGTAGGTTTTACTTGAAATAAAAGCAAAAGGCACAGCATCATCATATATAAATATCTAGCGTCAATTTGTGTGTCTCCAAAACACTGCCACCGGCAGTGTGTGAAACTACATCGCTTTCTCTCACACATGCACAAACACAGAGGCAAACACAAGGTAGGAGACTAGCTTTCGAAGCATTTGCTTCAAACGGGCTTACTAGTACTATATATTGTACTGTGGATAAAGCTCGCAACAATGTCCCAATGGTCACAAAATAGTGCAGATTGTCTAGTCACAGCACATCCTTCACCAGAAACTGCTCCTATTTTTACAGCTGGGGAGCAGGATTACAGTAGACTAGGCTGCTCATAGTATGCAATATTGCACCTGTAATAAAAGTCACAGTGCTTTGTGCAGTAATTGCCATTGAACTTAATTTTTTTCCACTCTTGCACAATTCGGGACATACCTGAAAGTCAGATTAGTCTCAATGTGTTTATTCATCATATGATATTTTATACAGAAAACAAAATAATTCAATAAGAAATCATTTTTGACTTACCAATATAGAAATTAGTCACTGTCCTCATTTGTTTGTGCTTGGTTATTACATAGATGACCAGTGCATTGCCCACAAGTCCCACCAGCATGATTAGTGAAAAAAAGAGAGGGACCAACCAGGCGTCCACCAGCAAAGGAGGGGACTGATCAAAAACATACAATGTATCATTGCATCCAGGTAATGAAGGATGCTCAGCGTTTGAACCCTGAGCGGAACCATTAAGACAGAAGAGCAGCGACAAGTTTTCCCTTTGACTTGAAATTAGTTCAAGAGGGAGTAAAGTTCCCTTTAATGATTCCATGGTTTGTAAAGTTTTAAAAGACGTACTCCGTCTGCTCCTACAATAAATCTGTTATCTTTCAAATGCACATGATCCACATTATACAGTAGTATATGAACAAATAGACGTTCGCTGAGTGCACAGATTGAGACGCCTTTGTGTAGATCTATGCTTAGTATCTCACTGTAGAACAAAGAAAGTTCTTATGCAAGGTTCCAAGCAATTATATGCTTCCAGCAGTGATCCTAATACTTTTCATGTTTGTTGTTTCCTTTCTCCAGGTCTGTAAATGAAGGCACTTATCATCACCAATAACCTTGAATCAAGTCAAGTTGTAAAGCATGTTTGCAGCTCATTGCCGTCAAGCATGTAATCACCAGCGCTGAGATTCAGTAAAGACATTACAGAAAAATATACAGCAGTGATATGGCTCCCCCTGGGTCCTACTGCTTGCTATCTGCCACCTGAAGTATATTCATAAACACTCGGAATTCTCTCTCTCTCGAAAAATGTATGCTATTTTGAAGGCAGATGTGGTCACACTAAATAATACCTCCCAGCATGACCCTCTCCAGGAGGGACACAATGCTTTACTCTTGCAGTTCCCTCTGAATCTATAAATTCAATCAGTCAGAATCAGACTGTGGTGAAACACCTTTCCTATCCATTACCTAGTTCAACACAGGTAACAGCAATCATAAATTGAGACGGAAACCCAGGAATTATGTAAAAAAGAAAAATAATGAACCCACGCTGGCTGTACCAATAAATTAAAGAAAAACTCTAAAAGGATGGGTTCTTTCAAAAATAAAAAAGTGTATATTTAATAGACTATTAATAAACAATGAATATTTGATTAAAAAAAAATAATTAAAAAAAATCCTATCCACATTACATTCTTGCATATCTATTATGGTAGATGTCAAATGTCCAACTTGGAGAAGGCTTGGTCCCCTTAATCCAGTAGCAATGCTAATATATGGTCCTCAGGAGTTAGCAGTGTCAGAGATGGAATTGCTCAGCTCAATACATTTCCCTGAGATATGAGTTTCCCAGCTTCATCAGGACCAATAAGTGTTAGGCGGCTACAGGGGGTTGGCTTTATCAGACCACAGATGTAACATACAAAGCCGGCGCCACCACTAGGCAGCTCTAGGCATTTGTCTAGGGCACCGGCCACTGGAGGGCGGTAATAAGCTGCCAGGAGGAGCAGCAGCAGGAAGGGTGCGGACTCCCACCAGCGGCGAGGAGAGCAGAAGGAAAGCACCATCCTGGGAGCAGGTGAGTGAGCCTACCCTTGCCCCTGGAGCCTGCACTGACCCCCCTGGAGTTGCGGCCATCTCCGGATCTCTAAAGGCCCCCCATCCCACCTGGAGGCAGATGTGGCCGCATCTGCCTCCACCAACCCCCCCCCCCCCGCCCCCGACGAAGCGTAGCGGTGGCGCCCGCATTACCCATCCCACCCACTGGCACTGGAACATACTGTAGTATGGGTGTGTTGATGAAAGAGGTCACAAATAGAGACACTGCATTGCTCACACTGAAAGCCATACTCAGACGGATGATCTGCACTTAGCATAGGACTGGTGAAAGTTTCATGGTGGCATCTAAAGACACACAAAGCATGATTGCAGCATCTGTAGAATCTGACAATGGGTGTCTCAGTGCATGCATATTTGGATACAGGGATGTACACAAAGGAAGAGCACTGCAGGGGCATTAACCTAAAGTTGCCGGCGCAACTGCAGCAAAAGATGCATGGAACACTGCAATTGCATCCAGCTCAGAATCAGGCTCTATGTGAAGGGATTAAGGGGTTAGCCTTGCAAATCCACCAAACCCCACCTGGCGAATGTCCATCCACCCGCGCTCCCCCCCTTGCAGCTCGGGTTCGCCCGCACAGGCTGCGAATGGATGTTTAGCATAAACATCTATTCATATGCTGCGGGTAACCTCCCACAGCTTTCGATGGTCGCGGACCATCGAAAGATGTGGAAGGTACATGCATATAAAAGTGACTTTCAAGTCTCTTCCATATGCGTGCACACTGGAACAGATATAGGCGGGCAGCTGACATCTGCTGCAAGCCCCCCACACCCGCATCACCACCTCACTATCAAGGGAACGCCCATGAAACGCTGGGCATTCCCATATGGTAATGTGGCAGCCTGGTGCCTCCGCCCCCCCCCCCCCCCCCGCACGCCATGTAGGGTGCGTGCACCCGGCAAACCGAAAGTCTGCACATGCGCAGAAACACTCCTGCGCAGACGCGCAACATCAGTCCTCCATTCGAATGCACGGAGGACCGAATGTATGAGAATAACCCCCTCAGTCTCCCTCACAAACTCCACCCCCTTAATAAACCCCTCCACATTCAGAAAGCATAAATTTCCTAGGCTGGTTTTCAATCACAATCTGCCCCTGTAGTTTTTTCTTAATCAAAGCTCAAAGAGAGATAAAGTACCAGTCAATCAGCTTTAGTCTTACCTTTTACAAACTGTTTAAAAAAATTTAAATTAGTTGATTGGTTGATACTTTATCTATCACAATTTTATCTCTTTCCAAGTACACCCTTAATAGTAATTCCCATGGAACATGAGGCATCTGTACTGTCACGGCCAGATGATACTTGAAGACCAGATGATGTAGGGTTAAAACAAGCTGGTTTTATTATAGAAGGTTTCATAAATGGAAAGCAAATCACTTATTCAAATTACGGCTTTGAAATAAGGCAGAAACAAAGAAAGTCTCAAATAACGTCTTTGAGGATATGGCCTTGGAAATAATAAGAAGCAATTAGTTCTTGCAATAACTCACTGAGTACTCGGTGGTATAGCAGAGGTCTGAGACACGGAGGAGAGGTGCTTTGGTGGGTTGACAAAGTGGTATGGTGAAAGAATGGAGTAGATAGAAGCATACCTCCCAACTTCTGTGTTGGGGAAATAGGGACACTTGCGCGGCGAAGCCGCGCGAGCGACCGAAAAGGGGGCGGGCGTATGCAAATGAGGGCACAGCTTATGCTAATTAGCCGCAACCTCATTTTCATACGAGAATAGACGCTCCAACTGCCACCCCCCGCAGCGGGACAATGCCTGCCGCGGGTGGGACAGCGGGACAGGACCCGAAAATCGGGACTGTACCGCTGTAATCGTGACAGTTGGGAGGTATGTAGAAGGACGAATGAATCCAGCAATCAAGCACGGGAAAGACGTGGGTGATGGACCAAATTAGTTTATAAGAAAAGACTGCGGTTGAAAAGTCTCTGAGTTGTCCCAAATCACAATGATAACGGAGACTGGTGACAAACTGGCGGGTACCAAGGCAGCGTGCCACAGGGCCAAGGCAACCGATACCGGATACACGGACTGGAGGCACAAGAGGCAGCAGCAATAGGGTCAGAATTCCCGAGTCATACCCCTTTCAGACATACGCGAAAATCCCGGGTTTTTTCACATGAACGCGCCCAAACCCGGGACTAGTGTATGTCTGAAAGGGTATACCCAGGATTTCACTCCCGGATACTGAGCACCTGCAATTGACCAGGGTTTTTCCCGGTATTTAACTCCCGGGTATAGTACCCGGCTTATGTCTGAATGGGTTTACCCGGGTTTTTCAGTTTTAAACATGTGATGTTGCTTTTTTTTGCTGCCGGGGCGTGTCCCATTTTATGATGAAACACTGAAATGCTTGAAAAGCCTGGCTTATGTGTGAAAGGGGTATACCCGGGTATTTCCCGGATTTGAGGTGTAGTGTGAAAGGGGGTCTGTTACTAAAATCCTGGGAGTGACCTGGGTTGAAAATCTCGGGTAAACCTGGCCAAAATCCCGGGTAGTATGTCTAAAAGGGGTATCAGTTTGCAAGGCGGATTGAACTGTGAAGCAGCAGAGGCCAGAAGTATCCAACTGCACACGGCTAGAAGACTTTTGCACTGACACCGGTTTGCCAGGGCAGATCCCCTAAGTACATAGTGGGCAGCTGCCATTGGCTAGACAGTGCAATGAGGCAGGAAACTAACCTGGCAGCCAGTCTGCTTTTTGTCCACTTCCAAGATGGTGGCGCCAGCCTACAGGCGCTGCATCAGTCACAACTCCACCAGGACCAATGGGAACCCGCCCCAGCCTGCTGCACTCCACGGCCGACCCAGACCCGGACCCAGCATGGCGCCCGGACACCGGATACAGCACGGACAGGCAGCAGCGTGCATGGAGGGGTGAGTACCGGACGCGCCGTGTCGCGCCGCGGCCGTCTGCGACATGTACATTCCAAAATATATTGCAAAAACATATTAAAACATTAGTGGTAGCACAATTAAAAGACATATTGTCTATATTAGTGCAACCCAAATAACTAGATGTGTACAGATGAAGCCGGCCTGGTCTTTGCAGGGGATGGCGGCAGAATCGCCAGCCGCCATCCCCTGCCAGCCGCCATCCCCTGCCAGCCGCCATCTGATCTGCGAAAGGGGATGCACGTGCACGAGATGCGCGCGTGTCCCCTTCCGACGGCGCTTCCCCCGGGTCCCCGCCGGCTTGACGGCGGTCACCCAGGGTCCCCACCGCCTCTCCGCCCCCCCCCCCCCCCCCCGCCGCCTCCCCTAACCCTGTCCGTCTCCCTGAAGCGGAGACGGACAGGGTTCCAGTCGCCCCGCCGCCTGGAAACTGAGACGCGCGTGCGTGCATCTCAGTCAGATGGAGCACCTCGCCGCTGGCGGATCGCCAGCGGAGACAATCTGGCAATTCGCCAGCAAGAGGGAGCCCGGCTCCATCTGTATGTTTTCAATAAGCTAGTAAATTTACTGGGCGAAGATCGGGCAATTACTTAAATTATAGATCTAAGTTCCAATTTTATCAGAATACAGTAAACCAATTTTCTGAATAATAAAGTGTCAAAAGGGGTCTCTGCAGCTATTTCTGTAGCAGACAGCTATTTTATTAGTTAATATTCTGAAGCAATTACTGGGCAATCAGCAGAATGATGACAGTAAATCACCTATTTTCAGGTCATTTCTTTTCATCATTACTTTGTCTGTTATTCTTGCTGAGATAATCAGGGACATAGGACATATAGCTAGAGAATCATTTTTCAATGTAATCTAAATGTGGCAATGGGCTCAATTCAGCTTGGTTTGAAGATTTCAGAAAATCACAAATTGCGGGGAAAAGAGACGGGCATAGGCCTGCGCAGCACATTTTATTAGGGGGTGCACCTTCAAAGGGGTGTGCCTGGCACCACCTATTGGGCATGTCTAACACCGCCCATTGGGTGTGTCTAACACTGCAAATCAGGCATGTCTACCACTGTTGGCACTCACTACAGTACAAAACATCTCTCTTACTCTGTGTAACAGTGCATGCAAATAAAGTAAAAAACTTATATGGATGACGCAGGTATGTTGTGATATGAAAATGTCTAGTGCAATTTACAATGCGAAACACACAATTAATATATGGGTGCTTTTTTTAATGGAATAGTTCTAAAAAGCAAAAGTCAAAAAAAGTCTAAAAATGCTGTGCCCACATAAGGGTGGGCACAGCATTTGGGGGTGCCTGTGCACCCCTAACACTCAATGGGGGTTATTCTAGTTCACTCTTTCTGACAAAATCCTTCTTAGATGGACAAAACCATGTGCACTGCAGGGGGGCAGATATAACATGTGCAAAGAGAATTAGATTTGGGTGAGTTATTTTGTTTCTGTGCAGGGTAAATACTGGCTGCTCTATTTTTACACTGCAATATAGATTTCACTTTGAAGTAAAACCCCACCCAAATCTAATTCTCTCAGCACAAGTAACATCTGCCCCACCTGCAGTGCACATGGTTTTGTCCATCTAAGAAGGATTTTGTCAGAAAGAGTGAACTAGAATAACCCCCAATGTGCGCACACCTATGGAGACGGGTCAGAGACGGATCGCTGTGGGGGCTGTGACGCGGCATTGTAGGGGTGCAGTCAGGATAACGCAGGCACCTCCGGGTCCTCCATTTGGGGGGGGGGGGGGGGGCTGCGGTGGCTGCGTGACTTCACATGCTTCACAACTGTTGCAACCACCATGCCTGCCTTCACAGCTAGGCTGCGCAGGCTGGGGCTACCCTTAATATTACTGTTAGCGAAGTGCTACCCTTTTAGTGGGGGAATAGGACTCTGCATGCGCGGTGGCCTTAAACTGTGCTGGCCGATTTTTTAGGTATCTAAAATATTGCAGTTGGACCCCTTTGCTGGTTCCGCTCGGATTTTTGGAATCAGGACCAGTCCAAGGGCCCGGTGCTGGTTTCATAAATACAGGAGATGCCCACTAATTTTTCTCCCCTGTATTTGGGGAATCAGGACCATGAAGTATTTTTTTTTTCCATTTTTACTTATAAACACTTTTTTTTGACAGAAACGTGCACAGATCAGTGAGCTCTGTCAAACTTGCCATCCTGAACCTTGTCTATTTTGTTTGCGATTTTTGGTAATGTTTACCAAAAATCGCACCCTATTACATTTGCAATCTTAATGTCTGCTATGAGAAAACATCTGGATGCGATTTGTAATGTGCGATTTTTTTAGACATGTCAAAATGTGCAAATTTTACAGCGAAAGTGTGATTTTTTTACGTACAATAAAACGCAGCCTATTACATGTGTGATTTTTGGACGTTTGTTGCCGAAAAATCGCACCCTATTACATCTTGCCCCATATCTTTAAACAAATATTTTGAAACAAGTCTTTCAAGCTTTCTACATATTCAAGATCATGATTTCCCACTCAAATTGTAAGAGAATCCTCTTTTATGGACTATACGGAGAGTCTGGGACATTTTGAGACATACAGTGCATCTGGATTTATAGCGCTTCACTTTTTTCATATCATGGGTGACATTTAATAGGATGCGATTTTGCTTTTTTGGTGATAATTAGACAACAAAATGGTGTTTTCGCATTTTTTTAACTGAAATCGCCAATTTAAGTCCAGTAAATCGCACTTTTTGTGCGATAACTCGCACTTTCTCACTTGCCGGAAAAAAATTTGCATTTTTATCGCATCCAGATGTTTTTGCATAGAAAAGAATACCAATCGCTTATTTAATGGGATGCGCAAACGGAAATCACACTTTTTGAGGTGTCTAAAAATCGCACTTTTTTCAGACCAGGTTCTGATGGGCGAATTGGCCCAGAACCAACTTTGGTCAAGTGCACAAATGGTTAATTTGCTCACAATTTGTCCTCATTTTGAATCAAAGACTCCCCTACATATACCCCAACATCATTAAGGACACCTGTGAGGGTTTCTGAGATGGAGATTGTGCAGAGTGGTTTGGAGTAGGCTCTTTGGGATTTTGTGCGTTTGGAGGAGCTGCGCAGGAGGAGGGAGAAAGCTGCACGCCAGATCCAGTTACCCTGACTACTGCGTGCTTCACCTAGGTATCGTGCTAGGCTGTACCTGGACTCCCTCTCAGATCAACAGGTTGTGGGGATGTTTAGGCTGAACCGCACTAACCTGTTGGACTTATATGAGCAGATGAGAGTTGATTTGGACCCTTACAGGGGGGGGGGGGGGCAACTATGCAGTGTCTGGGCTGCAGAATTGAATGTGTGCCCTCTACTTTTTGGCCACAGGCTCCACTCAGTTACTTCATGGTCGTTGGGGGTCTCACAAGCCACTTTCTCTAAGCATTTCAATCAAGTGTTGCTTTGAAGACGTTGTGGTGCACATACATCAGATTCCCACAATGTGAGTCCGAGTGGCAGGACCTTAAGGTGGCTTTCTATAGGCTCTCAGCATTTCCAAATGTGCTGGGAGCCATAGACTGCACCCACATTGGGCTTCGGGCACGTGAGGGGACACGTCAATAGGTGCGGGCGTCACTCCCTCAACGTGCAGGTGGTTTGTGATGCTTATCTCAAAATTCTAAGTGTGGTTGCAGGCTACCCGGGGAGCTGCCATGACGCCTATATTCTGGCTACTTGGTAAGTACATTTTTACATATAGAAATGTTTAGGCTTTATTGTTAGGGTTTAAATTAGGGATGTGCACTGGCCACTTTTCGGGTTTTGGGTTCTGATTACCTTGAGGTTTTGGGTTCTAATGGGTTTTGGCAAAACACCTAGGTGTTCTGTGTTTGGATTTTTGGGGTTTAGGGTTCTGATTTTTTTGTTAAAAAAATCATAAAAACTGCTAAAATCGCAGATTTTTTTTTTTTCTCCTATGCTATATTAACCTCAATAACATTAATTTCCACTCATTTCCAGTCTATTCTGAACACCTCACGTAGATACGTCAGCAATACTAGTATTGTGCACCAGCAGAATTTATAATAATATATTTTATTATTAGGTACTGCTTGGCAGTGGCACTCAGTGGCACACGTCAGTGCACCAGCAGCATGGAATTATTTTTTACAGTCCCACACAGCACAAGTATTATTTTTTTCATTAAATTATATATAGCAGCCTAGTATGTATTTGTACTAGGTAGGTACACTTAGGCGGTTGCACTGCCAGTGGCAACAGTGGACTGAGTAACTAAATAATACTGGCAGATTCAGCGCAGGCAGCACCAGTGGACTATATATATAATATAATTAATTCTTAATATAATATATAATATTACAGCACAGCACCAGAGGTAGGCCCCAGCACAGAGGAGACAGTAGTACTACATGTACACAGTTCAGAGGCGGAACTACCATTGGTGCAGCAGGTGCATTGCACCAGGGCCCCTGAGTACTAAGGGGCCCACTTCTGCCACCCCGTGCTGTGTGGCATATTGTGAACTTGGGTTGGAGTGGAAGTGGAATGTAGTTTTACACCTGGGCCAAACACTCATAAGTTCCAACACTGACACAGTAATGGGCCCTACTCACGGAGAGATATTCAGCCACTTTCTGAGCGATTTTACATAATCGCTCAGACAGTGGCTTACTATCGCTGTGTGTGTGTGTCCCACACTCAGCTCAGATGCGCGGCCCCGTGCGACCCCGATACATAATAGTCCTGACTATTATTATCGCTCAGAAGGCCCACACATTTCTGCTTGTGTGGTGGCCTCTGAGCGATCAGCCGCCCGAGTCCTGCCCGGCAGCTGTCATTCAGCCGCCATGAGCTCAGACGCCGGAGCGCATTGAGTGGGAGCAGCATTTAACTTCAGTGATGGTGCGGTGGTGAGCACCCCGGCCCGAGTCGCCCCCCCCCCCCGACATTGGCAGCACGGCAGGCACCCCAGCGGCTAAGAGGAGAGAGCAGGAAGAGCGCTCCCCGGGCAATGCACAGGACATGGAGCGGGAGGAAGCGCTGCTGCGGGGCATCTCTGATACGGGGCATCAGCTGTGTGGCAAACAGAGCCGGCTCCTACCTGCAGGTGAGTGCACGGAGGGGGAGTGGGAGCAGCGTGGAGAGCACCACCAGTACCGCCCGGCACTGGCAGCACTCCACCTCGGCGCACCAGCGGCCGAGTGAACACTGCCAGGAGGGGAGCAAGGGCAGTGATGGTGCAGCGCTATGTACTGTATGCGCTGGGGTGCAGCGCTATGTATGTGCTGGGGTGCAGCGCTATGTATGTGCTGGGGTGCAGCGCTATGTATGTGCTGGGGTGCAGCGCTGGCTGGGTATGTGCTGGGCTCAGCGCTGGGTATGTGCTGGGGTGACAGTCGTGACAGATTTGAAATCTCCCGTGCTGAATCTTCCATTATGTATCTCTGATACAAATCTCTCTGTATGTGGCTCATTATCTGAAAGAGTGAAATCTCTTGTGCTGAATCTCCCGTTATGTATCTCTGGCACACATCTCTGCGTATGTAGGGACCTTTAGACTGTCCTCCTTGCAAGGGAGAGCCCACCCTAAGCAGAGAGGAGAACAGAGTACACAGCAGCACTGAGGGAGACAGCCCCAGCGAATAAAATAATTACAGCACAGCACACCAGAGGTAGACCGCACAGAGGAGACAGTAGTACTACAAGTACACAGTTAGACTACACAGCAGCACTGAGAGACAGCCCCAGCAAATAGAAAATATTGCGTTCAAGGTCAAGCTCAAGTTTAAGCCCCAGCAGCAGCACCAACACACCCTCTCCCAACCCACTACTAGACTGGAGTGAAGATGGCGGGCGCAGCAGCCGCTATTTAAAGCCTTGCCAAATCCGGCACTGGGAGATGACGTTCTGACCATGCGGACGGACCCGAGTCAGGCTTGGAATGATGACGTCCGTGAGGGCTCGGATCTCTGGAATCAGAGCCTGCACATCTTTAGTTAAAATATGTAAAATATGTAACTTTATCAACTAAGAACTTATTTTACTGGTGGAGTGACCTTATAGTATGTAAAATATACCCACAACTACATGAAATCCTCATTACATTACAATATGCAGCAATTCTGCCTAAAATATGCCTATGCCTGTTGTTACAACCAGTAATTACCAGTAGTAAGTGTTCCCTGTATTCAGAGCCAGAATAAGGTCTAAATGGGCCTGGAGCTGAATGATCAAGGGCCTACTATGTGCAATAATAGGGGTTGTGGCCAGCACCTAATAATGTGGGGGGCGTGACCAGTGTTCTGTTTAGGTGGTCTGCTCATGGGTGTGTCTCTATTTGTGTAAATACTTTCGGTACTTGTTTCCTAGCACGGCCACAAATCTTATGGATCGTGTACCTTTAGTTAAGGTACACGATCCATACGATGGACCCGATTTCCTTTGAAATCAGGTCCATTTGGCCGGCTAGGACAAAATATCGGGGGCATCGCGTCGGTCGGGACCGTTAACAATGGTCCCGACGCGACCGACGCGATGCCCGCGATTTCCCCATAGGCTTTAATGTTAAAAAATATTTTAACATTGAAATCGTGTCGGGAAAGGTAAAATATCGGGGGCATCGCGTCGGTCGGGACCATTAACATAGGTCCCGACGCGATGCCCCCGATTTTTACATAGGCTTCAATGTTAAAAGATTTTTTAACATTGAAATCCTGAAAAAATGTGAAAAATGTGAAATGGGCCAATATGACCCATTTCACATTTTAGATGTCCCCGTCGTCACCCCACGATAGACGCCAACCCGAAGCGTGGCGAGCGTAGCGAGCCCGCGAGGGGCGGCGGTGCGCGTCCTCCGACCTTTTCATTCCCCTACTATCCACGTCGGCGTGGAGTTGAGAATAGAATAGTGTGGCGAGCGCAGCGCGCCACCGAGCCCGAAGCGTGGCGAGCGCAGCGAGCCCCGCGAGGGGACGCGGATACCTTCACAGTTATACGCGTCCCCTCGCGGGCTTCACAGGTGTCCGTGGCGACGCGGACACCTGTGAAGTCCGTGAAGGGACGCGTTTACCTGTGAAGGTATCCGCGTCCCCTCGCGGGGCTCGCTGCGCTCGCCACGCTTCGGGCTCGGTGGCTCGCTGCGCTCGCCACACTATTCTATTCTCAACTCCACGCCGACGTGGATAGTAGGGGAATGAAAAGGTCGGAGGACGCGCACCGCCGCCCCTCGCGGGCTCGCTGCGCTCGCCACGCTTCGGGTTGGCGTCTATCGTGGGGTGGGGTGTACGCCGTGACATTTGGGGGGGTTGGGAATATTTTACATTGAATCCAATGTAAAATCGGGTCCCAGGGACCCTATTTACATTTCATTAAAAAAAAAAATCGGGTCCAAAATCGGTCGGTCGCGTCGATCGCATCGCATGCGACCAAATCGCATGCGATGCGATCGACCCGATTTTTCCGACACGACCACCCCGATGTAAATCGGTGTGGCCGTGCTAGGAAACAAGTACCATACTTTCAACTAATTATATATGCCTGGAAAAGGCAGGGGGCTGGCATAAGAAAAATGCAGGGAGATATATTGGCGGGTGCACTCCAAAGGTGCACCCGCAGGACACCGATGTCCTAAAATACTTGCGGGGTGAGGCGGCACTCCAGTCATAAAAAAAATACTGAAAGCTGAAACTTGGTAGACAACATTTCAGCACCTTTTATGCGGTCACCTAAGTTACCACACCATATACCCCTTATACAAATCATGCAACACAATAGTA
Source organism: Crinia signifera (assembly GCF_055691185.1). Lineage (NCBI taxonomy): Eukaryota > Metazoa > Chordata > Amphibia > Anura > Myobatrachidae > Crinia > Crinia signifera. Next base: position 314,813,773 of record NC_139217.1, read on the forward strand.
ACCCCCTTATACTGTACTTGCCTGACTCTTACACATTATGCCACATGGAATGAGCCAAAATTCACACCGAGTGAGCCAAAATTCATACTATGGCACACAGATTGAGTTATGCCACACAGATTAAGGGAAAATTCACATTGTGCCACATGGATTGAGGGAGAGAAAACCACCCCCGCCCCCCTTTAAACAACCAGCTATATCTTCAGAACCAACTGACCCATTTACATGTAGGCTTCAAATGATGTTGGTCCCGAGAAACTGGGCCGTTTGGTTCCAGAGAAATCTGTCCTCAAACAACATGAACAGCCATGAAATTACATTTCAGAAATTGGTTTACCCGCAATATCTCTAGAACCAATGAACCCATGTGGACCATCAGATTGAAGGCCCAGCGATTTGAGTTTGACTGAGATCAACCTCAAGCTTCTGTGATGCCGGAGGGGGAACTGGCAGCCATTGGAATTAGCGGGTCCCATGTTTTCCTATGGGAAAAACGTTCCAGGTTTGCCTGGCGGTATCTCCGGTTCCCGGAGGGTTAGCGACACGGGGCTGGGCTCTTTGGAAAGCCCTGGCCCTCAGCTACAAAATGAGCCTATTTGGCTATAGCTCCATCAGGCCCATTGTTAATCCGGCTCTGCCTAAACCCTATATTACTGCATTGAAGTGGGCACCCAGCGCGGCATCAGACTTCTACAGGGAGAGCCGGATCCCCACCCTTGTTTCTATATATATATATATATATTTATTTATATGTGTGTATGTATAAAATGATACACACATATGTACATACTGTACATGTACAGATCCCCCCCACCTTGAAAATCCTGCGCTTGCCCCTGCCTATCTACCCCCCTCTGGAGACTCCTCTGGTTCCAACCATTCACCGATCTGAATACAATTCTTGTACTTCATTTTCAAGATTACTTAGCAACTGGATGAGAAAACTATTGTATGTGCATGTTGTTAATTCACAGAAAAATCAACTGTGGAATCAAAATCAACAGATAAAATAGGAAAGCTGTGCCAGTAACTTTGGCATAGCAAAGAAAAACATTAATTTACGGCACCATACAGTGTATGTTATGTCTTATGCAAGACCCATTATCACATGTATAAAATAAAAAAACATGATGTACACAGACTATTGTCTAATCATCTAATTAACATGCGACCAATCACCTGCTCACTCTGGGTTAATAAAACAACTACAGATAATCCCTTATAATAAAAGGCTTATGTTGATCCTCACTTCTATGGGGGGTGCACTTCAGAGGTCACTAGATGGCGCCCAGCAGAGAAATTCAAGTGTTGCTCAATTTGGGTGCACAGCAGTAGATGCACACTTTACTATTATATTGTTCCATATTTTGATAGGCTGGTGGGTTTTCCTGTGGCAGGACAAACCTACCACGGCAGGTTTCTCCTGCCCCAGAAATACTCACCATGCAAGCTGTAGCCACTGCCTTCTACAGCAGCCTAGGGATGGCCATCGACCATCGATGATTAGGAAACATTGATGGTTTATGGCCGATGTCAACCAGTTTTGACATCGATGGGGGAGAACCATTTCCCACCATCGATGTCAGGCTTAACTGAATAGTTTGTTTTCCTTTTTCTATCTAGGGGCTGGAATACAGAGCATAGCTCCACCCCCGGCACCCGCAAAGCCCCCCCCCCGGATTTTGATTGGCCTAGAGTCCAATCTTTCAAAGCAAATGGATGTCCATTGATATGTAAAAAACATTGATGGTCATCCACTGCATACTTATACATCATCGATGGTCAGTTGCACTTTTGCCATCAATGGCAACCATCAATGGCAAAGGCAACAATAGCCATCCCTACAGCAGCCCCTGCTTCCCTGAAGCTGCTGCCGACTTTGGCTGTTTGCAGCCACTCGGTGAAGTTTACGGGCACTCATGGGTGGCTCGGGAGAGCTCAGGTGTTCATGCGCTCCAGCACTCCATCATTCATGTGTTCGGGCGCACAAACAGACGAACACCCGAGCAATTCCGAGTGGCCCCAAACTTCCACGAGCGGAAATGAGGGGACTGATGGATGGAGTAACCAATGAGGGTCGATGATTTCATACACCGGGGGGAAGGTGGTGGTGATATATATTACTAGATCTTCTAATGTGTACATGGAACACCATTAATGATGCATGCTCCTGTGCATTGTTAATGACCCCCTACCTAGTCCTGCATGTTCTGATGTTCTAACATATGCAGCATGACCCCTGCTTCCTACTGCCATCACTCCCTTCCTTGAAGGCATCGGCCTTCAGTGGTCAACCCTTATGCATGTCATCCTAAATAGGATTGACCAAGTGATCGTATACCCTCCACCAATGACCCTGTTGCTGTGTTGGCGGAGGGGAACAGGTAGAGTGTATTGGGCTTTAAAAAGAAAATACTTTTTTTTAAAGCGAATTGTATAATAATGATTTATAAAGACAACTTGCGTATGTTGTGACATTCATATGAAGTGTGTGCAATGAATGAAAATGAACTGAATGTGAAATTGAAATAACTTAATTTATAGTTTAAATGGTTTATTATTTTCTATAATAATAATAGTCCTCCAATGAAAAGGAACTCCAATACAATTTTAAAAGATCTAAAGTTATAAGTGGATATAACGAATACATGCATTTTCAGGGTCAGCGCCCCTTCCTCAAGGTACAATCTACAACTGGAAACAACAGGGTAAATATTATATTATAATAAGAAGAAGAATAAGAAAAAGGCTTTTCGGTACTCTTTACCTAGAACGGCGCCCGCGATCAGAATCGCGGGCGTCGGGGGTAAAAAATCGCGGTCATCGCGGGCATCGCGGGTAAATCGCGGGTACATCAAAATCGGGTACCCGCGATTACCGCGATTTTCCCATAGGGAACAATGTTAAAAAGCCTGATTGGCCGCGATTTTACTTTAAAATGCCTCAATGCCCGCGATTTTCACATAGGAATCAATGTTAAATGGGCTACAGAGCCCAAATAGCCCCAATTAACCCTTAAATGTCACCCCAATTTTTGTACGCCACCCCACAATCCACGCCAACCCGAAGCGTGGCGAGCGCAGCGAGCCCGCGAGGGGCGGCGGTACGCGTCCTCCGACCTTTTCATGCCCTACTATCCACGTCGGCGTGGAGTTGAGAATAGAATAGTGTGGCGAGCGCAGCGAGCCACCGAGCCCGAAGCGTGGCGAGCGCAGCGAGCCCCGCGAGGGGACGCGGATACCTTCACAGGTAAACGCGTCCCTTCGCGGGCTTCACAGGTGTCCGCGTCGCCACGGACACCTGTGAAGTCCGCGAGGGGACGCGTATAACTGTGAAGGTATCCGCGTCCCCTCGCGGGGCTCGCTGCGCTCGCCACGCTTCGGGCTCGATGGCTCGCTGCGCTCGCCACACTATTCTATTCTCAACTCCACGCCGACGTGGATAGTAGGGCATGAAAAGGTCGGAGGACGCGTACCGCCGCCCCTCGCGGGCTCGCTGCGCTCGCCACGCTTCGGGTTGGCGTGGATCGTGGGGTGGCGTACAAAAATTGGGGTGACATTTAAGGGTTAATTGGGGCTATTTGGGCTCTGTAGCCCATTTAACATTGATTCCTATGGTAAAATCGCGGGCATTGAGGCATTGAATGCAAAATCGCGGTCAATTATGCTTTTTAACATTGTTCCCTATGGGAAAATCGGGTGATCGCGGGCATCGCGTCGCGGCCGTTTATGTACTGCCCGCGATGTCGCGATCACCGCGATGGGCGCCGTTCTAGGTAAAGAGTACCGGCTTTTCATATGTAGTATGACAGGAAACAGCAAAAAATTGTTATAGGATTAATCATTCTTTTCTATCTTCGAGAACCTTGTAGCTTTTTGTTTGCTGAAGTAAATATGTAAATCAATAACAGCTTTGCTAATATATATTCTTTGCACACAGAACCATTACCAGAAAAATTGATTATTAACTGACAGAATTATATTATGCATGAATAGGCAGGGCTGGTGCTTCTCAGCGCCCCTGGAAAATATGGGGGGGCCGCGTGGTGGTGGTGGTGGGGGATGGTGTTGCGGCTGCCACTGAACTGCTCCAAATGGGGAGGGGGGTACGGCTGGCACTGAACTTCTCCGGGGGGGGGGGACGTGCACCTCTGACCTCCTCCTGCGTCTGTTCCATGGGGGTGTCCGCCGCTGACCTCCTCCACAGTGGCGAGGGGAGTGTGTGTGCGGGGGCCTGGGGGGAGTGGAGGAGGTCTGACCTGAGGGGAGTGGAGGGTGTGGGCGCCGCCGACCTCCTCCAGTGCCCACTCCACAGGGCTGACCTACTCCATGGGGGGGGAGGAGGGCAGGGGGCTACAACTGTAGGGGGGGTAGGTAGTGTGAACAGTGGCGGAACTCCCAGAGGCAATGGAGTCATCTGCCGCCGGGCTCCAGCCTTTAAGGGGGCACTGGCTCCATTGCCTCCTAATGTTCCGCTCACACACACTAATGCACTTAGAGCCTGGTGCTGGCCGGCGGTACCTTGAGTACGGTACCTTGAATGCAGCATTGCGATGCGCCCCCCTCCCTCTGTCACTTGGCTGGCTGACGCTGTACTCACTGCTCTCAGTGAGCCAGCCAACAGTGACTGGTCGGGCCGGGCGGGAGACAGCGCAGCTAGTGCGGGAACACTGACTGAGATTGATGCAGCTGCGGCAGTGCGAGGAGCCGGCAGCCGGGCGGGAGACGCTGCAGCATGTGAGGCCAGCAGTCAGCAAGGAGCCGGCAGCCGGCAGACGGGTGG